>NW_027397090.1:18937483-19000543 GCF_003265705.2 Callorhinus ursinus
GGGGGGGTGCGTGTGCACGGTGGGGGCATGTGTGTGCATGGCAGGGGTGCGTGTGCGCGCGTGGTGTGTGCAAATGCTGTTATAGCCAGGTACCACGTGTCTGACTTCGGCTACCAGAAACTCACCCCCAGGCACTGACTCAGGCCCTCTGAGCAACAGTGCTCTGTGTCCCCAAATGCCTTCTGTGTCCTGCAGACATCCTTCGTATTCTCCAAACACTGTCTGTGCCTGGGCTCCCGCTGTGCTGCCCAAGCTGCCATGGCCCCACCCGTGCTGGGAGCCTGGTGAGGTCAGGGCCCTCGCTCACCCTCTCGTGACCCTGGCCCTGCCAACACAGCAGCTGGAGGTGTGCCTAGGGCTTCATGCACTGCACCCCACACGGGATTGACAACTCGCAGACTCACATGAGGAAGCTGGCCTCAGCAGGGGTGGGGCTGGGTGGGTGGAGGCCCTGCAGGCCCAGTCTGTCTGCCCCATACAGGTCCTCCTTTGGTAGCGGCTGGTGGCCCAGCCTGCTTCCCAGCAGGCAGGCATGGGCGGGTGGGGTCCAGGGTACACATTGCAAGACAGGCTCATCTCTTTCCCAAATACTGGTGTGACTGGAGTCTCCATAGGCACAGACTGCGGTATGTCTGCTCCAAGTTCAGTGGGAGGTGACCTGGGAGCTTCCCTATGGGAGAAAGATGGGAGCTGGCCCTGTGGGCAGGGCGGGGAGGACAGAGTGCAGGTCCCCTGGGGAGGAGGGGAGGACACAGTGCAGGCCCCCTGGGGAGGAGAGGAGGATGGGGAGCAGACCCCCTGGGGAGGAGGGGAGGATGGGGAGCAGACCCCCTGGGGAGGAGGGGAGGATGGGGAGCAGACCCCCTGGGGAGGAGGGGAGGATGGGGAGCAGACCCCCTGGGGAGGAGGGGAGGATGGGGAGCAGACCCCCTGGGGAGGAGGGGAGGATGGGGAGCAGACCCCCTGGGGAGGAGGGAAGGAAGGACACCTCACCGTGCTCCCGGTGCCCCAGCCTGGCCTGTGGCGGTTTGCACAGCCATAAACTAAAAGGTGTGAGCATGTGCAGATAAACAGAGCAGTGGGTCTGTGGAAAAGAGATACATTTAAACACTGACGGGGCTCCCTGGAAGCATTCCCCCCATATCCACTCCTCCCCATGCTCCGGGGTGATGGTCCCCAGCCTCTGCCGGGCAGGTGGAGCCTGAGTTAAGGAGGGTTTAGTGCAGGCCCAGGAGGGAGGCCGGGAGAACTGGTGTGAAGTCTGAGATGAGAATGGGCTCAGCCGTCAGCGAGGACAGGACGCAGCTCGGAACACGGGGGGGCCTTGGGGGCCGGGCACTGGGGACCCACCAACCCTGAGGGGAAACCCCCAGGCCTGAGGGGATCGGTGCCCTCTCCTCCTGCCTCTGGGCTCCCTTGCCCCCTTCTCAGGCCAGGACCCTGATGCAGCTTGGCCCCACGCTGTGCAGGCCAGGGTCCCCCTTGACATCAGCACCCCAGCCATGTCCCTCTTACAGCTGTGCCCCTCGTGTGCTGGGTTGTCTCACCTCCGGGCCTGCGGGTTCTCTGCCGGCGGATCCCGTGTTCCCCCGCCTGGATGATGACCCGCCCCCCCCACGCACCCCCCCGGGGCGCCCCCCCACGATGGCCCCCCCCCACGCAGACCCCCGGGGAGCACCCCCGCGATGGCCCGCCCCCACGCAGACCCCCGGGGAGCACCCCCACGATGGCCCGCCCCCACGCAGACCCCCAGGGAGCACCCCCACGTTGGCCTGTCCATTGAGGCCTCATTTTTTCTGAGAGATCAGGGGCACTTTACCTGGAAGGGCCTGGGCTGTGTTTGAAGGGTGTGGAGCGGGGCTTGTGTGCCTGATGTGTGGAAGGTGCCCGGGCAAGGACGGGGTCAGCACGGCTGAGAATGGCAGTCGTGCTGCCCGGGCTTTGTGCAGGCGAGGGGTCTGCAGGAGAGAAGCCCATGTCCTGGGTTGGGCCACACGATGTGGGTCAGGTTCAGAGAGAGGGTGATGTCTGGACCGTTCCTGGTGAAGATGAGACAGGCCGCTGTGTCCCTCGGTGCTTCTCGGCACCCTCACTGGTTTGTGAGCTTTGAAGCCATGACCAGGGCCAGATCCCAGTGGCAGAATCATATCGGGTGTGTCCTCGGGCTGAGTAGGTTGAATGAATGCTTAAAATTGGTACCAAGATGTGGTGAATTTGAACGTGAGTTCGTTGGTTTTCATTTCACATAAATTTGTGCAGTGAGGTCTTTGCTACCTTTTTTGTAAAGGAAAGTACAGTACCTGTCAATAGGCTTTTAGAAGTAGACACGTTTGCTTTTCATGGACCCCTGGGTGGACTCTGGGGCCTGGGGTCCGGCCGGGTTGTGGTGATCCCAAGCGGTGTCTGTGGAGGTCACGCTGAATAAAGAGCACCTCTGCATCGGAAGTGGGATCGAATTCCAAAGATACCATTCTTTAAACAGACAGCTCATTACTGCAGATCTGTGAAAATATCCTAAAATTGCAGAGCATATTACAGACTTGAGAAAAGTCTCCAGAAACGTAAATTGTATACAATTCCAGTCAAAGAGTATAGAGAATACTTGAGTTCACTGCCTCAAAGTAGCTTTGAAGCCAGAAACACTGGGTGCCTCTCACGAATGACCGAATACAGTGTTTTGGTGACACCGGCGTCACCCTGCTGCTGTCCGCCCGTGACCGAGGTCCTGACGGGCTGGTCCCCCGGCTCCCCACCCGCTTGGAGCGCGCCTTCTCGGACTTCTGACGAGCACCAGCAGGAGGCCGGGGAGGCCCGGAAAGTCGCCCCCAGCCAGACGGGGCGCAGCACTCCCACGGAGCCCATGCGAGCCCCTGCCATGGCCGCCCTGCCTCGCTTGCTGCTCCTTCTGAGCCTGGTGCTCAGAGTTGTCACCAAAGGCTCGGGGAGGCCGGAGGAGGAGGCAGGGGTCCCTGGAGCCGGTGCCTGGGATCGAGGGGCCGTTCTGGGCAGGGTCTGCTCCCTCCTGCCTGCTTGCCACCGTCCCGCTCCCGCTGCCTCGTGGATTCCTAGGGGCCGTGCCGCTAGAAGGGGCAGGGACCGTGCTGCCGGCCTCGCAGCTGGGGTGCACGTGAACCTCGTGCACTGGGTGTGGGGTTAGGCCTGGGGTCTGGGACGGAGCAAGCGTCTGCCCGAGGCTTGCACCCTCAGTGTGCCACGGCACTCACCGCGCCCACCCAGGTCACGTTTCCGCTTCCCGCAGCACCGGACACGTCAGCCAGCCCTCTGTCCTCGTGGCTGCCGTGACCAGGAGCGGGGGGTGTTGTAGGCGGCGCACAGAGGTCGGTGTCCACTGTCACCAAGCGCTGCTGTGTCCCAGGCCCGCGGCCTCCCCTCGTGGAGGGCGCCGTTGCCCGTGGCCGCAGTGGGGCCTCCCGTCCGCTCGGGTTTGTTCCCAGCAGGTGTGGGAGCTGCCGTCCCCTCACTGCGTGCCTTTCCAGGCCTGCAGGGTCACCCACCCCTCGTAGACCGCGAGCGCCGGTCCCCGGCTGAGGCGCGGGCGCGGGGGCCCCTGCTGGCGGGCAGTGGTCGGAGGCAGCCCAGCTCCGCCGCAGAGCTCCTCAGCCAGCGCGTGGCTTGGTTTCCCGGCTGAGTTTCGCGCTGCCCAGCTGTGCTGTGACCGACGGCGTGGAAGTCTTTGCCCACGTCCCTGCCTCACCTGCCCTGACCGCGAGCCCAGGCACCCCGACTCTCCCTTTCTCCAAGGCTGGATGCTGATGTTCAGTGGGGCTCGCCCAGGGCCCTTCAGGAGAGCCTGCAGGGGGGCAGCTCCCCCATCCTCCCCCTGGAGCCCCCAGCCCTTGGTGACCACCGTGGCCTGGCCCCCGTGATCCTCAGAGCCCCTGGCCCTTGGCAGGACCCCTTGTCTGTCCTCATGTGGCTCCAAGGCGCCTTTCTCCTGGGGGCACAGCTTCTTCCTCCTTCCTCGGCCCGGCCGGGCCCTGCCCTGCGCCCTCAATGAGCCCACACAGGAGAACAATGGGGCCCACATCGTGCACAGCCTGCCATTGATAGGGACGAGAATGGAGCAAGCGTGTTCCACGGCCCGAGGGAGGCTCACCGCGGGGCCTTGTCCCGCTGCTGAAGGGAGCCTTGTGGTGCCCGTGGCTGGTCCCCGCGGCCCCGCCCAGACTGCCCTGGAGACCCCACGATGTCAGCACGGATGCCCCCCAGCACAGGTCCCCGTGAGCATGGGGCGGCCGGGCCAGACCAGGTCCTGAGCACCGTCCTCCCGTGGGCAGCGTGGGTCAGGGACCGGCTGGCGAGTGCAGCCCCAGGAGAGGTGAGGCCGGCTGGGTGGGCGATGGGGGTTTGGCTTATTGCCAGAGGCCGTGTTTGTTCTTCATTCCTTTTGTACAGATGGTACAATGTGGTTTTTTTCTACTAGAAGAATCAAGAGTGTGTACAAACCACTGGGTACAAGAACACGTACACATCGCGTTTGATCTTGCTCTGAGTGCTTGCCGCGTGCGATCGTGTTCAGTCTGCTGAGGCAGCGGGGTAACGTGCGGTTATCCCCACCTGGCTGACCAGGGCCCTGCGGTGCATCCTGGCATTTCTCATCATTCCTGCACACGGCCCTTCGTGTTCCCGGTTCTCATGGCTCAGCTGAGTGGGAGTGAGCTGAGGAAGCAGGTGGGCATCCCTTCTCGAGGACCAGAGGAGTCTGTCTGTGCAGCTGGACAGCAGGCGTGATTCTGGGCGAGTGCTCGCTGGCCTGGGCGTGCTCCTGGGTCCTTCGCCTGGGTGGCTGGTTCAGGTCCCTGTGGACGTGTCACAGCAGATGTGTCTCCAGGTCTCGTGGGCTCCGCAAGGAAGCCAGTGAAGGCCGTGGGCACCGAGGAAGTGGCTGGGGGCAGGGACACCCAGGCCTGGCTGTGCAGGGATGGCGGTGGGGAGGGCCGGGTGTGGGTGGGGTCTGTAGAACAGGCTCCAAGCCCTGACAGCTCTGCACACGGGAGCGGGTGTGGATGCCGTCCAGGGTCTCGGCTGAATGGTAGTCGGCACAGCGAGGGGTACTCCAGGCGCCCTGGCCAGTCTGGCCCAGGAAAGTGGCCAGTGCCGCCCCTAGGGGTGGTGGGAGAGGGCCCGAAACACCAGGGACCCCGCAGTGCCTGCTTGAAGAGGCCACTGGTGTTTCGGGGCTACATAAAAAGACCCCGTGTGGGGAGAGCCCCGAGGCTGGGAACTGTGAGGGCTTGTTCAGAGCCTGGAATTCGTACAGGCCTGGCTCTCAACAGGGGTGCTTGTAAGCCTTCCAAAATCAGGGTAGAATTTGCATCTGAATGACCAATCATTGCCAAAGCCAGCCAAGGAATGTGTTGGTTTTCTTGTTATTTTGCACTTCTTGTTAACCATCATTTATATTTTTATTCTACCCCCAGCCATTCTTAAAACTAATATCTGGCAGTTGCCTCGCTCCTAATTTCCCAGCGTGCACTTCTGCATGGGAACCTCCCCCATGCCCCCCCCCGTGGAAGGGGTGCGGCAATGCGCCCTCCCCCTATGGCGCCCCCGACCTGTGGGGTACCCATGTGGGCTCAGAGCTCTCAGAAGGCAGACGGGTTTGGTTTGGACTTCCCAGAATTAACAATTATGTATGAATTACTTCTCAGCTTCAAGAAAATGGGAGAATTAAACCTAAAAAACTCATTTTTTTTCTGGAAAAAGAATGCAGGAGTTGTGCCTCTACTGGGCCACGTTACCAAATAGCCATGGGGTTCCGCAGGAGACAGAACAATGAGGGGCTCCTGTGCACATCCGTGTCCCGATCCCTGGAACCTGCAGATGCAGGTGACCCTTGAACAGTGTGGAGGTGGAGCACTGACCCTGCACCTTCGAAAATCTGTATACAACTTTGGTCGCCCCCGAAAGCTTAACTACTCACAGCCTGCTGTTGACCAGAAGCCTCACCTGTACCATCAACAGTCAGTTAACACACGTCCTGTATGTTGTATGTATTTTATGCTGTGTAACGTATTCTTAGCATAAAGTCAGCCAGAAAGGAGAAGATGTCATTAAGGAAATCATGGGGAAGAAAAAGTCCATTTACGGTATGTTCTGTACTTATTGAGAAAATCCGTATATAAGTGGACCCGTGTCGTTCAAACCAGTGTGGTCTAAGGGTCAACTGTTATATTACCGTACGTGGTAAAGGGACTTCACAGGTATGACTAAGGATCTTGAGATGGGGGATCATCCTGGATTCTCTAAGTGGGCCCTGTGTGTAATCACAGGGTGCCTGATGAGAGAGAGTCAGGAGGGCGGAGAGGAGAGAAGATGCTGTGCTGCTGGTTTAGGGAAAGAAAAACTTTTCCTCTACTCTCTTAGGTTCTTTCAGTGGGGCCTGTGAATTAAACGGACAAATGAGAGCTTAACAGGAGAAAAACACACAAATTTCAATATTGTCACATGCGCAGGAGCTTTGCAGAAAAGAAGAACCCAAAAAAGCCGTTAGTCTTGGGGCTTATATGTCGTTTTAACCAAGAGCAGTAAGTTGTTAGGTGATAAGAGAAAGGGAAGGCGGTTTGGGCTCGGAGGGGCAGTCCATTGTGGGAAGGTGAGTGGGAGGCTGTGGTGAGTAAAGGGTACTTGGCAAAGTTTGTTATGCAGACTCATCTTGGTGCTTTCGCAAGGACACTTGTACAGAGGGAAGTCTGTGTCCTGCTTTTGGGCACGTGGGGAGGGCAGAGAGTTCTTCGTGTACCTGCCGTTTCTCAGTTGTCTTCAGTTCAAAACAGTCCTTGTGCCAGAGCAGTCTGTGGGGGGTGGGGGGCAGTCTCTGTGGGGGTGGCGTGTTCCGATCCTCTTTGCTGGCTTTGAAGCCGCCGGAAGGGACATGAGCCCGGGGAATGCAGGAGGCTTCTGGAAGCTGGAAAGGCAAAGAAGTGGATTCTCCACTGGAGCCTTCCGAAGGAACCGGCTGACACTTGGGTGTGAGCCCCACGCCAGGCTTGTGAACTCCAGAGCCGTGAGATAGCACATTTATGTTGTTTGAGGCCGCTGAGCTTCTGATGATTTTGTACAGCAGCCACAGGGAGGCCGGCACAGGTCCCTTAGGATGTGGTCTGTACCCAGAGGACCTTTGCTACCACTATAGGGACAAGGAGCGTGTCTGCACAGCAGAGATGTGACATCCAGCAGCATACAAACCGGTGGTGTTCAGACTGTGAGGATCCCTGGGTGGCCTTTGCAGACCCGGGGGCAATGGGGGGGGGTGACGTGCGTACCCCCAGGACGCTGCTCGTTCCTGCCACTGGTCTGGGACGGAGCTTCGCACAACTCCCTGTAGACCATGGACACGGTTGGCATGCAGAGCAGGGAGCAGGTCTAGAGGGGCTGGCGGACATGGTTGGCATGCAGAGCAGGGAGCAGGTCTAGAGGGGCTGGCGGAGAACATGTAGAATTAAACAGCAGGAGAAGGGCGGTGTGAGTCTTGGGACAAATAGGGTGGGGGCAGGATGTGTGGGGGGCTCTGCCCTGGCCTCAGCCACGCTAAGAGGGAGCCCCTGCTTGGGGTGGGAGGGTCTGCTGTGGCTCGGCCTCTGCCCAGCCGGCACCCCCCTCCTGCCCTGGGGACCTGGCAAGCCCTGGGCATGGGGCGTCCGTGCTTTCACAGCTGGGTGGGCAGCCACAGGCCCCGGCGTGCACACGCAGAGGACGGTCGGGGCATGGGAGAGTGCCTTCCCCAGGGGCCCAGCCCAGGGAGCAGGCAGGGCCTGGTGGTGGATCTGGGCAGAGGTGGCCTCCACTCCTCTGTGCTCGTGAGGGCAGCCGTGGGTTCCAGGTGCGAGACTCCGCACCAGCCCTGGGCGCCATGCTGCTCCCACGTAGCCGCTGGTTGGATTGTGGCCTATCACGGGCTCCTGTGGCCTCGCCCTTGACAGTTTAGCTCAGAGGTTGGTCACCTTGTGCTGACCCTTCCACTCAGTCAGCGGCCCCAGTCGGACCTCAGATGTGACCTCCTCCCTCCACCATGGTTCGCGACTTTGGGTGCCTGTTTTGCAGTTTGCGTGTTTCTGGGGGTACGGTGTCCCAGCCCCGTGGGGCTGCCGGCTGTACCGCCGCATGTTGGCTTGGCGTCAGTGAGGCCGGCAGCTTTATTTCCTTGTGGTTGCCCTGGCCTGTTGGGTCACTTCCTGAAAGTCATGTCTGAGCACTTGGCCAGCACGCGGCCCCGACCCTCTCCGACGGCCCGTCTGCAGGATGCGGCCCCCGCGCTCTGTGGACTCCGTTCTGGGGGAAGCGCCATGCTGGGGGGAATTGGGTGTCGTGTTCCCGCTGTGTGTTTGGGGGAGCTGACGTCACGTGGGATCCCGCTGTGTGTTTGGGGAGCTGACGTCACGTGGGAACGAGAAGTCTCACACTTCGTACCAGTCACGGTTGATGTCCCCGCGCGCCTTCCAGGGGGAGCCTGCGCCAGAGGCCTGTCCCTGACTCCACGTGGAGGGGAACACGCTCTCCCAGCAGGGGAACCGCGGCGCGGGTGTGTGTCCTCCATCCCTGTAACCTGCAAAAGTCCTGTGTGACTCGGCTGTCCCCTGCTCTTACCCTGGTCTCTCCGTGGTTCTCCAGCAGCTCCCACGCATCTCAGCACACACGTACCACGTGCACACGCCCCCCACAGCCACCGTGCACGCACACCACGCACGTGTGTTGTGGCCGACCCCGGGGCTCTTCTGGACGGCAGCCTGCAGTGTGCGGCTGGGAATCTTGGTGAGAAGAGTGGGTCTTAGGCCAGAAGGTGGCCAGCACCCCCCTGACGTCCTGGCCTCCTGAAGCTTCCTGGAGCCTGGCTCCCACCGGGACCAAGACCCCTGACCTGCCCTCTACTCGGTGTCTTTGGTGCCTGGTGAGGGTGCTGGGGGCAGCCCCGGGGCAGGAGCCAGGTGGACGTGACTGACCGTGACTGACCAAGCGGGCGGCCGGAGCTGACTTCTCAGACCTGTTGTGTCCTCCAGCCAAGCTCTGCCCGTCTTGAAACTCAAAAGGCTGGAGACGGGTATCTGCTCTGTGTCCACAGAGTGCAGGTGCGTTTTCCACCTGCAGAGGGGCCCTTGTGGGGCTGGCCCTGGCGGGAGGGCAGGGTCATAGGGACAGAAGGTTCTAGAAGGGAGCAGACCTCGGGACACTTGCAGATGCTGCTGGACCCTGCCCCTCACTCTGCACGTGGGGACCTGTGTGACCTTCTCACCACTCCTGTGTCTCGTTGACACAAGCCCTGGAAAGGCTGAGGGTCGAGAACCCCCAAGAGCTGGTGTATTCTCATGAGTGGCAGCTCTGAGTGATCGCCTTGTTGACTCCCCATGCCCCCTGGGTGCTGGGCTCAGGTCGAGCAGCTGGGTCACCTTGGAGCGCTCGGGAGGCGCCTTGGAGGTGGGTTGATGGAATGCCCCTTCCCTACAAGGAGGGAAATGGTGCTCAGTTGTGTGGATATACAGCATTTTCTTTCTCCATTCATCCCTGAGTGGACACTTGGGATTGTAGGCGGGGAGAGAGAATCTCCTGTCTTTCCTTCTGAGTCCTGTGGCCTGTCTAGTAATTAAATTAACATAAGATATATTAACAGGGGAAGAGCGAATTTAATTTTGTACACATGTACACCTCCAAAACTGCTGCCATGAACGTGGGTGTGCAGATCCCCGTTTGAGACCCTGCTTCCAAGTCGTTTGGCCGGGCTCTCGGTCTGCCTGGACTCGGGGATCCAAACCCCGACTGGGGGCAGGGGCTGTGGAGAGGAAGACCTGCTGGCCGGCCGCTGTCTCGAGGCCGCACCTGCTGTGGTCTGGGGCGTGCATTTCGCTCTGCACTTGCGGGCTCGCCTGTCACAGGGTGCCCTGCTCAGCCCTCCTGGCTTTTCCGTTTGGTTGCGCCTGTGGCCGTCATTAGGGAAGAGCGCTGGAGGGGGACCCACTGTGTGTGTCTCAGCGTTCCCGGCTCCCGCTGAGCCCCCAGGTAACAGCCTCCTCTCAGATCCAGGTCCTCAGGTCCCCCTGAGGGTCCCCTCCTGGCTCTCCAGGTGTGCAGGACAGCCGCCCAGAGCGTCACGGACACGCCGCCGGGTGGGCGCTGACCCCGCCCTGCTGGCCTGACCCCTGCTTCTGCCTTGCTTGCAAAGGCCGGTGTGCACTTGGCACCTGGGTCCTCCCGTGGCCACTCAGCGCTTCCTCCCCTGACTGCACGTGTTGTGGAGCGGGGTTGGGTCTGCCTCACACGGGGTGGCCGGCGTGGGCCTCCGTGACAAGGGTGGAGGGACCGAGAAACCGAGGTGGGGCCGAAGCTGTGCGTGGTCAGGCTCGGCGGCCCTGGCCTGGCTGTCGGGGGACGGCTGTGCCCCCGCCCTCTCACTGTGTGGACGCTAATGGCACTTCATCCCTCCAGAGGCTCACACTCCAACCACTTAAAAATTCAGAGGCCCAGCGGCGGCCACTCCCAGGGGCCGGAAGGGTGTTTGATTGCTGTTCTCCGAGAGACAGGCAGAGCCCGGCTAGTCACGGCCGCCGGGGAGTGTTTCAGACTTCGACCAGTAACATGAGTGCCGGGGAAGGCCGCGTCCACGGCGCCTGGACTCTCTCCCGCCGTCCCTGCCGCGGGCCTCCCTTTCCAGAACGGGGGACGGAGACACAGGGCGGCCGGGGCCGAGGCGTGGGCCCTCAGATGCGTGGGGTGTGCCGGCGGGGGACCCGTCTCCTGGCCTTGGCTCCCTGTACGACCCCGACCTCCTTCCGGCCCCCACGGTCTTCCCCCTCTTTCCGCGTTAGAACGTGAATGCTGGGTCCCTGCATGAGCCGGTTGTCACGTCAGCGCCACCTGTTCTCAGGGGCCCTCGGGGAGCAGGTGCCACTCTGCCCGGGGACGTCCTTTAGGACAGGACCGGAGGGTCGCAGGTGGAGGCAGGTGCAGAGGTGCGTGGCCGAGGTGGCTTTCCTCAGCGCCGAGGGCAAGCTCTTCCCCTCTGGTGTCTGTCCAGGGGGAGACGGTGTAGAAAGAACACTGCGTGAAACCTGGCAGGGTGGTTTTTTATGGCTCTGCCACGGTGGGCCCACTCTGGAAAGGCTCAGCAGACGCCCCCAGCCGTTCCTGGCGGGTTTTCATCACATCCTCACTAACAGTCGTAGTTACCAAAGCGCCAGGTCGTGGGGTAAAAAGCCCACGCGCGCTTTGAGCTCAGCTGCGTCTCACAGCTCAGCACCCGAGGGGCGGGGTAAGTAGCCGGCCCGGGCACACAGCTCGAACCCCGGCAGCGGGCCCCTGACGCCCTGCCTCGTGTGTGTCCCTCGTGGGGGGTAATGGACGGCCAGGCTCGGTGGGGCAGGGCACATGTGTGGAGGGGAACGAGGCGTAGACACTAGGAAGATGAAGCCACGCGTGGCCCCGTCCGGCGGAGAGCCAGGAGGGCAGAAGTGTCCCCACAGACAGCGGGAATGTGCTCCTGGGGACCGGGCCGCCTTCCCCTTCACCGCAGGGTGGCCTGAGCGACTGAGAGAATCTGGGGAAGCTGCTGATGTTCGGAAACAGCATGAGGTTTTGTAAGAAAAACACCAAAAAGTGCATTTTCTAATGCAAATGCAGCCAGGAGGTGTGGCAAAATCCGAAGAAGGTATTTAGACACGTCCCTCAAGCCCCGGGCCCGGAGCTCAGCACCCCGTGCAGCTTGCATCCCTCCTCCACCTGGGACGGGTCATGGCCTGGCGCTCGGGGCTCGATCAGGTGCACCTGGCCCCCGCAAGCTCACCTGGAAAGCAGGAAGTGCGGCCCTGCCGGCATTCGGGAGTCTGCGTGGGCGAGCGCCGGGTGCTTGGGGTGGGCCACCCCTGGCCTTGCTGGGCGTCAGCGTCCCCATCGGCTCTTTCCGTGAGTAAGCGTACGTTTAAGTGCTATTTTATCCTCGTTGCACTTAATAATATGTGTGTCCATTGAGCTCGTCAATAAGCATGGACCCGATGGTTTGCGTTGCCTGCCTAGCGGGCTGGGAGATTATTTAGCTAGGTCCTGACCAGTGCGCATTTAGACCAGAAATCCTCACTGTTGAAGCAGCGTGGAGATGCACATTCCTGAGCTGGCATCCCTTTGAACGGGTGGGATTGCCGAGGAAGCACGCGAGCGGCATGTTCGTCAGACTCCTCTGGAGAGCCAGGCCTGGCTCCGCCCCTGCTGGTGCTGGCGGCCAGGTGCCGCTCAAGCAGGGTGGGCCTCGCAACCTGGCGGCAGGCACCCCCCCCCCAGGGGCACAAAATTACTTCCCACTGAAGATGGAGGGGTCCGTGCAGGTGTGTGTGTGAGGGGCTGCCCAGCGCGGCTCTCCTCGGGCTTTGCGGGGTAGAAGAGAGGTGGTCCCTGGAACCTGGGGGTTCGGGCAAGCTCGGGCAGGTGTTTCAAGTTTCTCATCTGTATGTTGGAAAAAATCCATCTGGTTCTGAAATTTTGTGAGGAGTGTCCTCTCTATGGCTGAAATGTTTCTAGAGCCTTCCGTCACCTGGCATGCTTTGGGTGCGATTGCCATCCGAGGCTGGGAGCCTGCCCCAGGCGGCCAGGCGTGCCCACCTCCCGCGAGGCCCCAGCCTGTCGGTCAGAAGGAGCAGGGAGCTTAAATGCAGGGTCTGTAGTTAGAGTTGTCATTCGAGTATTCGTCCCTGCCCGAGACCGCTCGTCATTGAACACACACCTGGGGACCACGGTCTGGGCACGGAACTGGTCGCTCTTCATTCGCCGTGGGGTCTTCGGCGTGGGTCAGTTATATCATCTGCTTGTTAGGCTTTTAAGCTGGGAAGAAAAAACGAGGACTGCAGAGCCTGGGCTGACCTAACTAGCCAAGTGGGTTTATTTGGAAAGGCTGACGCCTGCCAGACTCCAGAGCAGGCCCTGGTGCCGCCAACTGGCTTCAGACCGTCCTTGGGGAGGCGCCTGCTGCACCCCTAACTAGGAGCACGTGTGAGGTGTTGGTGAGGAACCGGGTTGAAGTGAGCCCGGGGAGGCCAGCTGTGTGTGCTGGCTCCATGAGGCCTCGGGGCAGGCTCTCCCACGTAGGGGAGCGGTGGCTCTCCAGCGCTGAGGACTCATGAGGTGGTGTTGGGGGGGGAGGGGCAGACGCCAGGTTTCGGGCTCTGAATGCAGTGCTGGCCGCTGGTGTGACTTCCGGAAGCGGCCAGACCTTGGTTTTCTTGTGTGTGAAGGAGGGATGATTTCTGTCCCATCGAGTTGTTGGAAGAGCCTCCGTAAGAGGCCCGCACGTCCCTGGTGGCACATGGTGACCTGACCAGCTCTTCTTCCCCCTCCCCTCCCCCAGAAGGCTGTTCTGGGAGTATGGGGACGCCGGGCCCCCCAGCTGTGTCTCCGGAAGATGGCTGCCTGGGGACAGCCCTGGGGGTGGGGAGAGCTGGGGAAGGTGAGGATGGGGGCTGCCTCTCGGCCAGTGGCAGGTGGTCCGGGCCTGCTGGGCCGATGGAGCGGATGTGGCAGGGGTGGCCACGCTGCGGGCTCTGCAGGCCTCTCCCCGCCCCTCCCCCAACCAGCACATCAGCTTCCGGGCCCAGAGCTTCCGGTGCCTGGAGGGTCTGTGGAGGCCTTGAGGGACCCAGAGGTGGGTGGGGCGGGGCCGCGTCGGCCCCTAGGGAAGCTGCTTCAGCCGCTGACAAGGTTGAAGCCTGGAGGCGCGGTCTGCTTTTCCTGGTAACCCCACGGCCGACCGGCCGGAGCTGGTTTTCTCCTCTGGGTGGCACTTCCTCTCCAGGGGTGCCCCCTGCCCCGTGCCTGGAGGTAGGGCTGGCACGCGTGCCGTCTGGGTCCCTGCACAGGTGGCGGCCCAGCGCAGGGACCGTGCTGTGCCAGTGGCGGGCTGGGCAGGGCGGGGGGCTGTCTGTGTCTCTGCTGCTCCCTGTCCGAAGTGAAGGGGCCAGCCTTGGGGTTCTCACAGGTGCCAGCTCACGTGTGTGCATTGTGGGGAGCCGGGCCCAGGACTGCCCCCCTCTCTGCTGCCCCATGGCCCCCTGGATGGCCCTGCCTGCATGTGGCCTTTGGTGGGCAGGTGCAGGCGGGGCCCAGGTCCCTCACTGTATCTGGCAGCAGTGCCTGAGTCAGGCTGGCTACACGTGCACTTTGCAGCGAGAGGGGGGCCGTTCCTGAATGGAAACCGGCCCCCCGGGCACTCCTGACTGCACCGGGATGCAGCCCACCCCAAGGGGCGCTGCCCGGCCAGCCTGGCCCCGCACGTCCCCGGAGTGAGGACCCGGGACTGGGCAGAGGCTCCCCAGCAGAGCTCAGCCTGGGGCGGTGCCCGTCGGGGACCTGCCGAGACCTGAAGGGCACTGCTCAGGGCCACCACGTGTCCCAGGGCAGGTGCCTTGCTCAGCCTGTTTCTGTGGCGGGACATACCCACCGCACTTGCACGGAGGCGGCCCAGGGCCCGGGAGTGGCTGGCACATGGGGTGGCCCTGAGCTCTGCCTGGCAGGCAGCACGGCCAACTGGCCAGGCTCTGGGACCAGTTCTGCAGGAAATGAGACCTTGGGTCCCGTCATCTCCAGTGGACAGGGCCACTGATACGTGCACACACCCTACTTCCCGAGTCCTTGGCAGGACACAGTCCCATTTCCTCGGCCCTCGACGGCAGGGAGGCAGGGAGGCAGGAGCCCTGTGCTCTGGTTGGTGATGCTCTGGACCCACGTTTGGAGTCCCCTCTGGCCTGTCCCCATGTGACCCTGTCACTGGATGAGGGGGCCCAGCTTGCGCGAGGGGGCCTGTAGGCGGCACCTGGAGGCATTTCTCTGGCAGGTTGCTTGCTTGGCACAACCGTGGCCCTGCTGTGGCCGCCACGAGCAGTGGCAAGGCCCTCGTGGGGTCAGAGTGGTAGCCTAGCTTATTCCAGTGTAGGAATGTTCTAGAGGCTCTCCTAGATTTTTCAGTTGACTTTGGTTCCTGTGAATTGTGAGGAGACCCCTCTGCCTCTGTGCTGCGTGTCTCCTAACGCGCTCCCCGGCACTGGTCCCCGGGAGGGAAGGCGCCTCCTCAGGCCCGTGCGGGCCGGCCAACCCCTCAGCCCGTGTCTTCCCACCGGGAAGATGACGTGGACGGTGACAGAGCCGCTGCCACGTTTCCATGTCTCGCCTTCTAAAGCACCGGGGAGGTGGCGCGGGGCTCAGGAGACGCCCTGCCTGGTGTGCGAGTCCACGCCGCGGGAAGGACAGATGCGCCAGGCTCCAGGGCAGGTGACAGGTTGGCAGGACCAGGGCCAGTGAGCCTGGCCTGCAGTAGGAGGGTAGACCCCTCTCCTGTGTGGAGGCTGCAGAGTGGACTCCTGGAATCTGGGGCCTGGGCTTCCCTTGACCTGGGGACCTTCAGCAGAGGTCACTCCCAGGCACCTTCTCACCGTCTGGAGGGTCGAAGGCATTTGGTGTTTCCAGGCCAGTTGTCTCAACTGCCGTGAGAGTGGGGTTTGCTGGAGGCCGACCCCACATCGTTGTATGTGGTCCTCGGCACTCACACGGCAGCTGGGCCTGGAAGCATCTGGAAGATGAGAACCACAAGGGAGGGTTGATTGGAGGGGTGAATCAGGTCCAGTATGGGGCCCCTCAAAGGTCACGCTGCGGCGGTGCCTCTGCGGGTAGTTTGGAAAGTAGAGATGACTGAGGTTCTGACCATGTGCCGGGGCTGGACAGTGGGCATCTTGGCAGCCGTGGAGACCTTGTTGCTCCCCAGGTTAGGGGGAGGCTGGCACCGTTCCAGGCCTCCTATGGCACCTGCGATATTTGCTTCCTTCTGCTCATGGCTGGGGGGGCGAGCGGCCGTCACTTTGTCGCCTTCCCAGTGCTCTTGCGAGGCCGTCTACCTGCCCATGGTTGATGGCGCATGGGATGGTGTGGTTTGAACACGGATCCGGGGGGGCAAGGTCTCAACGTGACGAGCTTTGCTGCCTGGCGCTCAGTAAGCTGCTTCCAGGGCCTAAGTGGGCGTTTCTGGGGTCCCCTTGAAGGGGTGCAGAAGCTGGTGAATCAGAGCAAACGCTTGTGTGCACCACATAGTGCACGGAGGTCAGCGTGGCGGCCCCCACTAGGCGTAGTGATGTTCCTTGTGTCCCGCCTGGGGCTCAGCCCCGGGGGCCCTCACGGTGCTTTCGCCAGCAGCATGCGCCTTCTCTAACGGGTTTTGCGGGCAGAGAGCGAAGGCCACGTCCCGGAGGGAGGCCAGGTGCAAGGAGAGGGCCTCGTCCTGGCTCAGCCTTTGCAGACTTGAGCTGGATGGCAGCCTGCGGTCGAGCTGGCTTGGCTCTGTAACCCTGCTATGTATTTTTAAGGAGACACTAAAGATGAAAACAAAGAGAGTGGCATTTTGTGGTTTTTTTAGACTTAAAAAAGAAATCTCCGCCTGGACCTGGGCTTGTCAGGGCTCCAAGGCCCGTCCCTCCTGCGGTGGCTAAGAGGAGAGACGTCCTGGTCGTTCTGCAGCTGGGCTAGGCCCGTGCAAGGGGCAGGAGTCAGGTCCCCTGGTGAAACTCCCGCTACAGAGACTTTTTGGGCAGGATGCCGCCCCAGGTGGCCCAGAGCACAGTCCTGAGCCAGCCCCGCATTTAGGCACCGTTCTGAACAATTCTGTGACACCTTCACACCCTGGCACATGGCAGAGAGAAGGAGCGCCCTGCTGTGGGGTTGGGGTGCTGCTTGTCTCTGCCCCGAGCTCTTGGAGGAGAAGCATCCATTCAGAGTGGAGCCAGACGCTTCCCCAGAGAGCAGTTTCCAGCCCTGCCCGCTGAGCTGTGACCTGCTCCAGCCCCAGGGCGATGGGCAGTTCCGGAGCTCCGGGACCTGCTGGCCGGGCCTATGGGGGATCGCGGGATGTAGGAGGGAGGGAGGGAGTCCCAGCTCTGCCGGAGGCTTGAGATTCGTAACTGCCTTTGTGGGTCTGACAGGGCTGCCTAAAACCTGTCTCATCAGGAACTGGGGGCAGTGGGGCCCCACGGCTGGTACCCCCCGTGGATGGTGCAGCAGGGCTCTGGCCTGTTATCAGCGCAAACCGAGGGTTCCTTCGGAGGTCCGGCGCTGTAGTCAGACGTGTGCGTACCCCAGGGAGTTGGACATGGGTAATGTGAGTGACCTCCTGTCTGGGGGCTAAGGGAGTGGCTGGGGGCTGGAGGGGCAGTGACCTGTTCCCGTCCCCACGGCTGGGAAGTGGCATCCGAGGGCCTGGAAGCCTTCACTGGAGCAGCACGCTCTACCATGCCCCCTGTTAGGGGAGAATAGTGACCGCCTGAATTAGGCGTCTCACTGGCTTGAAAGAAGTCCGAACAGTGTGGTGGACATCGACTGTGTTTTATTGCATAGAACGTGTGCCTGTGCACACAGAGCGCAGGTAACGGAAGACCTGAGCGGGGACTGGAGTGAAGTACGTCCTGGGGATTGTGTGCGACGGTCCCCGTAGAGAGAAGCAGGCCTGTGAGGGCGATGAGTGTGTGCTCTGAGTGTGTGTGCCCACCCCCATCCCCCCCGTATGAAGGGACAGAATCTTAGGACCGCTTCACCGTGACCCTGTGTGGCATCTGCACTTCTGCAGATAGGCTCTGGATAGAGGAGCTTTTGGGTTGAGTTTTGCTGGTGGTTAAAATCAGTCTTTAAAAATAAATTTTGAGGGGCGCCTGGCTCGCTCGGTCTGTAGAGCGTGTGACTCTTGATCTCAGGGTCGTGAGTTCAAGCCCTATGTTGAGTGTGGAGCCTACTTTAAAAAAATGAATTTTAAGTGGGAAATTAGCAAAGAGCTGAATGTCCAACGTTATCCTATTGGATTATGGAACATTGAACAGCCATCCAAGGATGCTTGGGGAGCGCTAGATGCCCACGGGGTGCCACCATACAGGAGACCCCAGGGAAGGAGGCACAGTTCACTAGGAGGTCCTGCCCTCCCCTCCGGCCAGCCCACAGGGGACACCCCCGCTTCTTCCTTGGACTTCCTGGTCTCTTGTGGGGCTGCAAGCCTGCTCCTCCCGCCCCGGGGCGCTGAGCTGGGCTTCACCTGCACTCACGGCCACTGGACCTCTTTGCTCTGTGTCAGAGTCCCTTAGAAGGAGGTCCCGCAAAATGTCCAGTCAGTCAGAAATCACCGAAAGTCTGTCTGCTGTTCTTGGAAACTTGTGTTTTGATGGATTCCCGTTAGTAAGCTTCAAGCAGGGAACCATAGGTGAATAGCGTACAATGTGGCGATTCGACGAGTCTGTATCAGTGTCCCCAGCTGTCACCATGCACCATGGTTACAGTTACTGATGATGTTCGCTGTGCCATACTTTCTATCCCTGAGACTAGCTTCTATTCTAACTGGGAGTTTGTACCTCTTAACCCCCTCCACCCACCTCACCCAGCCCCCCACCCCCGCCCCGTCATCCCAGTTTGTTCTCTGTATTTAAGAGTCTGGTTTTCTGTTTGTTCATTTGTTTTTTAGATACCAGTATAAGTGAAATACGGTGTTTACCTTTCTCTGACTTAGCATAATACTCTCTAGGTCCCTCCATGTTGTTGCAAATGGCAAGATGTCATTCTTTTTGATGGCTGAGTAATATTCCAGTGTGTGTGTGTGTGTGTGTGTGTGTGTGTGTGTGTGTGTGTGTGTGTGGACACCACACCTTCTTTATCCATTCATCCATGGAAGGACGCTTCCATATCTTTGCTGTTGTCAATAACGCTGCAGCGAGCATGCGCATGCATGTGTCTTTTCAAATTAGTGTTTTTGTTTTCAGTGGGTAGATACCCAGCAGTGGAATTACTGGATCGTAGGGTAGTTCTGTTCATTTTTTGAGGAAGCTGCATCCTGTTTTCCACGTGACCATACCCATTCACACTCCCACCAAGAGTGCACGAGGGAGCCCTTTGCCACGTTATTCTTTTTACCAGGTGCATAGTATTCCATCCCCCAGATGTGATGCAGTTTATGTACAGATCAGCTTATGCATGTACAGTGCACGTGTGTGTACTGTTTCCAGAGTTCTTCTACCGAATAGCCTCCTATGTGGGCACCTCACATATGTGGGGTGTCTCTGCCTGAATCCCCGGGGAGAACTGTTGGGTCAGGACTTCTGGGCCCGCGCTGCCCCGTGGCCCCCAGAGAGGTCGCCCAGTGCATGTGGACATGGCCCCTTGCCCCCTCCTCACTGCGCTTTATGGGCAGCTGGCCTCATGGCTGGCCTTCTCAGAGGTGGGGAGTAGCCTCTTGCTTTGGTGTGCAAACCCGTGGTGCGGGTCAGGGTCAGGGGCTTTTGGGAGGGGAAGTCACATTTGCAGAACATGGACGAGATGCCTGCAGGACCTGCCTCGCCTTCGCTCTGTGCTGTGGTCAGAGTGGTCGCTGGACAGCTACCGTCGGGCGCGGCGCACGCGCACCTGCACCTGGGAGTGGGGGCGGGGTGGACACGGCCACGTCTCTCGTGAGGGAAAGAGAAACACTTCTCTCTCTCCTGATTAATTTCTCTTTCATTTCGCAAAAGGAGTGTTGAATTCTTCTTATGCGTGTTCTGAGAAGTGACGCCCGGTGAGGGGAGACGCAGGGTTCAGGCAGTACGGTGAGTGGCTGTGTGGGGACTGTCTCCTGTACTCTTCGGCAAGGCGATACCTGATTACAGTGCGTGGGTTTTTCTGTCGAGAAATCAGAAAGAACTGGCATGGTAGAAGGGTGTAGACAGCTGGGGCCCGGGGCCTGGCCGTTGGCTGGGCCGGAAGTGCCTGGTTTTTACCCAGGAGCCGTGTGGCTAGGAGCTGTTTGGCAGAGGGCAGAGGTGAGGTGGCCTCGCCCAGGTGCGTGTGTGGGTGGGGGTTCACATGCCGACAGCCTGCCCTTGGTGCTCAGCGCCATGAAATTCGGGTGAACACGAGACGCACCTGCTTGTATTTATTGAAGTGACAAAGGCTTATTGAATTTCCAGAAGAGAGAAGTCTTTCAGTTTAAAGTTTCTTGGCATTCAGGTTGTTTATGTAAACCTCTTGCTTCTGCGTGAATTGCTTTCGTTTTCCCGCAAGTGTTTTGGGGGGCGTGCATGTGGCCACTGTGTGCTGCCTGCCTGTGCGAACAGGTGAAGCCCACGGGTGGTCACGTTTGCCTGTTGTCTATCAGCTGCGGCAGCACGTCCCCCCTCGTTCAAACAGCAGACGTGGGTTCTGGGTGCGGGGGGGCACAGCCTTGTCGGGGGATGCTTCCCTGCATGCTCATCCGTGAAGATATTTCTGCTTAGAACTTGGCCGTCAGCAGTAGCTGATCCAGAATCAGAAAGACCCAGAATCGGCCTTTGCAAGCCCGACACAGTGAGACGTAAGGAATCCTAACCACTTCCACCAATACCCGGGGGTCTCATTTGCTCGGGATTCACGGGACGTGTCTCGGGCCGCGAGGGGCCCCGGGTGACCCTGGGAGTCGTGCGTTGCAGGTGTGGGAGTGGGGTGCCAGCCTTGTCTGTGGTGTGGGCGTGATGACTGGCCCCACTCCAGGGGCGCCGTGTGGGAGAGACGGGGCGTCGGCCCTGCTTCCAGCGAGCACCTCCTACTTCTCAGCTGTCTTCCAGAGAATGGCAAGAACTGTACCAGCTCTTAAAGCAAAAGAAAACAAAAATATTCCAACCACCAAAAAATGCTAGCATTTGATTCTGAGGTTTAAAAACTGTGCTAGATCACTCGCAACCATGAAGGGTCCAGCACCGATGTCGACACGTTCACGTACCTTGCACAGGGCCCCCTGGGGCTGCCATTCCGATCCTGTCAGTTTGTCGTCCTCCTGGACTCGGGCGTCCCATTTTGAGGGCTCCCCCCGGACTGCTGGATTTCCGTGAGGATGAGTTCTCAAGGATACGGATCTGAAACTAATAGCCTGATTCTCTTTCGGCAAATGGCTAACCAGGACCGTGGGACGTACTTGGTTGGCTTACTTCGCAGGGAAGTGGCTGTGGTCGGTGTTTGGGGACTCGCCAGGTTACACTTCCCTTATGGGCGCGATTTGCACACTCACTCCTCCCTCCCGTTGGCACAAGGGCAGGAAAGCCACACCCATCCTGGGGTCTGGAGGTTTAAAAAAAAAAAAAATGCAAGAGTTTCTTTTCAGTGCCCCTCCAGGAGTGATGCTGAGGGTGCGTGGACGGAGGACTTAACGTGTTGAAATAGTCTCCTTTCCTGTTATTTTCAGAGCCAAGATTTCTGAAGACTCCGTCCTAGAAACGACTGAGGGGAGGTTCTGGAGGCGCAAGATACAGGTAAAGACGCGTGGTTTCTGCACCTGTGTCCCAGCTTCGCGAAGCCGACTCTCGTAGAAGCCTCAGTGGGGTCCCGCAGACGGCTGGTCCCAGCTCCCTGTGTGCTCCGGGGGCCAAAGGTCGGGTCCGGCTGTTGCTGTGTGGGGCGTCTGTCCGTGCCGGGCGCCAGGAGCCCCGCGCACAGCCTGCCTCTCCTCACCCCACCCCTGCCCTGCCTGCCCTTTGTTTCTCTTTCAGTTCTCTCTGGGGCGCTGGCCCCTGGAGGCCCTGCAAAGTTCCAGTTTCTCCTCTGGGGGTGCGGGGGGGTTGTCAGTGGGGCCCGACGTGCAGGGAGGGGTCTCCATGTCACCCAGGCCCCGGTTTGGGGCCATTTTGTGATGAATCTTCATTTCGACCATGTATCTCCAGTTTAAAAGGAAAGAGAAATGCCAGTTTAATGTAAAAGCAGAAGGAAAGCCGCACCCCGCTTCTTCCTCATAGTTACTCCCGTCCCATGGCCGGCCTCCAGCAGCCCCACCACCCCGTGTCCGCCGTGCGGCGCCATCACTGCCTGGCCTGCTTGCTGGGGCGGCTTTAGTGAGCACAGCTCCCCCTCTAGGGTCCTTAGCACTGTCCGTGTTTACGCGTGGGCACCCACGTGTGTGCTTTCGATTACGTGCCCCATTGGGCCGGGGTGCTGCCCAGTGAGGATGCTGCACGCAGCAGGAGTTCCAAGCCCTGGCACTTAGGTTACGAGCATTTTTCCCCCAGGCCATTTACCTTTGATTTTGTTTGTTGATCTCCTTATGTTAAAAAATCGTTGGGGATCTTGGGGAATTGGGAGGGAGGACCGGGCCCGTGCGGTGGCCCGAGGTCTCGGAGGTGACGTCCCCAGGGACGGGCCCTCCTCCTACCTGGCTCGTGCTAACGGGCACGCAGCCTAGTTCTAGTTAAAGCAGACGAAGCCTTCTTTATGTACATGCAGACGGGACAAAGACGTGTCACGGACGCCCAGTGACCCCAGGAGAGGGGCCGGCACACGACCGCTTCGGGATGCACTGCTCCGCGCCGGGCGTGCACATGGCCTGGTTCAGGGCGGGGAGGGTGTAACTTTTGCACAGAGAGGGATAAACGTCTGACTCACTGTGTACAAAACAAACATCAGCAGTGAGTTCCTTGGCTCTTCTCCTCCTCCCTAGAGGTAGCCACTGTTAACAATTGGATGAGTGTCCGTGTGTCCGTGGGCCTGTATCCCTGTGTGTCCGTGCATGTGTGTCCGTATGTGTTTACATGCGTGTCCGTGGTGGGGGGGAACCTCCTCCCTGGACACCGTGTGGGCCATCCCACCTGCTGCCGTGCATCTGCCTTCAGTGCATGGTCGGGGTGCACTGTGCTCACGGACCGATCTCGTGGGGCTGCCCGGTCTCCTGCGTGTCCGTGACCCAGCTCCTGACAGAGGCACGTCCCCCTGGTTGCACCTGTGTCCTCGCTGGACCACAGGGCCACCCGAGTCCCTGGGAGGTAGGAGTGTGCTCCGCGGTAAACTGAGGCTCGCCCTCAGGAACCCCCTGCCCGCCCGCCCCTGCCCTGCACCGGCTGGCAGCCCTCGAATTTCTCTCTGCCTCATGGCAGGTAAACGGCTGCAGTATTTTAGCTCACATTTCTCTGTGAGCAGACGTTAGCGCCCTGGGAGCTAGTTTTGAAGGTGGGACAGTTTTATAAGGTATGGGAAGTTAAGAATGCGGGTAAGTTCTAGTTGAAGTAGAGCTGTGCCTCTGTCTTCCACCTGAGTGTGGGTCTCACGCCTCTAACTGGGGACTGAGCACCCGTGTCCGTGGCGTTTCAAATGACCCCCAGGTGTCAGTGGAGTCCTCTGGCTCTGGAAGCCTCCTGGCTGACCTCTGGTGCTGAGCTCCCCGTGGCACCCACAGCCCAGCCGACACAGGGCAGGCCAGCCACGTCCCAGGACAGCCCCACTGTCCCCCAGGGGCCAGCGTCCAGCTGGACAGTCCGATGGCCGCCCTGGAGGGAGCCAAGAGGAGAAGCCAGGGCGGCACTAAGCGGGGGCCAGGGACACGGGCAGGTGCACACGCCCCCCAGAAGGGGACAGTGTTGTTTATGGCCACAGGCAAAGGGTCTAGTGATGTCACACAGGCGGTGTGACTCCTCCCTCCACAGGCCTCTCCGCTGGGGCAGCCACGGCCGGCCCCTCCCCACTGCCCCCTGCAGGAGCCCCCTGCCCGTTCCTGCCCCCGCTGGTCATCTGACTGACCGGCATCACCCCACCGCTGGACGCCTGCCTCCCGGCTCCCATCAGCACACACGGGCCCAGGTTCAGGTGAGGGAATGAGGCTGAGGCGTGTCGGGACGCCCCCCCCCCGCCATGGCTTGGTTGTCCTGTGAGGTGGTGGAGGGTGAGCAGGCACCCTGGCCACTGTCCCGCGCTCCCGCCGTCCCACCTCCAGGGTTGCGCACGCGCATGCGGTGGAGCTGGGCATCGCTCCAGGGGATTGTTCTGCGTCCTGGGGAAACTGAAGTGCAAACAGTAAACTGTTTGTTGTGCACGTGACGCGTGACACAGAACTCCTGAAACCTGTCCTGAGGGGACGGGGCTGTTTTTGCACGGTGGTAACATCAGTCCACAGCCAGCGGTGGGGGAAGGGAGCCCAAGGGCGGAAGCTAGCCTGGGGACAAGCGAGGGGGGCTGTGGGGTGGGAGGTCAGTCCGTGGCAAGGGCAGGCAAGGGGTTGTGGGCCCGCCTGGGGACAGGGATGAGCGTGGGGGGCGGTCAGCCTGGAGGCACGCGAGGGGGCGGAGATAGGCTGGGGTCAGCCTGGGGGCAGGTGCACGCCCCCTGCTGTGTGGACTGCAGGCTCTGAGGGGGCGTGGGGCTTCACCCACCCTGTGTGGCAGACCACACTCCCCAGGCAGCATCCGCAGCTGTCAGGACGCCCTTTGGCAGATTCCCGGCGTGCCGGCAAGCACACTCGGAACGTTGGTTTCGAGTCCTGCCGCTCAGGGTCGCCCTCAGGCCTTCGGTGTGGTGTGAACAGTGTCCCCTCTGTGACCCACCCCTGTGGCCGTGGACAGTTGGTCCCAGGAGGGGAAGCCAATCCCAGACGGCCCGACCGGTCCACGGAATCTGGCTGACAGGTCACCACTGGCAGTCCCTGATCACACGTCAGAACAGAACACCAGATCAGGCTTGTCAGGGTGCAGCAGAGTGCACACACACAACACACAGGTGTGCACAGGCGTGGGTATGGGCATCCGTGAATGCACACGCATGTGTATACATACATGGATGCACACAGGTATACATGTAAATACAGATGTGCACGAATGCATGTGGAAGTGTGTGCATACGGGTGTGCAGTTCACACGCACACAGATCCACGCGTATACACACATGTCCACACTGCACATGGGTGCACTCACGCAGACACGTGGGCCGTTTTGCGAACTGGCCCTTACCCTTGCTGGTTGCTGGGTACATGGTTTTCGGACGTGGTTCAGGACCACTCAGATGGAAAGCTGGAGGGTTGACAGGCCCTGCCAGCCTGAGTGAGGGGCTTGGGGCCCCCGCTCACTTCCATTCTGCTGACATTTAGAGTGGGGCCGTGCACTCCTCGTGAACTCACACGAGGACTCCTAGGTACTGGGGGTGACACTGTGGAACCCTGTCTCCCTCTTGGGCTCCTGGTTCCTTGTGACACTTTCCCACTGGGGACGCAACGCACACCCCCATCACCCAGCTCCCAGCAAGATGCCTCTGCTTCTCCGAAACGCCTGGGAAAGCCAATACAACGGGCATTTTATCCACATTTCCATTTTAGTATTCCCACCATGGTCCTTAATGCCGCATGCCCCCTGTAATCCGGGAGCCAGGATTCCTGCAGGAGCACGTGGGGGCTGCGGGTCCGAGTGCGTGGGGTGCATGCGCTGCTTCCAGTGCTTGAACTCCACGCGACAGCCCGTGCTCGTTGAAAAAGAAAAGCACACCCAGCCCTTCCCATATCCTGAAGCAGAACGTGCAGCCGCACCGCCCCTCCCAGGAAGGACATCTGCGGAGCGTGGGCCCGTTCCCCTTCGGACGTTTGTGCGGATTTTTAGAGACCATTCAGGAGGGAGAGGCAGGGTCCGGCAGAGGCTGTCGGGAAGCCCGTGTGTGCTGCAGCACAAGGAGCTCACTCGCCCTCCGGCGCGTCGGGGGGGTGGCCTGGGGTGGCCCGGAGCAAGTGGCCACGCGGCTCCTGAGTGGCGGTGTCTGGGTGGGTGCGAGGGAAAGGGCCGTTGAGAACGTTCCCTCTTCTCACGCGGACCAGTTCGAGCAGCGCGTGGGCACCAGCCTGCGTGGGGAGCTCTCTGGAAGGTGTGCACGCTGCCACCTAGCGTTGGCGCAAACTCACTTGGTGCATTTGTCAGGGGGCAGGGCAGCCTCTGCTGGAGCTCTGACCCGATCCAATCTGTCCATTCTAAGGTTCACGCTGGGTATTTTGTTCGTGGAACTTCCTGCCCGTCAGGCCTCCCCTTGGCTCTCCCCAGCTCCGGCCTTGGTCTCCTAACTGGGCCGTTTGCCTTTCCCCGGTCCTGCCCACTGCAGACGGGGTCAGGGCCACAGGCAAGTCCAAGGCCGGCCACTCAGCGAAAAGGATGAGGCAGGAAGGGATGGAAGGGAGTGGCCCTGAGGCCACTGTCACTGTGGGGAGGGCCCAGCCACCAGGGCCAACCGAGAATGTTCTGGAGGAGGGGCAGCTTGTGCCCGGGCTGGGGGTGGGACATGGTATTGCTGTGGAAGACGAGGGTGGGTTCTCTGCCTCTCCTCCCCATCCCCACGAGGGCAGAGTCCCTGCACCCTCTGGGCCTCTGTCCCCACGTCACACAGGGCCTCCTGCTCCCGGCTCTTCTTCCTTCTTGGGAAGACACGTGCAGAGTAGCTCCTTTGTTTTGCTGGAGCAGACCCTTCAGTAGCTTTCTGAGAAAGGATGTCAGGGAGGTAAGAGGAGCCCTCGTGTTTGAACCCTCCCATGTTGATACTTGGGCTCGGCTCAGGATTCTGGGTGAGACGCCGTCCTCCTCCGGGAGGTTCACAGCACTCTGCTCTCTCCCAGCTGTCAGGGTGGCTCTGGAGAGGTCACTGTATGGCCTGTTTTCTCTCGGGGAGCTCCAGGTGTGGTCTTCATTCATTGCGCTGCGGGGGGCGTTCATGCTGTAAACGCACGTCCTCCTGTTCTAGACGTTTCTCATTTCTCTGTTCCTTCTCTGCATGTCCTCCGCCCTCCTCTGGAGCTGGACGTGGGCCTCCAGGCTCCAGGTTCCAGGCTCCAGCTCCCTCGTCTCCTTTCCCGGTTTTTATCTGAGCTCCTTTGTGCACCTTGGATGAAACCGCCTCAATTTTACCTTCCCATCCTTCAACTGGACATTCTGCGCAGCGTCTGGAGCCCATGTGGGTGGGTCCTCGCCTGGCTGCCCAGAAAAGTGACTTCTGCTGGGGACCCGAGCAGGCATTCGGTGTTGCCATTGGGTCCTTGAAAACCAAACTCGGCTCCACGGTGATATTTGGCAGGGGGGTACGGGGGTGATGAAACGGGCCAGCGGGGCTCGAATCTGCAGCCAGCAGGTGCCCTGGGCTGTGGACTCGCTTACGCATTCCAGAAACCCACAACTGAGTGGGAGCCCAGAGCGGAGAGCCCTACAGATCAGTCACAGGGAGGGAACGTCTTGGGTAAACTGGCGAGACTGTGCCGTGGGGTTTACACACCTCATCTCCAGAACAGACATATGTGGACGTGTTCCGAATGGCATTGACAGGCAGCCTTCTAGACAGGCCACGCTGTGTGCATCCAGACGTGGCCTGGACAGAAAGGTGGAGGGGGCGTGAGACGGGAGAGGCTGCATGGGAGGTGAACCGCAGCCGTGCACGCTGGTTTAACCCGAGAGAGAGAGAGAGACGTTTTCGTGTGGGCAAATGATGTGCTCTGATTTACATCGAAAACCTTACTCTGGCCACTGCCTCTGTTTAGTAAATGTACTTACTATAGGGAGGTATCTGTTTGGAATTATATCTGACTGCTGGTAATAAAAATCTGGAAAACAGTTTAAAGAGATTACTGGCTTATTCAGCAGGTCGAGGGGCAAGCAGAAGAAAGCAGGTGTGAGGTCTCCAGTATGTTGGGAGGGCCCCCAGTGGATTTCTGCTTGGCTGTTTGTAGAATGAGACCCTTGTTTTCATGTTCACAAGGTGGCGCCCAGATCTCCAGCCATCAAATACGAGTTCCAGGCACCAGAGGAAAGACTGAAGGCAAAGATGCAAACACTAGCTGAGTCCGCCTTCTTTAAGAGCCTTCCTGGAACTCCTACCTCATAACTTCTGGTTGCAGTTCTCTGGCTGGAGCCGCCACCAGGGGGCTGGGGGCCATAGTTAGCTGGCTGCACTGCTATCCTGGGTAAAACCGAGATTCTGTTAATAGGAATGGAGGGCCATGGATGCAGGGACAGGAAGTGGGTAATCTCTGCCACAGGCGGCAAGAACGGAAGCAGGGCGAAGGGTAGGCAGCTGTGGAGGGGTCAGGATGGGGGTGGGCATTGTGCAGCCTGTGGAGTGGTGGAGATGGCCCCCGGGGGGACGGGGGGGGAGCCCAGCACTCCTGAGCTGTCAGCAGCACCCGCGCACACAGCCCGTCCCCAGGGCCTCGGTGTCCTGCAGCTGCAGAGGATTTCTGCAGGAGTGTTTAGTGCTTGCTGGACGCCGTGGGGCTGCTTCACCGGGGGGGGGGTCACATCAGGGACCCGGCGCAGTTAGAGCCCTCCCCTGGCTGGGCTTCCGGAGCCACCTCGTACCCCATTCCCGTGCTGTGGGCGGGAGAGCAGGGTCTCCTGCGCGGCCTCACGCGGTGAGCCCTCCTGAGAGCCGGCTGCCTGGAGAGTGAGCACCCCGTGAGCTCGCTCCGTGGCGCAGCCCTCCCTCCGTCCCCCTGGTCTCGCTTCCCGGTGCATCTGCTTCTGCATTTAGCGTCCGGTCCCGCCCTCGCTCGCCGCCGAGTGTCTGGGCTGGCCGTCCCCGTGGGTCCCCAGCACAGGACTCGGCTTGCAGACCGGCGCCCAGTTCTGTGAAGAGTTGTGCTGGTGCCCGGCCGCGCTCGTCCCTTCCTGCATCTCTGGGGCTGTTTTTGCGCTCCCTGGTGGACTTGAGTACCTGGGACAGAGACGGCACAACTCAAACCTGAGAAGAATGCCTGTCTGATGGCCGTTCATGGAGCAAGGTGCTGGCCCCCGTGCAGGGTGAGCCAGTCCCCAGGAAGAGCGACTCCCTGGCTTCACGGCCACACAGTGGCATTGGGGTGAGGACAGACACCGGGTGAGCAGACCTGGCCGGCACACCTTCGGCAGGAAGGGGAAGGGCAGAGCGGTGCCCCAACAAGAAAGGGGGGCGAGCAGCCGAGGCCTGGCCGTGCCCACATCTCAGCCGTCCCCCAGGGCCCCCCACGAGTCCTTTCTTGACCAAGTGGAGTGGGGCAGGTGTGGTGCCCTGGGCACTGGCATAATAGACAAAGATACAATGAAGAAGACCCCGTTAAGTCCACAGTGATGCCGAGGGCAAGCCATGCTACGTGCTGGATTTTAGGGCCAGACAAGGATTCCAGGGGCATGAGAGGTGACCTCCTGGGCAGGATGAGGAGGCAGCCCAGGAGGGCTTCCTGGAGGTAGTGGCTTGGCTAGGTGAACAGAAAGTCAAAACTTCCTCTCAAACCCTCTTGGGAGGTTTGGTTTGGGCTGAGGTGCCAGGAAGCAGCAGGGGCTGGTATATGGTCGGTTGTGGGGGCCCTGGGGAGGCTGAGCAGGAGGGAACTCTTGCGGGGGGTATGGAGCTGGCTGCCCCTTGGATGTCCCTGAGGGGTGGTGATGGTGGGGGGGGGGGGAAGGCTCCAGAGAGGGGCCCAGGGGCCTGTTGGCCTGAGGGACCTGCAGGTGGGTTGACTTGATGGGATGGAAGGAAGAGAAGGGGGTGAGCAGGGCCCGCTCTGGGGGGCGGGAGGCAGGCTGCTCCACCATTTCGCAGAAGAGGAAACCTGGTGGGGGGGGCAGCGGATCGCATGTGGGGCCTCCCTGGGGGCAGCATGTCTGGGAAGGATGTGGGTCCTACCCTTCCTCCCACAGCTGTTTGGTTACAGCCCCATCCTGAGAAGCCAGAAGAAATTCATGTCACAGTCCCACCGGGGTCCTGGCGGGGCCCTGCCTCAGTGGTCTGCAGCGAGGCTCTCCTGCCCCCCACTGCAGGGCACCTTGCGGATGGCGTGTGGGGTAGAGCGTGGGGGCTGGGAGACCTGCAGACCCCCCGCCCACACCCTCTGTCCTTCCAACGAGCTGCTCCCCAGGGACCCCAAGAGCCCCTGACGGCGCTTTCTGTGGCACAGCGACTTCTTGGGTGCAGCTGGGGGAGCAGGGCGTTGGGGGTGGCCCCGTCTGCGGCAGGAGGTCAGCTGTCCTGCACGGCAACGTCGCATGTGCGTCTGCGCGTGTGTACGTGCTCCCACACGTGCCGTGTGAGCGTGCATACATGCACACAGCTCAGCCTCCACGTGGTGCTCTTGGTCTTTCGCCCTGGCTCACCTCCCTGACAAGCGTTACAGGAGCTGGGAAGCCAGGGTCTGCGGGGGATCTGGTTCCCTGGTTTACACCTTTGCAGAGGTCACTAGCGGGCCACAAGTGTCTGGCAAGGGGGGGAAGCCGGGCAGCCAGGTGGGCGGTCGTCCCAGTCTGGGTTCCCATGTCTGCCCTGGAACTCTGCTTTTGGTGACTGGGTCTCGGTGTCAGCGTGGGGCTGTGCCCGCACCACCCCGCGCCCCTGCGCAGACAGAGCTCGGGGCACAGCGGGGAATAGAAAGCGGGTGTTACTACACGCATCCTGACCTGTAACCTTTGTCCTCACTTCCAGAATTTCTTTGTGAAGCCAAAAAGAAGCACACAGTTTAAGAACCCGGTGGCCTTCCACGTTGGCGGTGGTGACCTCGCCCGGCGCCTGGGAAATGCGGGTCCGAAGGGTTTGCACCGCCCACCAGCTACGGGCTGTGCCGCTGGTCACAGCCCCCAGGCTCTGAGCAGCGTCCGCCGGGACACCCACCGCGGCCCCCAGGCCCACAAGCGTTTGCTGCCTGAGCCCCCTCTGCGGCGCCCACGCATGAGGATGTGCGCCCCTGTCGGGGGGCTGCTTGCTGCCCTCGCCATGCTGTTTGGGATGGCGATGGCGTTTGCACCCAAACCCAGGATCACCTGGGAGCGCAGAGGTACGGGCCAGCCCTGCTCTCCCGGTCGACGCATGGGCTCCGCTGTGTGTGCTGGGTCTGCTCTCCGGGCCCCTGCGGGCGGGCAGGTGCCTGGGTCCCACGGAACACTTGCCCGCTGTGTTCAGGGGCTGCCAGTTAGGTTTCTAAAGCCGGGACCCCTGGAGAGCCTGAGGATGTGGTGCGCTCCCCGGGCACGAACCTCTCTAAATACCCCGTTTGAGGACATCTAATGACAGGCGGCCAGGCTTCCCGCCAAGTGCTCTCATTTGCCGTCCGTAGTTTCTGTCCATTTCCCCTGCTGGGAGCTGCGTCCTGAGACCCCTGGGCTCCCCCGGGAGTGGAGTGAGGGCTGCTTGCAGGGCTGAGCCGTCTTGTGCGGTGTCCCCGGCCGCATGCGCACCGGGCACAGCCTTCCTCCGCGCGTCTGTCTCCAGTCTGGGAAAATCCAGACAGCAGAGTGAGTGGATACCTGGTCCTTACATGAAACCAGCGGTCCACGAAACCCACGTTCAGACCGCTCTTGCTGATGCCGGGACTGGGTCAGGCCTTGAGAAACTGTGCCAGCCCGTTCATGTCGCTGCCAGTTGTCCCGATTCAGACATAGTCCTACTTGTCCGGGCGATGTCCTCGTAAGAGAGGAGACATCACTGTTTCTCGGGTTTATAAGCTCGTGGTGCTTATCCCTAAAAAATCCTTCAGTTAAGGGATATATTTACTGAACTAGGTTTTTTTAAAGCTTTTGAGCTACGTCGTGTTTTTTTCCTGAATAAGAAAAGCTTAGTTATATCCTTTATGTACTTCATCTGTGTTAAGATTAAACACACGGACATGAGAGCGTGGGAAGCAGAGTGCTCAGCAGCCTGGGGTTGCCTGGGAGGTCACATGCTTGGAGGTCACGCTCGCTCCTGGGAGGGCACGCTCCTTGGAGGCCACGTCGAGTGCAGGGTTTGGAACTGCACTGGAGGAGCAAGAAAGGACCCCGGGCCCCAGCACTGGCCGAGCACAGTGGCTCGGGGGCCTTGCAGGGTCGCATGCTCGTAGTGACTGTCTGAGTGGGTCTGCGTGCTGACCTCGGGCAGGGGATCCACGCACGGGCCCTGGCGACATGACCGTGTGTTACAGCAAGACGGGGTGCTCGGTGTGTCCAGGCTGGGAAATGTCTGATGTTCTCTCTTCCCTCCACAGAGGTGCACCTGGAGAAGTTTCACGAGCCAGGCATCTTCAACTACTCGGTGTTGCTGCTCAGCGAGGACAAGACCACCCTGTACGTGGGTGCCCGGGAAGCCGTGTTTGCCCTGAGTGCTCACAACATCTCCGTGAAGCAGCATGAGGTAAGGCGTGGCCTCCCGCTCGACTGCCGTGTGGGCCGCAGACCTTCCTGGCGCTGTCTCCTCCAATCTGCACTGCGCCGTCGGGCACTTTCCTGGCCACGCAGCCTGCTGACGCCATGGCCGGCCCCACCGCCGTCCTGCACGCTGGCCGCTCACCCGGGGGCCTCTGTCCTCTCCTCTTGAACTTTTTATCTTTTCATTATGGAACATCTTGAGCACACACAGAAGTCGAGGGAGTGGTGTCGAGGAGGCCTGTTCCCCACTCGGCTCCTGCAGCCCGGGGTCACCCTCCTGCACCCATGTCCTGGGGCTCCGTTGCCTCTGGAGGCTTCGAAGCAAGTCCCAAACATGCTCTTCGTCCGTGAGGGGTTCCCTGGGTGTCCCCTTCCTCAAGGAGAGGACTCCTTTGTGTCAGAATAACCAAAATACCACAATCACATCCAAAAAAAACGTCATCAGATGGTTGGTGTTCTGACTCCACGGACTGTCATAAATGACGTTTGAATCCGGCTGAAATCAGGCCGTCCATGGGGCCGGCCACTCTGCCCGGCAGGTGTCCGTGTGCCGCCGCCTTGGCCCCTGGCTGGGAACACTGCCGCTCCTGCGTCTCAGTGACGCGCAGGCCCCTCTGCCGAGGCAGGTCCCGCGGGGCAGCCACAGCTGCGTCCGGGACTCCCCAGCTCGGCCTCCCCTCCTCCACGTGGGAGCAGGAAGCCGTCAGCAAGTGGGTTCACGTCCCCTGGGGCCGGTTCCTTTGGAAGTGGGGCGGGTCAGCACCTGAAGTCTTGGCCTTCGTTTGCCTGTTTTTAATGAGCTCCTTCTCTCTGAGTAGTGGAATTTCGATTATTTGGATTTTCAGAATGACCTCGGAGTCACAAATCGGAGTGTGTCAGAAGCTCCGTTGCCGCCCGAGCTGTGCCTGGTGCTCAGTCTGTCCCTTCCCGGCCGGTGGTGGCCTCTCGACCGCTGGGTCCTCAGACACGAGCCCGGGGGTTGGGGTTGGTTTTTTGCTCTCTGCTCCTGCGTCCCATGCCCTCTCGGGGCCCGGTGAGCACGGCCAGGGGCCCGTCTGCGTTCATGCTCCCGTGTCCCTACGTGTTTTGTGCAGATGGAGATGAAATCGCTGGCATTTTGCTTTCTGAGGGAAGCTGCCTTCGGCCGCGGGACATGGTTCCGCATTTGTGTGTTCTGATGAGGACTTCTGTCTCTCTGGAAACGCACCGCTGGTGATGCGTGTGCTGGTCGGGCCTTGCAGGGAGCGAGTTCGTGCAGGACGCTTAGCGTGGGACCGCGTGCACGGGGAATCGCCTGCTGCCGTGGAGAAGCTCCGGGCGCTTCCCGAGCCCTGGGCACCGGCGGCTGGCTCCGGTTGTCGGGGCGCCCGTCGTGGGTCATCACACGTGGAGACCGGGCATCCTGGGGAAGGCGAGGCAGCAGTCGAGGGGCTGTATGTGGTGTGGCCTGTGGCTTCCGGTTCTCTGGAGGGCAGGGGTGAGGGCCCCGCGGGCTGCCCCGTTCTGATCGCGCGTCACGGGGCATGAAGGCAGCAGAAGCACAGGTCATGGGAGGACGCGTGGGGGGGTCCTGCTGTCCACGGATGGTCCCAGGAACCCACGTGGCTGTTTGAGGGTACCTGTGGTCTAGCCGGTTGATAACCGAAAACCTCACCGCTAGCACTCTAGCACTGGCTGCTAGTTTTGCAGTGAACCATGGGAAGGAATCTGGGAGGCCGGGCGCTGCTGGGCTTCGGTGGGGGTCTCCGGCGGAACGTTCTAGAAGCCCCGGTCGCTCGGGACCTCGACATCCGCTGGCTGAGCTTCGCTTTGCAGTCTCACTTCCACTGTCGGGGGGGGGGGGGAGTATCTGTGCCCCTTGGGGCACCATGTGCTTTGTCAACCGTGCACTTTAACGCCAGCATCGCCTTTTGGACGGGGATATGCACTGAAGTGGGCTCTCATTTCTCCTAACAGGCCTACTGGAGGGTTTCAGAAGATAAAAAAGCAAAATGTGCCGAAAAGGGGAAGTCAAGACAGGTAATTTCTGGTCTCAGAACCCCCTGGTGACGTGGTGACAGCCATCCTGGGGTTGTCCTCTGTGCCCAAATGCTGAGGCGGGGTCTCTCAATGCAGGAGCCCGCGGCGGGGTGGGGGAGGGGCACTTGAAAAACACTTTGGTAAAGGTTAACTTAGTTGAATTTATTCACATGGGCTCAAACTTGATAGAGAAAATAATTTCTGGTGCTTGTTGGCTAAAGGTGTGAAATGCAGGGTGCAGGCCTCCGCAGCACCCCAACAGCTTGGAGGGGTTGCTGTAGGATTTCTGAGGTTGGGGCAGCGATCATCCCTTGAGAATCTGCCCCTTCTCCAGGGGATACTGGGCACCTCGGCATGCTGGCCACGCGGGCACTGCGGGCCCGAGGGTCCACCTCCCCGCCCCGGGGCTCAGGTTACCCCACCACTGGTTAGGCCCTTTGCCCCAGTCGGGTGCCCGGCCCGAGTCCGAGTCTCCCGGTGTAAGAGCCCCATCTTCCTTGGTAGTAGGGCAGGATGGCTGAGTTGGGGAAGATTTTGGCTGTTTGGCTAATTTCAAAATCATTAAAAATGGAAAAAAAAGTTTTTGCTGAACTTTTCTTTTTAGCAAAATATTAAACACTTTTGCTGAAACCACAAGATCTGAAGTTGCTTTAGGAAATGGGAAAATGCAGGCTTTGTGTGGTAATCACTGGTGTTCTAGGGAGTTGTCTGAGAGCTAAATTAGGCCGAGTGCTTGCACAGACCGCCGTGGACAAGGGTCCCTCCCAGCTCACGTGGGGAGGATGAGTTACTGCCAACCAATTAAAAACAGTCCTGGGGGGGGGGGGAACAGAAAAACCTTCCCTGAGCAGAGATAATTTCAGACAATAGCACGTATAATGCCAGCACGTTCATTTCAGCCTAAACAGCATGCTCTTTGGTGGTGTCTGGTTTTCTCGTGTGCGCACAGCCTCAGGCCCCTCCCTCGCCCAGCCTGCCCCCAGAGAAGCATGGTTTCCAGCCCCGCGCACTGGGGCGGGCGGGGCGGGGTCCCCGGGTGTGCAAGGACTGCAGGCGGGCTGCCATGCACCGGCCGCCTCCAGGCACGTGCCGAGTGTCGAGGGAGAGTCACTGCGTCTCTTCGGTGGCAGGCGTCCAGGAAGGTCTGAGGTCAGCGCGGCTTTGCTGAGGGTGAATTAGGGACCGGGGTGTGGGGGAGGTCCTGGCCCCTGACGGCCGGCCTGTGGATGCTGCAGACGGAGGTTTGTCCTGGGCGGGGGGAGGCTGGCTCCAGGACCTGCCCCACCACCCGGGCAGGGCCAAGCAAGCACGGGCCGAGCGAGCATGTGACACGGGGGCTAGCCGAGGTGCTGGTGGGGGCAGCAGGGAGGCACAGTGGGGGCTGGTCACAGCCTGCCGGCCCCGCGCCCTGAAGTTCGGGTAGTGGAGGGTGTCCAGCGGGAGCCGGCCGGCAGCTGATGCGCGCCTCTCTCCCTTGCAGACTGAATGTCTCAACTACATCCGCGTGCTGCAGCCGCTCAGCGCCCGCGCCCTGTACGTGTGCGGCACCAACGCGTTCCAGCCAGCCTGTGACCACCTGGTAAGGCCAGGCACCCCTCCCGGGGCAGCATCGGGGTTCCCCGCTCTGCAGAGCAGGAGGTTTTCTAACGGCCGGCGGCGGGGGCGCCTCGGGGTGCCACGGGCCACTGGCCGGGCTCCCGGAAGCCCAGTGTTGCTGAGGGCATGACATGGCAGGACTCGGGGCCAGTGGCCCACGGCACGGAGCCGGCAGTGGGGGCACCTTCTGGGAAGTGTGCTGTTGACACACGCGGCACCAGCATGCCGTGGTCTGGTCTCCTGCGTCCTTCTTGCCACGTTTTGTGCTTGTGGGGAGGCCTGCTGTGACCGGCATCCTGGTCTGATGGACAAGTCAGGGCTCTGCTCCTGGCTGGCACGTTGTGGGCTCACCTGTGCTATGGGCTGAATGCTTGTGTCCCCCAAATCCACATGGGGAAGCCCTAATCCCCCCGTGTGTTGGTGTTCGGAGATGGGGCCTATGAGCTCTCTCCAAACGTGAGGCCGGTGGGGGGGCCGGTGGGCTGCCTGCCGGCCAGGGAGCAGGTCCTCACCACGCTCCGACCAGCCGGTACCTGAGCTCCAGAGCTGAAAGGAGTGGACGTGAGTGCTGGAGGCCGCCCGTCTGCGCTGCTTTAGGGCAGCCCGGGCTCGCGGGGGTCTGGCCACGTGGCCTGGGCTGTGGATGCAGAGCCCGCTGACCAAAGTGCTGGAGCGCACGCCCTCGAGGGGCAACGATCCTGGGTGCGAACAGCTCCCTCTCCAACCCGCATCGGTCCTCTGGGCCCCGGCCGACTTTGTGCTGCATGAGGGTCTTTGCAGAGGGGCCCCCACCCCGTCCTCCCGGCCCCTCGCCGACAGGGAGCTGCAAGGACGGAGCACAGTGGATGGCAGTGTCTTGCTGGGAGAAGGTCCTTCTGCTCAGGCACTTGCTGAACCACGTAGAACGGCCACAGAGAGAGGAGACAAGTGTGCACCTGTGGATTGACAAGCTCATCTTACAGTGACCGCCCCTGACTTAGTACTGGCCGGGGGAGGGAGGGGGGAAGTGGAAGAGCTTCCTTGGCTGAAACCCCAAAGCAATGGGAATTTAAGGAAGATTCTTTAGCCTTGAATCAGACATCAATGACAGCACAAAGTAGGGGCCAATGAAGGACTTGCTTGAGGAAATCGTGTTTGCGCACAGATCCCCGGGGCAAGTGCACACGCGGCCTGGTCACCCCGCGGTCTGGGCCCGCAGAGAGACTTGGCCTCTTTCTGTGTCAGGGAAAAGCATGCCAGGTCATATTAGAAACGTCCGCACATCTGGGGATCTGTTGGCTGAGCTCTAGTCAATCAGCTTTGAGCTCTGGGGCGTAAACTCCGATCCCATGGGCCTGTCAGTTGTTAGGGAAGGGATTTGGGCATCCCATTTAAATCCGGACTTCTAATTTTTTCCAGTATTTTTAATAAAAACGTTGGAGCTGACACAGGCTGATGGCAGGGGTGGGAGCAGGCGCGCTGCCCTGTGACCCGCGGCCCCTGGAGGGCTAGGAAGAGCGGCGCTTCCCTGCACAGCCGAGCCAAGCCTGTCATTCCCTGCGAATAGGCACAGTCATTCCCATCAACCGCTCTTCTCAGGGCCGACCCCTCGTTCACATGTCCCCCCGACCTCCCTAGACCCGTGATCCATTCGTCCACACCCTGGCTTGTAATCCCTGGCCTGACAGGGAGTCTGCCCGCTGAAGGCGGGCCCATGGCCTCCCCAGGCCCGCGAGCACCCCGCGTCCGCTCTGCTCCCCTCCCTCCCGGCCGCGTACCCACTCCCCGCGGCCCTGTGTGTTGTTCAGCTTCTGCAGGTGGAGAGGGCTGGAGGTGGCGCTGTCATCCCAGCTGCTCATCCTTCCCTAGCTCTGCGTCCCGCAGACGGGTCTCTTCTCTGACTCCTCCCCCCACCCCCCCCACCCCCCCGCCTCGGCTGTCCTTGCACAGGCCCTTCCCCCTGTTACCTGTCGTCGAACTCGGCTTCGGCGTCCGTGCACAAAGCTTTCCCGCCCTTTACGCATCAGGGTTTTGGGCTCCTGGTCGGGCCAAGAGGGACGCCCAAGCCTGAGGTCACCCCTGCTGTGTGTGAGTGCAGAATGGGGTGGAATGAGGTGGAAATTCTGCTTTTCTCCAGGCACCTGTTTCTTGGGTGGTCTGGGCCCCACCGCCTCGAAAGCTGCCGTTTTGATACTGAAATGCCGCACACAGCGTTCGCTTGCTGGCAGAGCGCCTCCCGCCCCAGGTCTGCCCCAGCTGCCCTGTGACCCCGGAGCCGTGGGCATCTTACAGCCAAGTCAGCTGGATCTGAGGCTCTTAGATCTTGTGCGGCTCTCGAGATGCTGGCGTCCAGGCCTGGGACTCGCGTGGCTGTGTGCACCTGCTCCTACGCCGCCCCCCCACCCCGGACAGCACATCTGGGAAGTGGGTTAGCACCCAGGTGCTGCAAGCATAGAAATTCAGACATTTCCTGATATTCTGTCTTCTCGTTCAATTGCAGAACTTAACATCCTTTAAATTTCTGGGGAGAAATGAGGATGGCAAGGGCAGGTGCCCCTTCGACCCAGCACAGAGCTACACGTCCGTCATGGTTGGTGAGTCCTGCCCCCAGGTCAGCGTGCGGCCAGGCTCGGGTCCCTCCCCCGCACGGGGGCTCCCTCCGTCCGCTTCCGTGTTCCCTGTCCTCTCAGAAGGCACACGGGCCTCTCCGTAGACCCCCATATGAGCGTTTGAACGCATTGTGCAAAAGGGTGACCGGCCACCGCCCGGGGCCACAACCCAGATTTGTGGGAAGGGGTTATTTTAAGATTTGTCATCCGTGGAAATCACGTGGCCTCTCGTTCACGCTGTCCACGCTCCTGGAGGGAGGTCCGTGCAGAGCGGGAGCCCCGCGCACCCACCATTATGTCTGTCACCTCCCGGGTGTGGGGTCACCTGGTGTTAGCGCCCCAGCCCTCGAAAAGCACCTTTCATGTGGGGTGCCTAATTGTCCTGGTCTTGGAAACGCAGCAGACGGCCCGGGGAAGCAGCCACGCGTGCCCAGGAGCAGGGCCGTGGTCTGTCCCCCTTCTGGGGGGGGGCGGCTGGGGAGGGGCTCGTGCCCAGCTGCGGCGGGAGCACTGCGGCTGACCCCCTTTCCTCACTCCTCTGGATCCGCTCAAGATGGGGAGCTGTATTCCGGGACATCGTACAACTTTCTGGGAAGCGAGCCCATCATCTCCCGAAACTCGTCGCACAGCCCTCTGAGGACGGAGTATGCGATACCGTGGCTCAACGGTAAGAGGCGGGTGCCCCTGCCGCCGTGTTTCCGCGCGGCTCTGAGCCTCCCCGAGGGCCCTCGCACCGCCTCCGCCCCCAGCTCGTGGCAGCCCGCACGCTGGAGTGGCCAGGACTCCGCAGCCGGTGCCCCCAGGCTGGGTCCTTCCCCGCGGAGCCCTTGCTACCTCGGGGCCGCCTTCCCCTCCCTGAAGACGGATGCGGTCACTGTCCTTCACGACGTGAGGGCCTGGTGGTGACTCGGGCTGACGGGGCCACTCCCCTCGGGACAGCGTGTACACAGCGGGGTCCTGCAACTGCTCACATGGGGCTCTTGTGGGCTTGGAAGTCGCGGGGGCTCTGGGGGACCCCTGGCTGCTCCTTGCTGTGGGGTGGGCTGGGGCACCTGGATCTGCTGGCTGGGGGCTTGTCTGAGCACACGTGGCGTCTCCGGTGGGTCCCCGGGGACAGGGAGCTGGCTGCCCATTCTCACAGGCATGGTCTCAGGTCTCATGGTCTCCGCACCCCCAGGCCTGGGGAGGGACATGGCGCACGCCCCCTCCTGCGTCGTGTGCCCCCGGGGGTGCACGGAGGGACGACCGTGTGTCTGTCGCTTGCAGAGCCAAGCTTCGTCTTTGCTGACGTGATGCGAGAGCGCCCAGATGGCGTGGACAGCGGGGGTGACCGCGTCTACTTTTTCTTCACCGAGGTGTCTGTGGAGTACGAGTTTGTCTTCAAGCTGATGATCCCGCGGGTGGCGCGGGTGTGCAAGGTGAGTCCGGCCCCTGATTTCCCGGTGGCTCTGGCCCGGGGCGCTTGCGTGTCCGGAAGATTCGCTGCATGGCCCAGGCTCCGAGCTTCCTCCAAAATGTCGATTTACCCACTGCTTCATCCTTCTGTGCCGCGGATGCGTGTGGACGGCCGCCAGACGCTGGGCCTGCCCCGGGGGCAGCCTGGGTGGGGAGTCCCCCTGCAGACCCTGGGAGCGTCGGCGCCCCATGTGTGACCAGCTGTCCGGCCTCAGCAGGCCTGCCTCTTACACACTGTCCCCAGACCTCCCAGGTTATAGAAAGTTTTTGTTCACTGTGTGAGCTCGATTCTGTTGGAATTGGGATTTCAGCATTCCAACATAAAGGTGGGAGGGGGGCGTTTCTCGTGTCCAAAATAAGTAAGGACGCTTGGATTCCAACGTCTCCCACATCCAGATTTCTGTGTTTCGGGGCTGTCTCCCGAGCGGGGGCACATCAGACATCCCTTGGGGCCAGCTCACGAAAATGTGTTTATGGAGGAGCCGGCAAAGCCCTTAGAAATGACCGTGCCCTCTGCAAGGAGGACTGAGGCGGACGGAAGCCTTGAGTCCATGGCTCGCTCACCGGGGTCGGTGGTGGAAGGCTGGCGGGCGTCCGCAGCTGTGAGGCCGGGTGCGTGCGGCCCACCTGTGGCCCCAGCTGCCACAAGGTGACTTCCAGGAGAGGCCTCTCTGGGTTTTGTGTTCTGATCGGAGACCCCGCCTGGTGTGGATCGCTCCCAGGTCCCACCCCTCCCCCACCACGCTCTTCCTCCGGGTTTCAGGGGGACCAGGGCGGCCTGCGGACCTTGCAGAAGAAGTGGACGTCCTTCCTGAAGGCCAGGCTGATCTGCTCGCGGCCGGACAGCAACCTCGTCTTCAACGTGCTGCAGGACGTCTTCGTGCTCAGGGCCCAGGGCCTGAAGGAGCCCGTGATCTACGGGGTCTTCACCCCACAGCTGTGAGTGCGCGGGCCGGGGGGCCGGGGGGGGGGGCGTTGTCGGCACGCCCACCTGCCGGCTCGGTCACGCTGTCCCCTCCTCCCCAGGAACAACGTGGGGCTGTCCGCTGTGTGTGCCTACAACCTGTCCACCGCGGAGGCGGTCTTCTCCCGTGGGAAGTACATGCAGAGCACCACGGTGGAGCAGTCCCACACCAAGTGGGTGCGCTACAACGGGGCCGTGCCCACACCGCGGCCTGGGGCGGTGAGTGGGCTGGGGGGGGTGGTGGTGGCGGGGGCGGTGAGGGGGGCCAGGCGCGTGGCCAGTGCTCAGGCTCACTCGCCCCCAGGACTGGGTCTCGTCCCTGGGGTGCCCATCGGCTGACAGCGCTCAGGTCCCTCCACGCCTGTTCCGAACTGAAGTGCGTTCACTCACGCACATCAAGAGCTAGGAGCAGAAGAAGGAATTCCTCTCACGCTTGACCTTTGTGCTATTTGTAATTGGGCTGTTTTTAGTGATTTTAGCAGCGTTCTTGTGCAAGAGCTACCAAGCGATAAGTACTTCGTTTTCAGCTTCAGAAGCTTGATACATTGCTCTGATTTGTAAACAGGTACAAACGACTTCACCGACTGTGTCTCGTGGAATTTTATCTCGCGGCCTTTCCGATGAACCCGCCGTGCAGTGGGCTTTGTGCCTCGCAGGGGCCGTGTGGGAAGCGCGTGCGGCGGCCGGTGCAGGTGGCCGGTGCACGCGCTGACGGGGTGCTCTGCCCTCCGCAGTGCATCAACCGCGAGGCGCGGGCCGCCAACTTCTCCAGCTCCCTCAGTCTGCCAGACAAGACCCTGCAGTTTGTCAAAGACCACCCTCTGATGGACAGCTCCGTGACCCCGATAGACAACAGGCCCAGGCTCATCCGAAGCGATGTGAACTACACGCAGATTGTGGTGGACAGGATGCAGGCCCTGGACGGGACCGTCTACGACGTCATGTTTGTCGGCACAGGTGGGTCCTGGCCCCGGTAAAGACGCCAGCCAATCGGGCTCATCCTTGCTGTGGGGAGCCGGCGGTGCTTTATGGAAGAGTCCCTGGTACTGGCCTCCGAGGTCTGCGGCCACGCAAGTCCTGGCCCCCGTCTGGGGGTTCAGGCACGGCGGCTGAGGCTCGCACAAAGGGAGTCCGGGTGGTGTCCATGCAGCTGGCTGAAGGCCTGTCCCAACCTGCCACGGGAGCCTGTCCTGGGAGAAGGCGCCGTGGCCGGCCCTGGGGGCTTTCCAGCGGAGCTCTGAGCCGGGTGGCGGGGGGGGGGGCCTGCCCTCACATGCCCACGCCTCTCACGGGACAGCACCCCCAAGGGCCAATGGGGCCCAGCAGCCACCTCTCCTGCAACCTGCTGGCACCATCTCTTTGCCCCGACCCCCAGTGGAGTCAGCAATGATGTGTTAAGCCTATTTTTCAGAAAACGGTGGTGCTGACCCAGGCCACGAGAGGCCGCAGTGCATTTGCTAGTGGCTTTTCCTTTTCCACCTCCAAAGTGCAGACTGCATCGGTTTCTACGTGTCCTGTCGAGGGAGGGAGCTGAGAGGAAGAACGGATTGTCCTGCGCTCTCGGGCGCGTCCCTGACCTCTAGCTTTGTCCTTGCAGACCGGGGCACCCTGCATAAAGCGGTCAGCCTGGAGAATGAGGCCCACATCATCGAGGAGACGCGGCTCTTCGAGGACCCCGAGCCGGTGCAGACACTGCTGCTCAACTCCGAGCAGGTAGAGTGGCCAGGTGGGCGGGCGGGCGGGCGGCCGCACATGTCCGCATCACCGGCCGGGCCAGCGCTCACCTGCCTGGTCCAGAGGAGCCGACCTCCAGCCTCTTATAGGTGGTCATGGGAGCCCTGGGCTTTGGGATGGAGGGAAGGCAAACTGGGGAGATGGAAAGGTGCCGCAGGCCGTCCCCTGCCATCTATGCCCACAGCCTGGGACGCGCGCCTCCCCGTTTATAGCTGGGGTGGAGCATGAGGGGCAAAGCAGGCCTGGGCCAGGACCATGAGCACGTGAGCCCTGCCTTAGTCTCCTCAATCTGTATCTGGGGGACATCGGACCCTGGGGTGGCCCTGCCCTGCGGCTGAAGGCCTCGCTTCTCCGTGTGGGTGTCCCCATGCTGTGAGCCTGAGCCCAAGGGCTCTGTTCCCGTTTCCCTAGCTGCAAGCATGGCCTCTGCCTGGATCCGGGTGTAGGGCTTTGTTTGGGGCACCAGGCTCAGCTGTCCCTGCTTTTAGGGTGTTGCTCGCACGCTGAGACTTCCCTGTCTGACCCAGGACGCTCCTGAGCCTCCTGTCCAGGTGTGGACAGAGCTTCACACCTGAAGGTGGCGGCCCCACAGCCCCTCTGAGCGTCCCTGCAGCCTGGTCCCTGGTGGGGGTAGTGGGCACAGCAAGGGGCTCGGCAGGCAGGTGGGAGACGAGAGAAAGCCGCGGACTTGGCAAGGGCACATTTGCAGACATCACACACGGGTCCCCTTCGTCGTGAGCTTACCTTCTTGGATCTGGTGTCCAGACTCCCGCCGCAGGGTCACATCCCCTCCCAGCTCCTGCCTCGTGGGCTTTCTCTCTGCTTCTAAAGGGGAAGACGACCCTATAGTCTAGGCGAGTTTCAAGCCGCCGAGACTCTGTATCGGTGCCTCCCCGCCCCCACTCACCCACCTTTGCCGTGGAAACCGGAAGCCAGAAGCCCTCCCGCCCGGGGCCGCGTTGCTCAGTTGCTCAGCTGCTCAGCCAGGCCGCGGCCAGTACCCTGCGGCCTCCAGGTTGTCGAATGCGCATCAGCCCAAAGGCTGGGCCCCAGTGCAGACACAAAGAGAACAGAGCTCCAGTCCACAGTGTCATTTGGAGACTCAGGCCTCTGGGCAGGGGGCGTCTGTCCCGTAGGGGGATGAGGGTTGGGGAGGAAGGAGAAGGTTACGGGTCAGCCCTGTGCTCACCTGCCCATGGCCAGGACTTGGTCACAGGCCCACGCCCAGGGGACAGGCCACGCAGGGAGTCTGGCAGCCATGGGGGCCATCTGTCTGTCCTCACAGGGGCCCCCACGCCTTCTCCCCAGGCGGGCGGGCTCGGGGGGTTGGAATGGCGGGTGTGCGGCCGCGACGTTAGGAAGTGGACGTTCGGGGTGAAAGAGACGCCCCCTCTGTCCCCGCTCACTGCTTGCAGGCTCTCGCGGGCAGTCACGCGGGCCTTGGCTGTGGGAGCAGAGAGGGGCTGGTGCACTGCCCTCGAAAGTCCACGCTCCCCCGAGGATTTGGTGGTTCTCGTTTTTGTTAACGTGGTGAATACGCGCTGTAACGCTTACCGCTTCAAGCATTTGTAAGGGCACAGTCCAGCGGCATTAACTACGTTGACATGGTTGTGTGACGTCCCACCATCCATCTCCAGAACCTTCTCACCTTAACGGGAACCCTGTTCCCACTGAGCACTTAACCCAGCCCCCAGCGCCCACCATCCATGTTCTGTCTCTGGGATTTGAGGGCCTCAGGACCCCATGTAAGTGGGATCAGTGTTTGTCGTCTTGGTTTATCTCACCGAGCACAGGTCCTTGAGGGTGACCTATGTAGCATGTGACAGGATATCCTTTCTCTTCTGGGAGGAATGCTCCACGGTTGGCACACCCACGTTCTGCTTGCCCGCCATCTGTGAGCGGGCACGTGGGCTGCCTGCATCCCAGGCCGCCGTGTACGTGGTGTGCAGACATCCGAGTCCTGCTTTCGGTTCATGTGGAAACACGCGGCAGACATGCTCTGTCTGGTCTCCCCCGAGCCCAGGCCGCGGGCTCCATCTGCGTGTTGGCGGGCACGTCGTTTGCACAACTCCTTCAGCTCCAGACTCCGCACAGGTCAGACGTGGCCGTGCAGAAACCTAGCTGGGACAGTGTGAGCCTGGGGCTCCCAGGGGCGTGGGGACCTGTGAGGGGCCGGGCGGGAGAGGGCCAGGGCACACACGCGCTCCCCAAACCTCACACCTGGTCAGGTGGTTTTTTTCTTTCTGTGTCTTTTCAAGCACCTCTCATTTTAAAATAGTGTGAGGTCCACAGAGGCATTAGGATGAGGGGCAGGGACCCCGGGCCTTCCCTCGGCGTGGAGGAGCCCCCAGACGTCAGGTGCCCCTCCATCCTCACAAACGTCCACTCCACTTCCAGAGCCTCACGTGGCCTGGGGCGGCTCACTCCTCAGCCCCTGTGGCCTGGGATAGTCCCCATCTACCTTTGTTTTGGTGGCTTTGTAGAGAACTGGTCGGTGTTGTATGGAACGCCCTGGTCTCCTTATGCTTGGAGGGGCTGAGGGTTTGGGGACGTGCGCAACAGCAGGGGCCCATGCAGGCTGGGCCGGGGCGCGCAGGCGTGTGCTTGGCCCACGGTGGCTAACGCTTGTTTGGGGGGGACCTCGAGGCTGCTGTGTGTCTGTTCCTCTGGCCCCCAGACGCGTGCACCCGCCAGCAGTCACAGCCACCCCCTCGCAGGTGTTTTTCTGTCCCCTTCCATCAGTATCCGTTACTCTGTGGCTCGGCTTCATGGGAGCCAAGTCCTGGGGAGGGGTTGTAGGCGGAGATGGGAGCCGGCCCCCTGCGCACAGTCACATGCACGGATCAGGTGTCTGCACCCTCTAGGGTCCCTCGAAGTCACTCGCTCGGCCCTCCCAGAAACCCTCGCCTCTTTGAGCCACGTGAAGCCTGGACTGTGATCTGGGGTGGCCTCCTTGGTTCTTCTGGTAGGTGCGTGGCCTCATCTGCCCGGTGCGGGCCGACGGAGGCACTGGCCCTGGGCCTGCCTCTCTGCCGCTTGTTAGGACAGTCTGTTGCAGAGGGGGCTTCCTTTCTCTCGGCTGCGCTCATGCAGGGTGCGGGGAGGGGTAGGGGTCACAGGCCAGGAGACCGAGGCTGGCCCCAGGGACTCAGAGCGCCAGCCACTCTGTCCCCCCAGGGGGAAGACTGCACCCCATCTGGGTCAGAAACACTGAATTCTGTTAGGCTCGCAAATCTCAGGGTTAACCAGAAGAGCGGGGGGAGACAGGCTTGTGGGCGGAGGAGGGCATAGACTCAGGTGCAGAATTGCAATCCTGTGGCCGTGGCTACACGTCGGGTGGTGTCCCCGCGTGGGAGCCCCGTCCCCGCTGCGTCCAGGAGAGCGGTTAGCCGCCCTGTGAGCTGGGCTCGCTGATGTGCCGGCTGGCAGCCTCCCTGGCCACGTGTTCCTCGCAAACCTGGACGTGACAGTGCCTGGCACGTCCTTTATCCCACATGCTGGAGTCCTGCACGCTCCCCCGCCGCTCGCTGGCACCCCCTTTCCCAGTCCCGCTGGACTTGGACCCACTGGGGCTGTCCATTCATGGCTGCTCACACCGGACAGGCCTGAGATTGGGCTCTAAGTTGTACCCTTTGGCCTCTGACCTGTGGTGGGGCCGGGAGTGTCCAGCTGGAGGGGCTCTGTCTACTCGGCGGGAGACACGCATCCACACAGGCGCCTGGTCGGGAGGGAGGGGGGCAGTGGACTGAGGCCCCGAGTGCTGAGTCAGTGCGCGGACTTGGCTGGGAGACCACGCAGCACCTGCGTGCTCGTAGCGCTGGAAGCTCCTAGATGAGAAAATGAGGGAACATGCTCGGCACCGTCCGCGAGCTGGAGACGCACCTGGCACCATGTGCACCCGGCTGCCCCCTCACCCGCCTGCTCCCCGTGTTTCACCCCCGCAGGGCAGAAGATTTGTCTATGCGGGCTCCAGCTCGGGCGTGGTGCAGGCCCCTGTGGCCTTCTGCGAGAAGCATGCCACCTGCAAGGACTGCGTGCTGGCCCGAGACCCCTACTGCGCCTGGAACCGGGCCACCGAGGCCTGTGTGGCCCTGCAGCCGACAGACGGCCCCAGCAGGTACCCGGGGGACGCGGCATGCCAGCCCGCCCGCCCCGCCTGTGGGGAAGGTGCGTGCGCGTACGTGACCGTGACCGTGACCGTGCCTGCTTATCTTGCAGGGATCTGATTCAGCGCATGAGCGGCGACACGTCCGCCTGCCCAGGTAAGTGGCTCCTCGCCGCGCTCCTCCCCGGCGGCCGGGTCTCGTGACCGTTGTCATGGTGCTGTACTGGCGTGGCGTGGCATCTCGTACATTTTGTCTTTCTGTACTCAGACCAGAGGGCAAGTATCCGTGAGGATACGGAGGCCGACCCCGCCATCCCTTTGATTTGCAGAAAAGGGTGTTTGAAGCCACGTAGTGTGTGTGTGTGTGTGTGTGTGTGTGTTGGGAGGCACTCGGCATCCAACCTGTGACATCTGCTCTCGAGACGCTTCTCTCTGCCCTTTAGCTTGGGGCCACTCAGATGACCCCGAACGTCCTGGGAGGGTGAGGGAGGGGCGGGGAGAGGGGCGGGGAGTCCTTGTCCCCTCCGGGAGGCCACTGCTGGCCGCGGGGGTCCAGCACAGCCCTCGGCCCCCTCGAAGGCAGCCGCGCTCCCGTCCCTGACCCGACGGCTGGGGCAGCCTCAGGAGGGGGCGCCGGGCGCACCGAGAGGCCGCGAGCCCCAGAGCCACCAGCAGAGGCACATGGCACGCGACTCCCAGGGAGCCAGGGCGCCAGACGCCTTCTCTGCTGTTCGGTTGCCTCCGAGTTCCTTGTCCCACTGGGCTGCCATCCGGGGCTCATCTTTGCTGCTCTGTCACGCATGTCTTTATTCTCCTTAGTTGTTCTGGAAGATTCCGTGTTGCTCCAGTGGGTGAAACTCTTGTGTTCTCTTGTGCGTGTTGACCTATTTTATAAAAGACGTGAAGTAGCGAGCCAGGTTGTTGACACTGTGCACGTTTATTTTGATGTTCCAGATGAAACTAAAAGTTTCCGGCAGCATTTTTTCAAGCATGGCGGCACGGCAGAACTGAAATGCTCCCAAAAGTCCAACCTGGCCCGGGTGGTGTGGACGTTCCAGAACAACGAGCTCGAGCCCGAGGGCCCCAAGTACAGGCTGGTGGGCAGGAAGAACTTGCTCATCTCCAGCCTGTCGGAGGGAGACAGTGGGGTGTACCAGTGCCTGTCGGAGGAGAGGGTCGGGAACAGGACGGCCCTGCAGGTGGTGGCCAAGCACGTTCTGGAGGTCCGAGTGCTCCCGAGGACCCCGGCGGCCTCCACGCGGCCAGCCGCCCGGGCCGAAGGAGACAGGACCCTCCTCAGAGTGCCGACGGAGCCCACCCCAGGCCCCCCGGCCCAGACCCCGGCCCCGCCGCCGCCCAGCCCCGCGCCCACCGGCGTGTCCTGCAGGCCCAAGACCGTCATCAACACGGTCCCCCAGGTGCACTCGGAGAAGACCATGTATCTCAAGTCCAGTGACAACCGCCTGCTCATGTTCCTGTTCCTGCTCTTCTTCATGCTCTGCCTCTGCCTCGTTTCCTACAACTGCTACAAGGGCTACCTGCCTGGCCAGTGTCTGAAGTTCCGCTCGGCGGTGCTGCTGGGGAAGAAGCAGCCCACGGCCGACTTCTCCGAGTTCGAGCAGAGCGTGAAGGAGACGCTGGTGGAGCAGGGCAGCTTCTCCCAGCAGAACGGGGGGCAGCCCAGGCCGGCCCTGGACACCGGCTACGAGACGGAGCAGGACACCATGGCCAGCAGGGTGCCCACCGACAGGGAGGACTCACAGCGGCTCGATGACCTCCCGGCCCGGGACAGGCCCTTCGACGTCAAGTGCGAGCTCAAGTACGCCGACTCGGACGCGGACGCGGACTGAGGCGCCCGCGCGCAGGGCTCCGTTCACCACCGGTCACCCGGCCTGGGGCCACGTGGGGAGCCCATGTCTGTGCACCTGTCTTCTGTGTCTTTTCTCTCGGGTCGAGCTTGTGATTTGGTTTCTCTTTGTCCTTTCGGAAAGCGGCGAGCAGCACGTCCCGGCCTCCCGCAGCGGGCCGCGGCCTGGGACGGGCCCACGGGTGGTGGTGCCGGCTCCCTGAGCCCCGTTGCGGCGGCCCGCGGACCCCCGCGCCTGGAATGCCCCCTCCTCAGAACAGCGGCCCCTGAAAGAGCATTTCATTCCAGATTGGAAATGGCATTTTTGTTTATCAGATTGGTAACTTAGCGCCTGTTGTCCAGATTGGCACGAACCTTTTCTTCCACGGGATTATTTTGTAGGGCTTTACTTTTCTTGTGTTAGGTCATTTATTTTTTAAATTACGAAAGCAGATGTTTTAATATTTAGAAGATGTACATCTTCCGGATTCTGTTGTTATGTGAGGATAGGATAGAGCTTACGTTGCTTACGATTCTCAGGGATAAACTTACTTTGGCTAAATGCGTTCTTTCTGCTTTTAGAAACAGACAAAACCATCTTTTGAGCACACTTTTTTTTTTTTTTTAATTTTATTCCTTGAGGGAAGCATCATTTTTTAAGGGGTTTTCTTTCTTTCCTTTTTTTTTCCTTCTGTTTTAACTCTTTCGAAGAAGAGAGGACAGTGGGGGGCTATCCCATGAGCCAGGCAGGGTTTCCAGGGTCAGTGGCGCCACCAGGCCCAGAGCTGAGGGGTTGCGTGTCTCACGATCAGACGCCCACAGCCACTGCTCAAAACCTCCCATGCAGACGGACGGACAGCTGCACAGGGCTGTCCACACCTACAAGCAAGCTGGGCAGTGGTGGCCAGACAAGCCTGTGTGTCAGCACCCCACGGAGCCACGGGGTGGACCAGCGTGGCCTGGTGCCGTCTCTCAAGGTGTGAACAGGCGAGGCGGTTTGACCGCGGTGACTTCACACTCAACCTGCTGCTTCCCCCACACCTGCAAGAGGAGGCTCTCTTTCTGTGGCAAAGAGCAATAAACTGGATTTCTGTGTCCCTGTGTGGACAGCATCCTCTTCAGCATGATAGGACTCGACCGTTTTGGTGTAAACGTTTGTGTTTTATAAGATTTGCTTTGTTTTTATTTTTCTACTTTGAATTGTATACATTTGAAAAATAACCGAATAAATGAGCAGCTTATATCCTTGACGTGGGCACGTGATTTGCCGCGGCCAGGAGGCCTGCCTGCCTCCCTCCTGGGGGCGCTGACCGGGGAGCGGGTGTCGGGACAGCCCGGGTCCCTCTCTCCTCCTCGCTTTGCTTCCTTCCTCTGGCGCGCGGTGGGACCGGAGCACGCCTGCCTCAGTGGCCTCTTTCTTTTCTGTCTTCTGTCTCGCAGCCTCACCTGTGCCCTTCCTTCCTCCGGGGTCCTCCCTGTCCTGTCAGGGCCCCGGCTCCGCTTCCTCTCCCCGAAGCCCCTGGCCGGCCTCGGCCTCGGGGTCGGACAGCAGCCTGCCCACTGCCTTGCTGCCGCCCCTCCTCAGCGACCAGGCCCAGCACGTGCACGCCCTGGGGACCTTCCACCTCTTCTGCCAGGCCACAGGTGAGCGGGGCACCTGTCCGGGGGGCGGGGGGGGGGGGGAAGCACAGCGCCGGGGGGGCTTTGCTGCAGCCTGCAGGCACTGTCGGCCCGGAGCTGCTCCTGCGGACGGGAAGGGCCAGTGTCCGCTGCTGTGGGCGTCTCACGGCCACAAGTTCTGTGGCGAATACTCGGCTGTCCGTCCAGAGCCTCCAGGCCACCCGCAGATGAGCTGGGCTTGGCCCCAAGGCCTCAGTCGGCCAGTTGGCGTTTGTAAGGACTGATTTGTGTGTCTGCTGACAATTCGGGGGTCCATCTCTGTGGCAACTGAGAAATTAGCTCCAGAGCCTCCAGCAGGGGTGTTGTTCCCACGACTCGTGTGGTGGCGTTGAAACGCGGGACAGCTTGAGAGCCCGGTGGCCCGGGAGACGTCAGGCCGGGCCGCACGGCCGTGGTCTCCGCTATGCGGTGGCCCAGCTGCTGCCCGGGCCCCCACCTCTGTGCCCCGAGGGGAGGAATAAAGCTCGGGAGGAAGAAGCACACAGGTGGTTTCTTTCTGAGACTTTAACCTGTCGAGAAGCTGCTCCAGGTGTGGAGCTGGCTCTGGGAGCCGTGGCGCGCCCCGTGGGGGCTGTGGACCAGCGGCGTGTGCCGCAGGGGAAGTGGCCTGGGAGTGGGACGCCGTGGGGACAGACCTTGGGGGCAGGTCCGTGTTGCCCCGGGTCACCTGCTCCGTGCCCAGCCTTGGTCTGTGCTGGGACCCCCGTGTGGCTCCTGGGCCGGATGTCGTCCCTGTTGCTGGGAGAGCGGTGGTCACACAACCCGGCACTGCGGGTGCAGGCGGACCGTGTGTTTGGGAGCCAAATGCTTTTAAATGTGGCTTTTTGGGGAGGCACCCGTTAGCTGGTGTACACGCAAGGGCGCTGTCCCTGTGACTGGGGGGACCCAGACCGCTGTCGGCCAGAGCGGGAACACCAGGCTTCAACGGGGCCCCAGCGCGGGCCGTTAGTGGCAGAGCTGCGGGCAGCCGGGGAGGGGTGCAGTTCCCGCCTATGGCGCTGGCAGGAAGCACCGCCGGCCGCAGGGCAGAAGCGGGACACCCCCCTGCCGCGCCACTGCCAAGGTCTAGGAGCCGGAGGGGCGTCCCCTCCTCCTAACTTTCCGCCTCCAGCCAGTGCCTCCGAGGTGGGACCTAACGGGACTGGGGGCCAAGGATGGGGACCGTAGCTGGCGGTCTCACAGCGTGGAGCGGCGGTACTCAGGGTGGACTGAGCAGAGGGACCAAGGCCCCCGCCCCCCTTCCCCCATGCTCCTTGCTTTTCAGGAGCCTGGCCCATCTAGAACCTTCTACTGTTCCACGCGGCCCCACCTGAGGCAGTGAGGTGGCCCGGGAAGGACCAGCCTTTCCCAGGGGGCCCGCACGTCCTGTTCCATCCGAGGGGGAGGGCCTTGCGTTTGCCCAGAGCGGGCCCAGTCCACACCGTCTGCCCCCACGGGCCCCCACAGCCCTGACGGGACCATGCTCCCGGTCGATTTAGGCCTCATCTTTAAAGCTAAGAACAGATCCGCTGTACTTTAGGTGATGCTTGGCTATTGGGGGTTGTGATGGCCTTTTGTTTTAACGATGTTGGACATCAGAGCCCTTGAAGCCCCTGGGAACCGCGGGGGCCGCAGGAGGTGCGCAGCCGAAATATCTCGTGAGTGCCCACAGCAGCCGTTGGTGCTGGCATGTGTTTTGGGGCGGGGGCTCCAGGAAGGCCGAGGCTGGGCTGTGGGGGTAGCTGACTCGTGAGCTGGGCATTTCCCAGAAGGGCTGGGACCCCTCCATAGGCAGGCAAGGCTGATCTGTCACCTTGCTGGGGTCTCGATCCTTAGCGGTTTTTGCCAGAACCTGGGTCTCTTTTCCATTGCGATCATCCACGTGCCTTTACAGAGTGGTCCTTGTGTGCAGGACAGTTCCCTGCACCTGGCACCCTGCGAGGCTTCGCGCTGGGCCAGTGACCCCCCCCCCCGCCCTCCCATCTCCCCACTGCGGTGTTTGGAAAGCGCATTTAGCCACATGTGCCCCCAGAGACTAGGACCTGGGATTCTGGGGGTCACTCTTCAGCCAACCACGGGGTACTGGCTGTTTCATGACAAGCTAGGACACTCTGAGGGGTGAGGCCGATGAAATCGGGGTGCTGGAGACCCGACACCCCTGCCAGGTCCCGTTTCTGTGCTGGACACTGTCCGGCCCCAGGGCTGTGGTGTGAGCAGCACCCCCCCCCCTTGCCCCCGCCCAGGTGTGGCCGGGGCCTGGTGGAAGGCCGCGGGTGTGAGCACGGAGAGGGGCTGGCCCCAGGGTCAGAGTAGACCACATGCATGGGGACGCCCGGAGGATGGCCTGCCAAGTGGGGACACCGGTCACAGATGTGGCCTGAGGACTTGGAGTGGACCCATCACACTCCCCTCCAACTTGGGGCTCTCAGGACCCCACTTCCAGAATCAGATGTCCTCCCCTGGGGAGAGGCCCTGCTCTGAGGGGCTCTGCTTTTGTCACAAAGTAGAATCAGCTCTGCACCTGCGAGTCATCCCCTTAGGGGGCGCGGGGTGGTGTGGGAGCAGGGTGCTGGCCCCTGCACCTCGTTGACCCCATGGTAGGTGCTGGAACCCAAGGCCAGGGGAGCCTTCCCAGGGCCCAGAAGAGGTGCTACACGCCCGGGGCCTGAGGGCCTGGCCCTGTGGGGTTGCACAAGGCCCCCGGGGTCGGTGGGTGCGGACCCTGCTGACGGGTTGTAACTGTCACTTTGCCTCCTTGTTCTCTGCATTCAGAAGGAGCTGGATAGCTTTAAAAGAGAGTAAGTAGAATGTAAGTACCTCTCTAATATTTTTAGAGCTTTACTGTGGCTAAACACACACTTAAAGATTGAGCGGTGAAGCTTTTCAGGACCGAGGGGCACAAAGTTTGCATTCAGCCCGTGCCCCCCCCCGTGTGGTCAGCCGAGCATTCTCCTTTGGGTCCCAGCCATGTGGCTCTGGGTGATGATGCACTGCCAGCTCAAGCCACCCCAGTCCTTTGTCCCAGGGCTGGCCATGAGAACCTTCCAGAAGCTCCTGTGACCCACCTCGCTGGCTGCAGTCCTGGGTGGGTCTCCATGCACACCACCCCGGGGCAGTCGGGGCGGGGGTGGTGAGGGGGAGCCTGGGCTCTTTGGAACAGGCTTCAGTGTCTGTTCACAGCCTCACGGGATCCCCTCTAAACTGGACTCGGCCACCGGCTGGCTGTCAGGGAGCGGCCGCGCGGCCCGGGCTGTCATGAGGCACGCCCAGCGGTCACAGGAGGGGGCTGTGCCGGCTGACGGGCAGCAGTCAGGCAAACGCACATACGGACATGTGACACACGTATAGAATTACCGATGGGCGGGCGACAAAACGCTCTGGGCAAAACAAACTATAGCAACACAATAAAAACCCAGAAACCCCACACGGAAAACAAGATACTGCGTCCCCGTGGCCGGCACGGCCACGGTGTTGAGCAAAGCCTTCCAGAATTTCCTCGACTGACAGCCTACAGCACGTTTCCTTCCTGAGAATGCCTCGTTTTCACTGCAAAAGCCGTATCTGCTGTAGTGGATCTGGGACTCCAGGCAGGTATAAAGAGCAGGATGGAAGCATCCCGGAAGTCAGCCGTCTGCAGGGAGCCCCCACCAGCGCGGCGGCCGCCCGCGGGCCTTTCCACCGGGCGTTGACACGCACGTGTCTATGCGTGCACACACCTATACTTCGAGATCTCCTCCTCTGACACGGTGACATTTCCCCGTGTTACTTTTTTTTTTTTTTTTTTTAAAGATTTTATTTTTTTTTTGAGAGAGGGAATGAGAGATAGCACGAGAGGGAAGAGGGTCACAGGGAGAAGCAGACTCCCCGCCGAGCAGGGAGCCCGATGCGGGACTCGATCCCGGGACTCCAGGATCATGACCTGAGCCGAAGGCAGTCGCTTAACCAACTGAGCCACCCAGGCGCCCCGTGTTACTGTCTTCTTAAACGTGACTCACGAGTGACAAGCTAGGCTTAGGAAGGTTTTCAGGACCGAGGGGCACATGGATTCCGTTCCGCCCGTGGCCGTCACGTCACGTGTGAGACCCCTGGTCGCCCGTCTCCAACTTCTTACTAACAGACACAGCTCTGGTGGCCCCGTCCGTGTTCTGATCACCGCCTCAGGTTCATTCGTGGGACCATCTGGTCTGAGAGTCTGATTTTCCCTTGGGAGGAAGGCTCTTCTTTGAAGATCCTGAACGCGGTGCATCGCTGATGAGGGGACCAAAGGTGGAAGGTGCCCCCCCGGACACACACGAATCCACGTGAAGTTGTCTTGCCACTCTCCCTTCCAGCTGGTGCCACGGCTTTGGGTCCTGGGCTTAGCCCTTTGGCTGCAGGTTCTTTACCTGCTCGGCGAACTGCAGCCACATACAGACGTTACCCTTCCTCTGACAACCATCCTCCCCGACACCGCAGCTTACGTCCTCCCAGCTTGGGGGGCAGCTAGGTAGAATCCCGCTTTGAGAAATAGCTCCCAGCCCAGCCGCTGGTGCTGTCCACGCTGGGCACAAGCAGGGAGGAGGGGGCGGCAGGGACAGAGGGGCCTTCAGCCCTGCTCGGCGCCCTGGCCCGCCCGCCCCAGGTCGGCTGGACCCCCTCCCATTAGATGCTAGGAGAGCAGGTGACCACACGGAGGCAGAGCCTTTGGTCACAGGTGGTGGCAGCAGGACCAGGTCCGGAGAGGTCTCTGTGTCCCCAGGTCCTGCAGACGTTCACTTCGTCTGGGAGAAGAACGGCCGTGAACTGGAGACATGTGTCCCCACGCAGACCCACACGCTGCTCGACGGCAGGACCCACGTGCTCAGCTGGCTGCAGGACACCACCCGAGAGAGCGCCGAGTACCGCTGCTCCGTCCTCTCCTCCACGGGCAACAAGACCTCCAGAGCGTGGGTCACCGTCAGGAGACATGGTAAGTGGGCGGCCCCCCCCCCCCCCCGCTGCACTGCCGCCCCGTCCACACCGCCCCCCCGCGCGCACATGCCTGCCATGTCTCACCCGGATTTCTGTCTGGCGGGGCCGGGAGGTCCACGTTCTGAGAACCCAAGGTCCCCTGCTCGGTCTTGACACTGAGAGGAGCTGGCTGGCTGTGCGGTTCTGGCCTCAAAGCCCTCCCCTGCCACGCGGACGCTCGCCCCACGGCTGCCGGCCCCGCGTGCTCTGCCCGTGGCCTTCTGGGACCACCATCCACAGGAGGAACACTCATGCCTCGGTGTCTCCAGGCCTGGCCAGGCCCATGCTGCCGGAAAGCCTGCCCTTCCTCTCCGGGAGATTTTCCTCAACATGTATTCACTCTGCTCCATGTCCTGTACTCTTTCTGGAACTATCCTCCCAGATGTTGGACCACATGGCATATGGTGTGGAGTGGGGAGCAGCCCTGGGGGCCACGCTTCCGCTCCTAAACGGCCTTGGAGGCAACATGCATGTGACAGACTATCCCGGTGCCCGAACGTCTCTGGGAGAGTGTACCTCAGTTTCCCCGCTGCCGGCCTAGAATTGAGCCTTCCCGGGTCTGCTCCGTCCCCACCGGTGCCTCTGCTTTCAACTTCCAGGTTTTTGTGGTTCCCCTCCTATTCTCAGTCCATTCTCAAGAATTTACATCTATGCTTAGAGATGCTGAAAAGGCCCCCGTCCTTCTACTGTGAGTTTGGGGAAGAGAAAACTGCAAATATTCACTCCTGCCCAGAACCCGTTCTTCCCGTTTCTGTAAAGTGCCCTGCGTGCTGCCATCAGGACAATCGGAATCATCACGTAAACATGACTCACAAACCGTGAGGGGTCCCACAGAAGTCGAGAAAGGCACTGTCAGCAAAAAGGGTGGAGAGCACTCACGGTGACCCTGCTCCCCTCCGCCCCACCCCATGGTCACCCAGCTCACCAGCCTGTGAGCAGCGGGACCCAACACAGATTGCAGGCGGTTCCACCCGAGTCACGCTGCAGCCCGCACACACACGTGGCAGCCGGAGACACCAGCGCAGCTGGGACAGCCCGTACCTGCTTGCCTGCCCAGCCCGCTGTGTCCCCTGAAGCTGTGCAGGGCTAGAGAACGCAGGGCTTCTCACAGGATGGGAGCTGGAAGTTCCTGCAGAGCCCCTTGGGGTAAGGACCCCCAAAGGCACCTCTGGAGTGCTGTCCCCTACCCCGCGGCCACCTGGAGAGCCCAGGCCCCAGCTGTGCTCGAGGAACACATTCTGCTTTGTGTCTCGAGGTGCAGGTCCCTGCCACCCATTTCTAGAATTAGCAACTTGAGCCATGGGCCGAATCAGGGACACAGTTTGACGGAGAAACTACGGCTGTCGGGCTCCTGCCACCCCGACAGCCCCGCATGTAACTCCCTTCCAAAACCTCGGATCAAGCTCCCACACAGGCCACGTGGAGCAGGCAGCAGCTGGGCATACTGTGATACCAGCCTGGTGAGCCGTGCAGACTCCCCGGCCTTACTTGTGACAGGCCTCCCAGGGGAGGCAGGACCAGCCCCAAGGTGCAGGAAGCTAGTCCCTCTCTTGCCTGGGTAGAAAATTCAAGCGAAATGAGAAAGGGGCCAGCATGACCGTGGGGAACAGCTGCTATTGGGGCTGGTGCCCTGGGGAAGGCAGCCTTGGAGGGGCAGACACCTCACCCAAAACCTGGCTCTTGGAATGGCCTCAGTAACCCCGGGGCCATGAGGGCCTGCAAGGCTGACACCTGGCCCCCTCCCCCGCCTTGTCTTGCAGAGGCGACCCACCAGGAGCAGTGGACCAGAGAGCTTGCTGCCTGGAGGGCTGTGGTCGGGGAGCACGATCGCATGATGCGGAGCTGGAGGAAGGCGTGGGTATGTGGCCAGGCCAACAGGGGCAGGGGCTGGCAGAGCGTCCGTTGCCTTGGGGCTTGGCCCACGAGCTGTTCTTCCTGGAGCCCACGGCTCTGAACTCCAGGCAGATCCTTGGGGAGCGTCGGCATGGTGGGGCAGGGCGGGGCATCTCGAGGAGACGCCAGTTGGGGGGCACGGGTGCAGGCAGGGCTGCTGGCTCTGGCTGGACACTGGCCGAGCAGGGTGCCTGCTGAGCCCGCAGGGAGCCCGGCACCCGGGGGGGGGGGGGCAGGACAGGCATCCCCCACTCCGGAGTCGCTGCGGCCACCGTCTGCGCAGCCACCAAGCCCGGGAGTTACTGGAGGATGAGCCCCACAGCTCGACTGCGGGCCTTCAAACATCCTGGCTTCAGTGGCCACCCAGCGCCTCTCCTTGTTGCCAACACAGGCTGAGCGTTTCCCACAGATCCCTTCCAGCTTAGCCCGCACAGGACCCCCTCGGTGTCTCGCACAGTGGGGCATGGGCGGCAGGAAGGGCCCTGTTCTGCCAGGAACTCAAAATGGGCTGCCATGTTCTTCCAGGAAAGCTGCGACAAGGAGCCCTCGTAGACATCAGCCGAGCCTGCTGCTCCTGGCCATGCCACCCCTGGAGACGCCCCGGGACAGTGAGCGGCCACCTGGCCCATTGAGACGTGGCCCCACCTCAACCTCTCCGACAGCAGCCAGAACTGTTTTAAAAACTTAGGTGCTTACAAGGCACAGAAGTCTGTCCCACAGAAACGGGCACCAGGATGGTTAGGAAGCTGCGGATTCTATGTGGACACCGTGTGGACAGCCGTGTGTGTGCCGGCTCCTTTTCCAGAAGCACTGCTGCTAGGCCGCATGGCTACCCCGCCTTCGCCGAGCTGTCCGGGCCCAGAGCATGCAGCTCACCCTCCCCTGAGCTCCCACACGCCACCAGTGGCAAGAACTGGCCTGGCACCTCTAGGGACCAGGAGGTATACCCCCCCACCCTCCAGGAGCTCCTGGGCACTGAAGGCTTTGCGGGCTTCCTCGCATCACCAAGCATGAGAGCTGCTCCATGAGCTTCTGTGCGTGCCCTGAGCTCGCGTGCGGTGGCACCAGTGGGTCCGTCCTGCTCCTGGCGGTGCCACGGGGCGGTGGAGGGGGGTGGGCCTGTGCTGATGTGAGAGTTGCACCTTGGGGGCGCACTGTGTGTGCAGGACACAAAGGCCTGACGCCGCGTAGCCTGGACCCTGCGGACACCTTCTGCTGAAGGAGTGATGGCCACACCAGCCACACCAGCACACCAGTCCACGCCAACCCAGAACCTCCGTTAGAGATAGAGCTGTACCTCCCTGCGACCACAGCCTGTGTCCGGACCCCCAGTTCTGAGGCCGGGTCTGCCCGAGAGAGGCCAGCACACAGCGCGCCAGTGTTGCCCGTGAGAGCACGCATCGCAGCTGCCGCGGGACGGGCTCCGTGGCCCGGGCCCTCCAGGGGGCTGCTCTACTGCGGCCTTGAGACTCGCCCCGGGTCTGGACGTGGCCGGAGCACCTCACGCCGACACCACCAGGAGATGTGTGCCCTGAGCCCAGTGGGGAGGGTTCTGGTGGGACCCGTGCTTAGAACAGGAGTTTGGGTTTTCTGCTCTGTTGAGAAAATAAACAGAAATAAACGCAGTGAGCGGAGCGCGTGCTTGGGAGGGGCGGCACCGTCAGCAGAGGCCAGCGCGTCACCGGCCGCCGTAGCCTCTGCCACGAAAGGGACACCATGGCCGGGCCAACCCCAGCAGTAAGTCACCCGAGCAGCACACCCTCTGGGGCCAATGCAGAGCTCACACCTCCCTGCTCTGCTTCCGCTTCTCTGCCCCAAGAGCAGCGCCGCGCACATGCCAGAGGCCAGGGCGCTCAGCAAAGGCCAGCATCCCCTGCTGCAAGCTGTAAACGTCACGCTCTCCTGGTAGGTTAACTTCAGGACCTCCCCTCTCCCATCATCTCCGATTTTCAAACCCACGACCGTGGACGGGGCACCTGCTGACACAGGGCGGGAAAGCCCTGCCCTGTGTGATCCTCCCGGCTCCCCCCACCCCAGGAGAAACCTGGGGCGTCACACGGCCCCCGCTTCAACAGCTCCGAGAAGCAGGCGTGCCAGGAGTAGCACGTGCGCGCTCGACAGGACAAACGCTTCCCACGCACCACCCCAGCCACACGGCCCAACCTGTCCACACCGCAGGCCCTCCCTGACCTCACCCCGCTCCACTGTGCCCCCACGGGCCACTTGCCTCTCAGATGTGCGACACCCGACACAACCGATCGCCCCTCACAGTGTGCTCAAGGCCAACGCGCTCCACTGGTTCCCCGCACGCGCCCAGTGGCGAAGGTCTGTCCTGCTGTCGCCTGGGTGATGGCACCAGAGCACACGGGCAGAGGCAGCGTCCTCACCGCAAACCTCTTCCCTTCAAACAAGGCACCTGAGGGGCCGCACTGGGACTTGGGAACCCCGAGAAGCCCCAGACGACGGGGTGATCAAGTCATCGCTCTTTATTCAAAATAAATAAGCCCTCTTCCTTACAGCCAAGTACGAAAGCAAACCTCTATCCTGCCGGCCTCCAAGACAGAAACCACATTCAGAACACGTTCATTTACGAAAGAAAACATTTGCAGATTATCAAAACTGAAATTTAAGAACTTCAATATACATGGCTTCTTTGAAAAATGAAGACAAAAATGAATTAATTCATGTCAAAAGGTCACAGGTTAGAGAATCGATTTTCCTTCTGAGGCTCATTTCAGCAGACCTTCCAAGTATTCCCAAATCTTGCAGCCAAAAAGCCAAGTCTGGAGAACGCCCTCCCCCAACCCCCGCGCCTTCCACACACTAACACGGCTCAGTTCTTCTGCATCAGAGTGGGGTTTCCTTCACAGCAGAGAACTCAGGGGGCGACACACATCCCGGGCTTTCCCAGACTCCGTGTGCTCAGATCCAAGGCTGCATCTCCATGCTCTTGGGCGAGTCTCCTGCCAGCATACCCAAGGGCCCCTTCCCAGGACATGCATCCTGGCTTCACCTCCCAACTCAACAGCCACACAGAACACAGCAGGTCAACGGAGACCTGAGAAGAGGAAGGCCCCAAAGTCTCTCAAGTGCCCCTTCCTTACCCCCACACAACACACACAAAGAACTCTTCTATAAATTCAGGTTCATCATCTGAGAGGTTGAAGCCTCCAGCGAGTCTTCCAGCTCCAGAGCACAGCGACTGTACACTTCCAGGTGTCTTCTCCAGATTTCAACTAAAAACGACAACGTGGCACAGCTGAGGGACACGCAGGGACAGTCGGGGCAGCCTTGACTGGGGAGCACGCTGCCCTACACGGGCCTGGCAAGGAACCCCCCCCCCCCACAGCCGCCCTGCTGTTAGTATCTGTGAGCCCGCGGCTCACCTGCTGGCCTTAACCTTCCACCAGGGACACCGCGGGGCTCAAGGCCGCACTCTGCAGGTGCCACCCGACGTCTGAGCCCCGCCCAAAGACGACAGCCAGGACCAAGCCGGCCTTCTGCCGCCCAGAAGCCCTGCCGCTGTCCGGGCACTCTGCTCCTCCCGTCAGTCGACCCGGGGCTTGAGGACGCTCAGCCCTCCCCAGCACTCACTGTAGTGCGGCTCTTCTTTCCCAGGCACGGAGGCAGGGGGGCCGTCCTGCGCCGAGCCGCCGGGGCCCTGCACGGGCGGGCTGGCCGGAGCCGGGGGTCCAGGCTCCCCGGCCAGCTCTCGGCGCACGTTCTCCAGCATGGTCTTGTACGCCTGCCGGGCGGCCATCGTCAGCTCGACCATCCTGTGGAACTGGTCCTGGGGCAGAAGGGAGGGCACGGGTGACACCCCGACCCCAGGGGATGTGCCGTCCTGCCCCAGGCTCGGGGCTGCCTGTGGGGACGCTGCACGTGAGCCCGGGTCTCCCACCCCCGACCCCCCCAGCTCACCTGGGCCCCGTCGTAGCTGAAGATGCCCACCACGCTGACGGGAACGGCCTTGTTCAAACTGCGCCCCAGAGCTTTGCGGTTGAGCGCGAACACGAAGGGAATGTTCTGCTCACAGGCATAATCAATGATGGTGTGCAGCGTGTCATCCAGCCCACCTGGTCAGGGACAACGGAACGACAGGGAGATGCATCACACGCAGCGTGGCGCGGATACCGGCCGCAAAGGGCTTCTTCCTGCACACGGCGACACCCCTCAGCGGGCCGTGCCCGACACCACCAGGACAGCGGCGCCACCGCAAGGGCACCGTTCCTCCCGGCCACGTGCGAGAAACCAGCTCTCCAGAAGAGAGACGCCCTCGGCAGAATAAAATACCCCTCCGTTGTTAGCCTAACGGGAAGTAAGGCCTCCATTTTTTAGAAGAGTCCCCGCCCCCAATCCCAACATGGGGGGGGGGGGGGAGTGGGCCCCCAGAACACCAGCAGTGCGAGGCCGCCCCACCCCACGCCAGGCGCCCACCACGTCTCGGTGTCACCAGGGCTTCTGACCAAAGGGCTGCACACTGCAGGCTCCAACACGCGCTCCTCACGTGCTAGAGGCTCACAGAACCCACGGCAGGGAACCACTTCCTGTGTCCGCCGGGTCTAAGGGTGTGACCCGGAACGGCAATCCCAGCCAGAGCGGAGAGGCACGGGCGGGGGCAGGGGGGGGGGCGCCGAGCTGCCCTGCCCATCCGCGGCGCACCGCTCCTCCCGCAGCTCCCCCCGTGCGCCGACCAGCAGGCTCTCCTCGCCCAGTCCGGTGGGGTTCTAGGGAGACTTCACCACAGAGTCAGGACTGACTGCATCACTGGCCTTTGGCTGCTTCAACCTCCAGCCGCTCCCTCCCCGCCCCCGGAGGCCAAGGGAAGGGGTGGGGTGGGGATGGGACCAGGCTTCCAACACCCCAGTTAACTGGTTGGCCCCCCTGGCAGCCAGGCCCTGCCTCTGGGCAGGTCCGAAGGTCACCTTCGTTAACCTAACACCTTTACTGTAGTTATCAGGAGTATTTGAAGGTGAGAGCCAGAAGCCAAAGACAAAAACCAAATAGGAAGGAGAAATCTCTTTCGGTCATCTGACTGACCACATAGGTGTCTCATATAAACCACAATATTGCACTTAGTGAATAGTTACTGAACACTCGTGTGCCAGGCCACTGGTTAACTGCCTCTCGAGTACGAGCTCCTGTGTGGGCACAAGAACCCGGCAAGGGATGGGAGAATGTGGAGAAATGCCATAAAATCTAAATGCACCCACACAGATGGGACCCTGGAGCACAGAGAGGTCACCAAGTATCCGATACCGACAGGGCCCAGCCGCGGACTCCCTGCCCTCCACCACCCGCCCCGCTGCCGAGCAAGGTGCCCGGTAGGGTCCGTGCGTGGGGAGAGCGGGAGAGGCGCGGTGAGAAGGACCAAGGGGGGCTGTGTGTGTCGGTGACGTGCCCGCCATGCGGGGGGCCCAGCAGCCCCGAATCTCTACGAGAGAAGGACGCATGTGTGTCTGTGTACAAGTCACGCGGAAACCGCGCGTCCTCACACAGGCCAGCGGAGCCAGTGAGGACGCGGACGGACAGCCACGGAAGATCACCGCAGGCAGGAACAGATTTGTTCCAAGCACAGAAGATGCACAGAGCAGCTTCAAGGCGCTCCAGAAACACAACAGAACATCTACACGGAGGCACCCATGCTCTCGGCCACACTCATCCCAGGGACAACAGACCAATTCTGTGTCAACCTAAAACTTGGAAATACACTTACTACTGAGGAATAAAGAATATGAAAAAAATACACAAGTGAGAGTCAGCCTTTTGAAAAAGATGACGTGAGGTCATCATCAGGTACGAGAGCATAAAGGTGGGGATGCGGGGTGCAGAACGGAGGCTCTGGCGGGAGGAGCACTGTGAGGCAGCAGGGAAAGGGCAACTGGGCGGCCTCTGGAAAGATCCCTCTGAGAAGAAGCACAGTCTACCTAAGCAAACAAAAATGAAAACATGGAAGAACCAGAAAAACGATATTAAAAAACCTACTAATAACCTTGGAGTGTTAAGGTGGAGAAATGCCCTAAAATCTAAACGCAATAAAATCACAAGAATAAAAAACATCAGTATAATCACAACACCCAAAGTCTCTGCATGGCCAAAAAACGTTTAAAAAACAAATGACAAACCAAAATAACATTTACAACTCTTTCCCAAAGAGCTTTCTTATTATATAAAAAGGCACATGTCACTATTAAAAAAATCAACATCCCGAAAGACAAATGGGCAAAGAACATGAACCAACAGTTCACTGAAACCACCAAGCTCTTCAACAAGAAAGAGGCTGCTCGCCCTCCCCTCCCAAGAAAAATGCAAACAGCCTCCCCAGAGCCAGGGCCAGAGCT
>NW_027397090.1:19000553-19047905 GCF_003265705.2 Callorhinus ursinus
GGGCCAGAGCTGGAGCTGGGCGCCGGGCACAACCTGCTCTGGGCACAGCGCTCGAACAAGCAGCAGGGGTGTAACCCACGGACCCTCAGATGCACCTGCCCTTGCATTCTCGGTAGGGCCCCACAGAGATGTTCCCACAAGGAGAAAGGGCAGTATGCAAGGTGTGTGTGTCCTTGTTCACAGCTGCAGACGTCTGGAAAGAGCCAGGATGTCTGCTGGTACCGTCTGAGCAAAGCAAGTGTGTGCATGGCGCTCACAGCTGGGCCCCCAGACTGCTGGTGAGCTCCCCACGAGGGGCCCACAGCGCCGAGTCAGTCACCAGACCTGTCTCTCTCTCTCACACATTCACACCCTGACTACCAAGGACACATCAAATGTGGCAATGCTGGCTGCCTCCGGCGGACCGCAGGCGTCTGGGGGCTTACTCCTTGAAAGGAAACCCAGCACTGGGCTCACCGCACGGCACGGGCCCAGCAACCTGCGTGCCGATGATTTACGGACGGGGCCCACAACATCTGCCGGAGAAGAAAATGTCTCCCGCGGCCCCTGTCACCTGGCACTAATTATAGGATCATCCAATGTTCTTTCAAGACAAAGAAGCACATCCCACGCTGCTCTGGGAACTGGGATGTCACTCGGCAGCCGGTGTGACCAGAGATGAACACTTGGGCCCCACGCCCCTTAGTTCTGCCCACGCCCGACCCAGATCCACCTGAAGACCGAGGAAGGAGAGGAGGAAGCCAGCTCTGGGGACAGAGACGCTCAAGGAAGGCCTCAGTTCTGGGCCGGCAGGGAAAGCAGGCGGGAGACGGCGGAGGAGGGGCGCAGGATCCTCAGCCAGAACTACAGTTATTCCCAACTTCCTGCCGGAGACCCCCGTGCCCCTCAGCACCCGCCACGTGCTCTCTCTCTGCCTCGTGTCCCCCAGCCCCGGGGCCGACCACAAATGCTTTCCGTGCTGCGGCGCCATGGCTGTTGTCCCTTCAAAGGCCTGCTTTCCAGGTGGCCCGTGGCTGACGTCAGGACTTGGGTTTCCGGAGGGCACCCACCATGCTAACTGGTAGGACAGGCTACGGGGTGGGAATGAGGAGGCTCATGGTCCCTGCAGATGGCACCCCACATGCGCATCCTGGGGGACTCCCCTGGGAGAGACTCTGGGAGACTGGGCCTGACACAGCGGCAAGCCTAGACGGTTCTGCTCCACCCAGCACCCAGGCCGCAGGCTCAGTGGGAGCTGAAAGCATCTCCAAGTGCCCACTTCCCAGGACTGAGACGACAACACACTCAGAACAAGCAAAATGCTCAAGACAAGTGCCATGTACAATTCAAGCTCAGCATTACCAGGCGAAATGCCGCTCCGTGCAGACACAGTACTTCACACAGCCCAAGGCCAGGATGCCAAGTTCTACAAAATACTGCAAGCCACTGGCGAGCTTTTCCAAGAAGAATCAAGTTCCTTCGGCCTCAAATAAAAATGCACAGGAACGGATGACGAACAGCGCAGTTGAACCTGCCGCCAACGCAGACGCCTGTCGGCCCAGGCAACGCCCCCAGCCCCGTCAAGGGAAAGGCAGCTCACAGGAAAAGCACGGCGCGGTGCCCACTGCACACACTCATTCTCCTTGGTCTGTTTGTTAAAGACACAAATCACAGGAGAACTCGAGACAAGAGCAGGAAGCTGAGATGCAAACGGACGACCGGGTGCACCGACCTGACAGCGGGGCGAGTGGGGGAGCCCCGAGCCCGCCATCTACAGCCCAGCGCCAATTCCCCAGAGCCTGACGACCGCAGGCACCACCAGGCACGTTCCGCGCAGACGGACATTCAGAGAAAGTGAGGGCAGCTGGCGTGCACACCCGCATCACGCAGGCAACGCCGGGCCCTGCGCTTCTAGGGGCGGGCACAACCCTACACCCTCTCTGCATGAGGCTCAGGGTGCTGATCTGGCCCCAAAGCAGCAGTGGCAGCAACAAACACGGAGACTTCAGGACAACAAAAACTGCTCCCGGAAATCGGAAATAACAGAAATGGGAAACTCTGCTGAAGCTTAGAGGATGCAGTTGAGGAATCCTGACAGAAAACAGAACCAAGAAAAGGCTGAGAGGACAGCAGTACAGGGGGCCCCCACAAGCCACCCACCCTCCTCCCAGAGCCTCGGGCACAGGGCAGCGCCCACCCGCCTCCAGAGAGGAGAGAGGACGACGGACAGCGGGTGCAGAGCCGGAGGCTGGGCTGCGAGCCCCAGCTGCTAGACGGGCCCGCGCGCCGGCCTTCTCCAGGGCCCCAGGACACGCGCTCGGGCCGGCGTCAGCACAGCCCGCTCCCCAGCAGGAGCCGGGAGGCCGCCCCCACGGGACAGCCACAGGGAGGTGCAGAGCGCCCCGAGGGGCCCAGGTAAAGCTGTGGAGTGCCCCGGGCACCAACGGTCTTGGAGGAGGCTCAGGCCGCGGGGCCGGGAGCTGGAGGGCGGACTGGTGGTGAAGCCCAGCGCCGTGAGGGGACCTAAGGGAGGGGCGCGGCCAACACACAACCAGAGTGCAGGGGCCCGAAGCCCCCTTCTGTCCTAGTCCAGTGTCAGGGCCTGCCCCAAGCTAGGACCAGGGCGAGCTGGGTGGGCAGTGAGCAGGTCCAGCAGCTGCTCTCAGGCCCCCAGGGCCCCACACAAGCCAGGAAACCTCAAGTCTCCAGCTGCGAAACGGAAACCAGGGAAGCTCAGTGTAGGATCCAGACTCGGCCCCTGCAAGGTGACCTGTACATGGGAGAGAGGCCCGTGCCCGGGGAAGGCTCCCTTCAGCCCCCTGGCAAATGAAGACACAGGACACAGGCTCCTGACTGCCCGTCCCTCTAACACACAGCCCATGTCTGTCACCTCACCCAGCCCGCTGCACCCCACAAAACACAGCCAACCTGCCGGGGTCGGTAAGGTGGCCAAGCCCCTGGACAAGCTGGGAGGGCTCACAGACTGAGCAAGTCAACTGGCAGTGGACTGCTGGGCTGCCGGTCACAGAATTCCCGCAGTGAGCTCCGGAGGCCCCCCACCAGAGGCCGGCACCAACTGGCCAGACCATCAGCCGGCACCCACAGGGGCCTGGCTGCCTCGGAGAGCAGGACACTGGGTGGTCAGGTGAAGCTGCGGACGCAGCCCTCAGGTACGAACAAAGAGAAACAAACCCACCCCAGCGGCTGGGCCGGGGGCCACAGCGCTCGTTACCTTTCGACTGGATCTTCTCACAGTTGGGAGAGATGATGATGCACTTGAGTTTCCTGAGCTTCAGATGCTTGAGGACCTCCCGCAGCCCCAGCACGAGTCGGCGTTTGGTCTTAGCCTTGACTGGATCTTTCTGGTACATGCGGTCTTGGAAGCGCACCAGCTCCTTCAGCAGATCCGTGACACACGCGTCCACCTCCTTACTCAGCATCTGGCTGCAGTAACTGAGAGAAGGTGCCCGCTGGCGGGGGCCCCTCGGGAATCCCTGCGAGGAGCGGCCCGGCCGCAGAGCTGGGGCTCCCGACGGTCAGACTTCACATCCTCCCCGCTCCTGACCACGAGGGACAAAGCCTCTGCGCCCCGCAGCCCCCCGATGGCCCGCCACGTGCTCCGTGGCAGCTGCTGCCCACAGAGGTCCACACGTGGAGTGTGCCCTGAAGAGAAGTGGGACAGGTGCAGGCAGAGTCCCCTCAGAAACTACCAGACACACCAGACCGTGAAAGGGAGGTGTCACCGCACCGCCCAGCCCCCCAGCGCACACCTCAGCAGCACGTGAGGACGACAAGGACCTCGCAGAAGCAGGTAAGGTGGCCCTGACACGGGTTCTGACGAGGAGGAAAGCCGGGGCCTGGCCCGGTGGCCTGAGCACGCCGCGGTGGGACAGCCCCACGCGCGACACCAGAGTGAGCACGCCCCGGCCCCCGCCCCGCGGCAGGCACCGCCCCGCGGTCACTCACTCCCGGAACCTCCGGCTGTGGATCTTGGGGCAGCCGGCGCCGTCGGGAACCAGGTGGCAGCCCTCGACCTCCTTCTGGAGCTCCGCTCTCGGCAGCTCTTCTGACCTGCCCTCCAGCGCGGGCGCAGAGGACGGCAACGCCTCCAGTCCTTCTGCAACGTCCCGGAGAAGTGAGTCAGGGCACGGCCCCCGCTGGGCACACGGGCTGAGGGCGGAGAAGGCCTGAGCGCGCCTCGCCGGGCAGCATCTCTGGGGCGGCCCTCGGCAGGACGACAAAGGTGACAAGTCCTCAAGCCACACACTTACGATCTGTGTACTGTTCTGAACACACAGCTCAATAAAAGGCCTACTAACACTTTCTCTGACACCGGGACTCTCACACTGGTGACAAAGCAGCTCCGCAGTGAGTGGCGTTCATTCTCACGGCCACTTCAAGCTCTGAGGACCGTCCGATGCCACACACATCACACCTGGGGACCTCATTCCTCTGTCTCCTAGACCGTACCCCAAGAACCACGGGTACCAGGAGCTCTACTGGCCCACGGGGATGCCCTCTTTCCAGCAAGTGACTCTGACAGCTGCCACATTCTGCTTTCAAGGCCGGCAGCGCTCCCCCGCCGTGCCCACCCCTGCCCCTGCCCCGGCTGCAGGCTTCCCCCACCGTGCCCGCCCCTGCTGCAGGGCTCCCCTGGGCAGCAAGCAAGCGTGCTCGGTACCTGAGGGGTCGGCCGGCTCAAGGGCCTCGTCACCACCGCTCTCTCCATCCAGCACAGCGTCACTGGCGGGAGCAGGGCTCACAGCATTTTCTTGGAGACGCTGCTGCTTTCTCTCCTGCCGTTCTTTCAAAATAATCTTTAAAATGAAATAAACGATTAAAACACCTAAATACTTGTCCTTAAAAATAAACCCTTCTACAAAATAAGCCACCCAACCTCAGCGGGCGGGCATCGTGCCTTCCTGTGCGCTCACAGCAGCGACATGCCCTCCATCCCCCAGGGGCCGGGCCCACGTCCCCCAGGGGTGCAGAGCCGGGCACGCAGGACCCAGGCCAGACACCAGCGGCTGCAGCAGCCCCAACAGAACCCGTATTCCGGAGTCGGAGCACCAGCCCGATCCCCCAGGGGAGGAGGAGGGCAGCGCGGGTGAACAAGGAGAACACAACGGCCCCCATTCCTGGTTCCCTGCCCACATCCCCGCCAGTATTAAAAGAAAAAGAGCCCGCCTCCAGGAGCGGAGGCGCCCTGCTCTGTGCCCTCTGCCGTCCCACTCAGGGAGGGGGGTCACTGTCAGAGTGGCGCACACATCTCGAGAGCGCACACTCCAGCAGAGCGAACGTTAGAACCGAAAACGCGAAGAGCTGTAAGACGTAACACAGACGGGAGAGTGAGGTCTGCTAGCGCCTGCTTTCACCGCATACCTTCTTCAATGAGGTTGGCTTCTTGGCCTTGGGGACCTCCCTCTGCTTCCCCTTCTTCATCAGTGGGGCGCTGGAGTCCAAGGGGTTGTGCGGGGTCTTCACCTGGCTCAAGTGGTGGCCCTTCTTCCCCGACACGGTGTCTCTGGAGAGGACCGGCACCGCCCCAACTGCGACACGGAGGGGGACAGGGGCATCAGGCACCCAGCCCAGGATCTCACTCACCCTCGTCAGACTGCCTGTTATACAGTCTTCTGACAACCCCATGAAGTTCAGTATCTCCTGGCAGAGATCCAAAAACACCATCCACTCCTCTGGGGACAGCCAGCGTCCCATCCCTGTGATCGAACCTCCACGTGGCTCAGCAAAGTGTGCGGTGGGGGGACCCCACCTTCTGAAACGAAGGTATTTCCAGACAGTGCGCACCTACAACAGCCCTTTTGAGGGAGTCTCTCCCCACCATTTTCGAAACCGCCTCTGCAGAAGGTGGCTACTGGTTTCCAAACATGCATCTTCTCTCTCAAGATTCTCCTGAGTTTTCCAGACAGAAAGATACCGTCCTAGATCCCCACCCATGCTGCTGGTGGCTAGTCCCCCAACATCAGGAGAAGATCACAATCACCACTCCGCATTTCCACGGCACGCTCCCATCTTGCTCTATTCCCGCCTTCTTCTTCTTGCTCCAAGGAAACAGCTTATTTGTGCCTACTTCCTTTCCTTACCTTTTAGTTAGGACAATTTCCCAACACACACCCAAGAAAAGAGAACGGTACAACAACAAACCCCACGTACCCACTCTCCAACCTCAACACCAATATTTTCCCAGGCTATCTGACCTGCCCTCACTGGGTTTGAAATATGCTGCTGAGTTACAGGTGTTTTCTCAGTTGGGCGTCAGGGTGCCCTGCCGAAGGAAACAGGTCTGCACCGTAGCTCTGGGTGCTTCCAGCCACAGCCCCACACAGCTTCCGACATCTCTGGACCTGTGCTCCCATGTCAGATGTTCGAAACGTACGCATGATGAGCTCGTTTTGGAAAACCACCCCATGCTGACCCTGTTCCCATCTGTTCACTCTGTTCCTAATGTCACTTCCCAGAGCCAGACCTCAGCTGGGCACCTGACTCCTGCTGCCTGGGCCCCTCCTGTCTGCCCAGTGCCAGGAAACTCTCTACACAGCATTACTGGTGAGCCTGGGAGTCCCTATCACACACACAGTGAGGTCGACCAACCCCACCCCTAAAACAGCCACCAAGCTGGACAAAACTCTCATCAACAATCACGGCAGCCCTCCAGAAAGTGACCAAAGGCTTACGACAAACTGTGGAGCTTTGCTAATGCGCTCTATCAAAGTCGGGGCAGCCTCTCCAGGCTGCTCCCACCCTCTCCCTGCTGACAGCTGGCTGGACCAGGGCGGAGAGGCCGTGAAAACCTGTAGCCTCACTGCTTCTGCCAGAAGGGGATGCTGGATTTAGAGCGTGCTTCTTCAGAGAGGTGACCCAGCAATAGGCAGTCCAGCCAGCCTGAGCCATGGCCCTCTGCGGTCAAGCAACAGGGCAAGAGCACGTCCACCCCACATCCCTGCCAACAACAGAGCCCGTGAGCAAGTGCAGGTGTCCCACGAGTCCCAGGACATGGAGGCAGGGCAGGCCTGAGCATGGCCTGCAAGCTGAGTGCACTCCCAAGCCCACACACGCTTGTGACCAGACCGCGGAGGCTGTTCAAGCTGGCCGTGTTTAAGCACAACCTCCGACACATCTGTGCTGTGCGGATGCAGGCGTGGCCCCTGGGAAGCCAGAAACAACGAGAACAAGGAGAAAAAACTGAGCTCAGACACCAGCCACCCACAGCATGTGGAAGACAGCCTTCAGACTCAGGCCAACGCAGGTACTAAAACACCCCCGGAAATGAAACCATCACCATCGCTACTCTCAGGGAGGAAAAAAAATTCAGAAACCTGAGCTGCTACAACTTAGTAACTAAAATATTGAGTATTCAACAAAAAATTCAGAGACTTTCAAAGCAAGGAAGTGCGACCCACACTCAGGGAAAGGAAGTTAAGAGAAACCGCCTCAGAGGTGCCAACTGTGGGGCACAGCTGACCAAGACTTCGAGGCAGCTCTGCGAACACATCTGCACCCAGTGTTTCGATAAACAGAAACTGCCAGGAGGCGGTCAGCAGCAGACCCAGCATGGCAGAAAACTCAATGAAGCCGAAAACAAATACAAACTGTTCAGTTCCAAGGAAACAAAGAGATGCAGGGAAGTGAACTGAGCCTGAGAGACCAGTGGGGTGTCAATGAACAGACTCATACACGTGTAATGGGGGTGCCCGGAGACAAGAAAACCACAACAGTTTCAGAAGAAATGAAGGCCCCGGGGCGCCTGGGGGGCTCAGTCGGTGGAGCGTCTGCCTTCGGCTCCGTCATGGTCCCGGGGTCCTGGGATCGAGTCCTGTGTCGGGCTCCCTGCTCCGCGGGAAGCCTGCTTCTCTCTCCCTCTGATTGTACGCTCGCTCTCTCTCAAATAAATAAAATCTTGGAAAAAAGAAAGGAGAGGAAGAAAAGGAAAGAGAGGGAGAAAGAAAAGAAGAGAGAAAGAGAGGCCCCAACTTCCCAAATCTGATGAAAGCATTAGTCTCCGGAGCCAACGCGCAGCCAACCAAGGTGGGGTACGCACACAGATCCGCAGCAGACGTGTCCCAGCACGTGCTGAAGGCCACGAAGAAACAGCACAGAACGGGCATGGGACTCGCAGCGCCGCCGTGTCACGGGCCCCAGTGGAGGCCAGAGCACAGGGGCACCCAAAGCACAGGCACAGCTCGACTTACCGCGCCCCACAGACACGGGGCATTTCACAAACCAAAGGCCAGCAGCGACCCTGTGTCGGCACGTCCATGGCACCCTCTTCCCACCCGGGAAGACATGCACTTCATGTCTCGGTCACAATTCTCACCATTTCTTAACCTTCGTCATTCCTATTACTGGTCATGGCGATCTGTGACCAGTGATCCTTGGTTCTACTGTTGTAATTGCTCTGGGGCACCACAAGCCGGCCAACTTAAGCCCTGTCTCCCCCTCTCTCCTCGGCCTATTCCCAGAGAGGGGCCCAGTAACAACTCTCCAGCGGCCTCTACATGTTCACACAAGAGGAAGGCATGCCGAAAGCGGAGACTGGCCCAAAGCTAAGCTGCTTGTGTCAAACAGCCAAGTTCCGAATACCAAGGTGGTTCCTGAAGGAAACTGTACACGCACCCTGAGCACACAGAAAATAAGGAAGTGAAAGAGCCTTACTGCTGATACGGAGAGAGTGTCAGTCATCTGGACAGAAGATCAAACCAGCCCCAACATTCCCTTCAGCCAAAGCCTAACCCGGAGCGAGGCCCTGACTCTCTTCAATTCCGTGAAGGCGGAAGAGGGGAGGAAGCTGCAGAGGCAAAGCCTGAAGCTAGCAGAGATTGGTTCCTGAGGTTTAAGGAGGGAAGCCATGTCCGGGGCGTAAAAGTGCAAGGCGAAGCTGCAGCAAGTGATCCAGAAGATAGAGCTGAGGTCATTACCGAAGGCAACTCCACTGACCCACAGATTTTCAGTGTGGGTGCGAGAGTCTCCCACAGGAAAAAGATGCCATCTAGGACTTTCCTGGCTAGAGAGGAGAAGTCAGTGCCTGCCTTCCAAGCTTCCAAGGACAGGCTGATCATCTTGTCGGGGCCAATGCAGCTGGTGACTTTAAGTTGAATGCTCACGGACCATTCTGAAAATCTTAGGGCCTTTAAGAATTATGCTAAATCTTACTTCTGGGGAAGACTGCAAAGTAGGAGGCTCCTAAGCTCACCTCATCCCATGGTTACACTAAGCTAACACCAACATGAGTGTAAATAACCCAGAAAAGGACCCAAAGACTGGCAGCACAGACTCTCCACAGCTAAATGTAGAGAACGGGCACATCAAAGAGGGACAGGAAGGGTGGACGTGGTCTGTAGCCCAAAGGACCTGCAGGGCTGTCCACAGGAGGGAGAAAGAAATGCACCAGGTGCAGAGAGGGGAAAAGAGCAGACCCCACACCAGGCACCCGGGATCTGCACTGGGAAGATGAGTCACCATAACATCAGGCTTTGAAAACCAGATGGGCCCAACTAATCAGTGGGGTGGAGCCCCTGAAACTTTAAAAACCAGCGGCTCAGCCCTCGGAGAGCTGGAGAGTGACAGGAAACAGAGACTGCACAATAGCCTCACGGAGATACAGCAAGGCAACAGCAGGTTGAAAGCGCCTGGGGTATATGGGAGGGACAGCTGTTTACTAATCTCAGAGCCCACACTGGAGGGGCAGGGATCCTTGGAAGACTTTTCCAAGAACAAAAGAGCTGGCAGGTGCCATTTCCCTCCCCCACCCCCCCCCAGCCAAGATACACAGAAACCTGCAGGAACCAGCACAGTGATAATGGCATGGGCCCCGACACCCCACCCCGGCCTCTGCAGGAGTCTTCCAGGGCGGTTACAGCATCCCTCCCACAGTGGCCTGGCCCACACCCTGCCGGCACTGGGCACCTTCACTCCCGTACTCTTCCTGCGGCCCCGTCCCCACCCGCCTGGCCGGCCCCGCAGGAGCTCTCCCTGCCCACTGCACATCCCCACTGGCAGTGGACCAGCACGCACCTTGCTGGCACCTGGAGCCCCACCCGTGCGTTCTCCTGCAAACCTAACCCCTCCAATACACCCCAGGCCCAAGCTCATCCAAAGTGGTGCCACAAGCCTGGCAATGTGCAAGCAGCCCCAAGAGGGGCCAGCACCCCTCCACGGTGACTCCTGCCCCCGGGAAAGGGGAAGGTAACCACACACACCAGTCCGACTGCAGCCCCAGCAGTGGGCTGGGGGCAGACATCTGGTCAGACTGCAGGGCCCACCCACCCACAAAAGTTTCTCAGGGGACAACCTAGGGAGAGGGCCCTGAGGTTCGGGGATAGTGCCCCTCTGGAAAATAGCTGGTCTGACTCACTCAGGCCAACGCGGCCCCAGACTGGTCACCAACAACCCACGGACCAAACCCTGCCCTCAAAAGGCAAAGAGAGCCACTGCAGATGAGAGGCCTAAAGGAAAACAAGGCCAGGCCACAGAGCAGTAGGGCACAAGCACCCCACAGAGGAGACATTTGCTGAAGTGCCAGGCCCTGGGGAACAGGGGACACCATAATGCCCGGCCCAACAGGACCCCTTCTTCATGGGGCCACGACTCTCAAGAGCAGAAGACACGGCTGACTTTCCCGGCACAGAGAAACAGACACAGAGAGTTTGACAAAATGAGACAGAAGGGAGTGTCCCACATCAAAGAACAGGGCACAATCACAGCAAGACAGAAACGGTGATAAGTAATACGCCTGATAGAGAATTTAAAGTAACAGCCATGAAGATACTCACTGGACTTGAGAAGAGAGTGGAGGACCTCAGTGAGACCACTGACAGAGAGAAAACATAAAAAAGAACCAACGAGAGATGAAGTACTCAGTAACTGAAATTAAAAAGACCCTACATGGAATAAACAGTAAACCAGAGAAAACAGAAGAACGGATCAGTGACCTAGAGAGGACAGGGGAATAGAAAACAAGCTAGCTGAACAGGAAAGAGAAAAAGAGTAAGAAAAAATGAAAATACGTTAAGGGAACTCAGCATCACCATCAAGAGTAGTAGCATTTGCATTATAGAGATCCCAGAAGGAGAAGAGAGAGAAAATGGGGCAGAAAATATATTTGAAGAAATAATAGCTGATAGCTTCCCAAATCTGAGGAAGAAAACAGAAATACAGATGCAGGAGGCACAGAGAGTCCCCCACAAAATAAACCCAAGGAGGTCCACACCAAAATACTAAGTAATTAACATGGCAAAAAGTACTAATAAAGGGGGAATTTTAAAACCAGTAAGAGAAGGGCACCTGGCTGGCTCAGTCGGTTAAGCATCCAACTCTTGATTTCGGCTCAGGTCATGATCTCAGGGTCGTGGGACTGATCAGACTCCGTGCTGGGTGTGGAGCCTGCTTAAGATTCTCCCTCACCACAGAATAGAGCGCCCAGAAATGGACCCTCAACTCTATGGCCAACTGATCTTCAACAAAGCAGGAAAGAATGTCCAACATTTTTCAATGTTGAAAAAAGTCTCTTCAACAAATGGTGTTGGGAAAATTGGACAGCCACATGCAGAAGAATGAAACTGGACCATTTCCTTACACCACACAGAAAAATAGACTCAAAATGTTTGAAAGACCTAAATGTGAGACAGGAGTCCATCAAAATCCTAAAGGAGAACACAGACAGCAACCTCTTTGACCTCAGCCGCAGCAACTTCTTCCTAGAAACATCGCCAAAGGCAAGGGAAGGGCAAAAAATGAACTATTGGGACTTCATCAAGATAAAAAGCTTTTGCACAGCAAGAGAAACAGTCCACAAAACCAAAAGACAACCGACAGAATGGGAGAAGATATTTGCAAATGACATATCGGATAAAGGGCTAGTATCCAAAATCTATAAAGAACTTATCAAACTCAACACCCAAAGAACAAATAATCCAATCAAGAAATGGGCAGAAGACGTGAACAGACATTTTTCCAAAGAAGACATCCAAATGGCCAAAAGACACATGAAAAAGTGCTCAACATCGCTCGGCATCAGGGAAATCCAAATCAAAACCTCAATGAGATACCACCTCACACCCGTCAGAATGGCTAAAATGAACAAGTCAGGAAACGACAGATGTTGGCGGGGATGCGGAGAAAGGGGAACCCTCCTATACTGTTGGTGGGAATGCAAGCTGGTGCAGCCACTCTGGAAAACAGTATGGAGGTTCCTCAAACAGTTGAAAATAGAGCTACCATATGATCCAGCAATTGCACTACTGGGTATTTACCCCAAAGATACAAATGTAGTGATCCAAGGGGCATGTGCACCCCCATGTTTATAGCAACAATGTCCACAAGAGTCAAACTATGGAAAGAGCCAAGATGTCCATCAACAGATGAATGGATAAAGAAGATGTGGTGTATATACACAATGGAATATTATGCAGCCATCAAAAGAAAAATGAAATCTTGCCATTTGCAACGACACAGACGGAACTAGAGGGTATTATGCTAAGCGAAATAAGTCAAACAGAGGAAGACAAGTATCATATGATCTCACTGATATGAGGAATTTGAGACAAGACAGAGGGTCATGGGGGAAGGGAGGGAAAAATGAAACAAGACGAAACCAGAGAGGGAGACAAACCATAAGAGACTCTTAATCTCAGGAAACAAACTGAGGGTTGCTGGAGTGGTGGGGGGTGGGAGGGATGGGGTGGCTGGGTGATGGACACTGGGGAGGGTATGTGCTATGGTGAGCGATGTGAATTGTGTAAGACTGATGAATCACAGACCTGTACCCCTGAAACAAATAATACATTATATGTTAATAAAAAAATTTAAAAAATTCTCTCTCACCCTCCCTCTACCCCTCTCCCCGCCCTCTGTCTCAAACAAAACAAAACAAAACAAAACAAAACCGGCAAGAGAGAGAACAGTTACATCCAAAGGAATCCCCCTAAGGCCATGAGCGGATTTTTGAGCAGATACCTAGCAGCACAGTATGTTCAAGGTGCTGAAAGGAAAAAAAGTGCAGCTGAGAAGACTATCCAGCAAGGCTGCCATTCAGAGCAGGAGGAGAAAGAAACAGTTTCCCAAACAAAAGTTAAAGGAATTCATGACCACTAAACCAGCCCTACAAGAACTATTAAAGGGGTGCCTGTGAGTGGAAAAGAAAGACCATAAGCAGGAGTGAGAAAGGTAGGAAACATATCTATAAAAATCAGTCAAAGGATTCATATAATGTAAGGAGGTGAAGTATGACACCATATACCTAAAACACGGTGGAGACAGAAGTAAAAATTCAGTGCTTCTAGAACGGGTTCAAACTTAAGCAAACGTCAACTTAATATAGACTGCTATATGCATAAGGTGTGATACGCCAACCTACTGGTAACCACACATCAAAAACTCGTAATAGATACTCAAAAAATAAAGAGAAAGGAATCCATGTAGATCATTAAAGATGGCCAGCAAACCGTGAGAGAAGAGAGCAAGAGAAGGAACAGAGAAGAACTACAAAAACAACCATAAAACACGTAACAAAATGGCAGGAAGTACATACTCATCAACAACGTAAATGGACTAACAGCTCCTACCAGAAGACACAGGGTGACAGGGTGGATAAAAAATCAAGACCCATCTATATGCTGTCCTACCAGAGACTCATTTCAGACCTAAAGCCACATGCAAACTGAAAGTGCAGGGATGGAAGAGCATTTCTCATGCAAATGGAAGTGAAAAGAAAGCTGGGGTAGCAATACTCGTAGTACGCAAACTAGACTTTAAGACAAAGACAAGAAACTTCTCAAAGAAGGGCCCTACATAATCATAAAGAGGGCAATCCAGGGCGTCTGGGGGACTCAGCGGGTTAAGCGTCTGCCTTCGGCTCAGGTCATGATCCCAGGGTCCTGGGATGGAGCCCCACGTCGGGCTCCCTGCTCAGTGGGGAGTCTGCTTCTCCCTCTCCCTCTGCCCCTACTTGTGCTCTCTCTACCTCTCTCTGACAAATAAATAAAATCTTTAAAAAAAAAAAAAAAGAGGGCAATCCAACAAGAAGACATAATAACTGTAAATATTTGTGCACCCTAAGTAGGAGCACTCAAATACATAAAAGCATTTAATAACAAACATAAAGTAAGTAATCAATAGTAATACACTAATAGCAGGGAACTTCACCATCCTACTAACATCAATGGATACATCATCCAAAAAGAATTATCAGCAAGGAATCAGTGGCTTTGAATGACACACTGTACCAGATGGATCCAACAGATGGATCCAATCAGAACATTCCAACCTAAAACAGCTGGAAGTACATTCTTTTCAAGTGCACTTGGAGCATCCTCCAGAATAGATCACATATTAGCCCACAAAACAAGTCTCAACAAATTCAAGAAGCTCAAAGTCATACCATGCGTCTTTTCTGACCACAACACTATGAAACTAGCAATCAACCATAAGGAAAAATCTGGAAAGAACAAAAATACATGGATATTACTAACATTAACAATGAATGGGTCAACTAAGAAATCAAAAAGTACATGGAAACAAATGAGAATGAAAACACAATGGTCCAAAATCTTTGGGATGCAGCAAAAGTCATTGTAAGAGGGAATTATAGCAATACAGGCCTACCTCAGGAAGCAAGAAAAATCTCAAATAAACAACCTGACTTTACACCTAAAGGAGCTAGAAAAAGAAGAAACAAAATAGCAAACCAGTAGAAGGAAGGAAATCACAAATATTATAGCAGAAATAAATGATGTGGAGACTAAAAAAAAAACCACAATAGGACAGATCAATGAAACCAGGAGCTGGTTCTTTGAAAAGATCAACAAAACTGGTTAAGTTTTTAGCCAGACACAGGGCAGAGGGTGGGGGGCGGGGGGCGGGGGGCGAAAGGGGACTGAAATCAACAAAATCAGAAATGAAAGAGAACAACCAAAACCACAGAAATACAAAGGATTGTAGGAGAATATTATGAAACCTTATATGCCAAGAAACTGGCATAGAGTAGAAATGGATAAATTCCTACAAATACATAACCTCCCTAAACTGAGTCAGGAAGAAATAGAAAATTTGAATAGACTGATTACCCGCAGTGAAACTGAATCACTAATCAAAAAACTCCCAACAAACGAAAGTCCAGAACCAGATGGCTTCACAGGTGAATTCTACCAAACATTTAAAGAAGAGTTAATAAGTACTCTTCTCAAACCATTCCAAAAAATAAAAGAGGAAGGAAAGCTTCCAAATTCATTCTATGAATGAATCAGCATTACCCTGAAACCAAAACCAGATAAAGACACCACAATAAAAGAGAACTACAGGCCTCTATCTCTGATGAACACAGATGCAAAAATCCTCAAGAAAATAGCAAACTGAGGGACGCCTGGGTGGCTCAGTCGTTAAGCGTCTGCCTTCGGCTCAGGTCATGATCCCAGGGTCCTGGGATCGAGGCCCGCATCGGGCTCCCTGCTCCGCGGGAAGCCTGCTTCTCCCTCTCCCACTCCCCCTGCTTGTGTTCCTGCTCTCGCTGTGTCTCTCTCTGTCAAACAGATAAAACCTTTAAAAAAAAAAAGAAAATAGCAAACTGAATTCAACAATACATTAAAAAAAAAAAAATCATTCATCACGATCAAGTGAGACTTACTCCTGGGATACACGGGTGGTTCAATATTCACTAATCAACATGATACACTCGCCAATAAGAAAAAGGATAAAAGCCATATCATTTCAACAGATGCAAAAAAAGCATGTGACCAAGTACAACATCCATTCATAATAAAAACCCTCAACAAAGTAGTTTTAGAGGGAATATACCTCAACATAATAAAAGCCATCTATGAAAGATCCACAGCTAACCTCACACTCCATGGTAAAAAACTAGGAGCTTTCCCCTAAGGTCAGGAATAAGACAACGATGTCACCACTCTTATTCAACATAGCACCTGAAGTCCGAGCCACAGCACTCAGAAAACAGAAAGAAAAGTCTTCCAAATTGGTAAGGAAGAAGTCAAACTTTCACTATTAGCAGACGATATTATACTATATATAGAAAACCCTAGACTCCACCAAAAACTGCTAAAACTGATAAATGAATTCAGTAAAGTTACAGGATACAAAATCAATGCACAGAAATCCATTGTGTTTCTATGCACTAATAATGAAACACCATGAAGAGAAATAAAGACAACAGACCCATTTATAATTGCACCAAAAACAATAAAATACCTAAGAATAAACTTAACCAAGAAAGTAAAAGACGTGTGTACTATGAAAACTAAAAAACACTGACGAAAGAAACTGAAGATAACACAAACAAATGGAAAGATATTCCATGCTGGGGCGCCTGGGTGGCTCAGTCACTTGAGAGCCTCTGCTTTCGGCTCGGGTCATGGTCCCATCATGATCTCAGCGTCCTGGGATCGAGCCCCACATCGGGCTCCCTGAGTGGGGAGCCTGCTTCTCCCTCTGCCTCTGCCTGCCACTCCCCCTGCTTGTGCTCTCTCTGTCAAGTAAGTAAATAAAATCTTAAACATGTTCATGGATGGGGAGGACAAATACTGTTAAAAATGTCCACATTACATAGCAGTCTACAGATTTAATGCAATCCCTCTCAAAACATCAACAGCATTTTTCACAGAACAAGAACAAATAATTCTAAAATTTTTATAGAACCACAGAAGACCCTAAATGGTCAAAGCAATCTTAAAAAAGAAGAACAAAACTGAAGGTATCACAATCCCAGACTTCAAGTTATATACAAAGCTCTAGTAATCAAAAGAGTATGGTCCTGGGGCGCCTGAGTGGCACAGTCAGGCGTCCAGCTCTTGGTTTCAGCTCCGGTCATGATCTCAGTGTCATGTGAGTGCCGAGCCTACCTCAGATTCTCTTTCCCTCTCCCTCTCTCTAAAATAAATAAATAAATAAATCTTTAAAAAAATAAAACACCAGTATGGTACTAGCACAAAAAACAGACACACAGATCAATGGAACAGGATAGAAAACCCAGAAATAAACCCACAATTATATGGCTAATTAATCTTCAACAAAGGAGGTAAGAATTTACAATGGGGAAAAGACAGTCTCTTTAACAAATGGTGTTGGGAAAACTGGACAGCTACATGCAAAATAATGAGACAACTAGTTTCTTAAACCATACACAAAAATAAACTCAAAATGGATTAAAGACCTAAATGTGAGACCTGAAACCATAAAAATCCTAGAAGAGAGCACAGGCAGTAATTTCTCTGACATGAGCCATGGCAATATTTTTCTAGATATGTCTCCAGAGACAAGGGAAATAAAAGCAAAAATGAACTACTGGGACATCAAAATAAGCTTCTGCACAGTAAAGTAAACAATCAACAAAACTAAAAGACAACCTACTGAATGGGAAAAGATATTTGCAAATGACGTATCCAATAAGGGGTTAGTAACCAAAATATATTAAAAAAACTTATACAATGTAACACCAAAAAAACAAATAATACAATTAAAAATGGACAGAAGACATGAACAGAGATTTCTCTAAAAAAGACATCCAGATGGCCAACAGACACATGAAAAGATGCTCAACTTCACTAATCATCAGGGAAATGGAAAACAAAACCACAATGAGATCTCACCTCACACCTATAAGAATGGCTTAAATCAAAAACACAAGGAACAAGTGTTGACGCGGACATGGAGAAAGGCTGGTGGGAATGCAAGCTGGTGCAGCCACCACGGAAACCCGGATGGAGGCTTCTCAGCAAGTTAAAAATAGAACCACCCTATGATCCAGTACTTCCACTACTGGGTATTTACTGAAAGAATACAAAAACAGTAATTCAAAAAAGATATATGCACCACTATGTTTACTGCAGCCTTATTTGCAATAGCCAAATTACGGGAGCAACCCAAGTGTCCACTGATACATGAATAAAGAAGCGGTATATATACATATACTCAGTGGAATATTAACTGTAAACAGAAAAAAAAGGAAATCTTGCCATTTGCAACAACAGGATGGACCTAGAGAGTATAACGATAAGCGAAATAAGTCAGAGAAAAACAAGTGACATGATTTCACTCATGTGAAATTTAAGAAACAAAGAAAAAAAACATACAAACTCTTAATTATACAAACAAACTGATGGCTACCAGAGGAGAGGTGGGTAGGGGAATGGGTGAAATGGGTGATGGGGTTTAAGAGTACACTTACCGTGATGAGCACTGAGTAATGTATAGAATTGCTGAATTTCTAGACCGTACACCTGAAACTAATATAACACTCTATGTTAAATATACTGGAATTTAGAAAAAAAGAATTTATACTACATCTACTTTGCCTGTGATCTTTAAATGGAAGAAAGCCTGGGGCCGGCACATCTGTTTACAACATGGTTCACTATTTTAAGCCCGCTTAAAACTGAGACCTATGGCTCAATAAAAAAAGATTCTGCTCAAAATATAACTGCTCACTGACAGTGCACCTGGTCAGCCAAGAGTTCTGATGAAGACGGACAAGATTAATGTTGCTTTCATGCCTGCTACCACAACATCCATCCTGCAGCCCATGGATCCAGGGGCGATTCTGACTTTCAACTCTCATTCTTTAAGAAATACCTTTAGTAAGACTACAGCTGCCACAGCTAGTGATTCCTCTGATGGATCTGGGCAGAGTCAATCGAAAACATCCTGGAAAGGATTCACCATCCCAGATGACATTAACATGCATGATTCACGGGAAGAGGTCAAACTACCAACATGAAGAGGAGTTTGGAAGAAGGTGATCCCAGCGCTCAGGGGTGGGTCTGAGGGGCTCAAGACTTCAGTGGAGGAGTCACTGCAGACGCGGGAGAAACGGCAAGGCGACCAGGATCGGAAGTGTGGCCTGAAGATGGGACTGAACTGCCACAGTCTCAGGATAAAATTTGGACAGATGAGGAGCTGCTTCTGATGGATGAGCAAAAAAGGGATCCCTGAGATGGAATCTACACCTGGTAAAGATGCCGTGAAGACTGCTGAAATGACAACAAAGGATTTAGAGTATCAAGTGAACCTAGTTGTAAAGCAGCGGGGGAGTTGGAGGATGGACTCCAGTTTTTGTTTTTGTTTTTTTTTAAGATTTTCTTTTCTTGAGACAGAGTGTGAGTGGGGTGGCGGGGGGGGGGGAGCAGAGGGAGAAGCAGACTCCCCCCTGAGCAGGGAGCCCAATGCGGGGCTCCACCCCAGGACCCTGAGGTCATGACCTGAGCCGAAGGCAGACGCTTAACTGACTGAGCCACCCAGGTGTCCCTGGACTCCAGTTTTGAAAGAAGTCCTACGGTGGGTAAAATGCTACCAAACAGTATCTCATGCTACAGAGAAATTATTCCTGAAAGAAGAGTCAATCCATGCAGCAAACATCAGGGTTGTCTTGTTTTCAGAAATGGCCACAGCCACCACCACCCTGATGGGTCAGCAGCCTTAAACATCAGGAACAAGACCCTCCACCAGCAAAAAGATTATGGTTCCTGAAAACTCAGATGATGGTCAGCATTTTTTTAAAATATTTTTTAATTAAGATATGTACATTGTTGGGGCGCCTGGGTGGCTCAGTCAGTTAAGCATCTGCCTTCGGCTCAGGTCATGATCCTGGAGTCCTGGGATTTAGTCCCTCATCGGGCTCCCTGCTCAGTGGGGAGTCTGCTTCTCCCTCTGCCCACCTCTCTCACTCTCATTCTCTGACAAATAATTATTTAAAAAAAGATGTACACTGTTTTTTAGACATAACACTGTTGCACTTAACAGACTACAGTTCAGTGTAAGCATGACTTTTATGTGCCCTGGGAAAACAAAAATTAATCTTGACTTGCTTTACTGCAATATTCACTTTATAGCAGTGGTCTGGAACCACACCCATGATATCTCCGAGGTACGCCTGTACTGAGGGAGAAAAAAAATCACCAAGCAGCAATTCTATATCCAGCAAAACTATCTTTCCAAAACTACATGCAAACTAAAGACGTTCCTAGACAAACAAAGCATGAGAGAATCTGCTGCTTAGCAAACCCCTGTATGATATGAGAGGAAGGCCTTCGGAAGAAATGCAGACGGAAGTGCCACCGGACGGTAATGGACTCCAGAGGAATAAATACAGAACATGGACGATTGTGAATATAAAGCTGGCAAACATACATTTTTTTTTCTCATTTCTTGTCTTAGTTTCTTCAAAAGACATGACTACATAGAGAAGTCCTTCCAACACCATACTGTTTTGTTTATAACGTATACAGGCGTGACACAGACAACAGCAGCCCAGACAGAGAGGGAGAGAAGAATTACACTGGAGTAAAGTTTCTCCAGTGCAGACACTCATGTGTATACCGTAGTTTCTGGAGCAATCACTTTCCTTATTCATGAGCAACCACCTACTTTCCTATTTTTAAAAAAATTAAAAATTTTAATAAAGGAATCAAAATGATACTCTAAAGATATTTACTTGGGGCGCCTGGGTACTCAGGCGGTTAAGAGTCAGACTGTTGATTTCAGCTCAGGTCCTGACCTCAGGGTCGTGGGATCCAGCCCCAGGCATGAAGCCTGCTTAAGATTCTCTCTCTCCCCCGCCCTTCTGTCCCTTCTTGCTTCTATAAATAAATAAATTATTAAAAAATTATTTACGTAACATAAAAGGCAGTTAAAGAGGAACAAGGAAGACATGAGAGAATTAAAAAACCAGCAAACAGCAGATGTAAATCCAACCACAGTAACAATTACACTCAGTGTGAATGAAGGAAACACCCCACTCAAGAGGCAGAGACTGTCCGACTGGGTAAGAAAGAAAAATGTGACTATATGTGTCTAAAAGAAACACACCGTAGATTTCAAGGCACTGTCTGCTAAGGAACCACAGCTACTCCTCCCCCCCACATCATCCTGGCAGCCAGGTGGGCAGACCTGATTTGGGGTCCAGAACAGACTCAAGCCCAAAGCCCTTTGAGTTAAGTTGTGTTCTAGCCAGAAAGCTCTGCAGAGGAGTACTTGGCACTGGCTCAGCAAAAAATAAAAGAGAAACCCTGAATTCCTCTTCACTGGTTTTTACTTTTCCTGATAAAGATGGTTCCATTAGTAATGTCAAAAGGGAAGGAGATGGGCACATCGGGATTTAGGCATTCCTGGGGTTCTGGCCAAAATATCATTTCGATATTATCAAAATCCCAGCCTTACAATTCAACTTGAAACTACTTAAAAATGTGACCTGGACCAGAAAACATAAAATTTACCTCTTAAAAACATTTTAGAACGATTTGACCATCTGTATTATGTATTTTTGGTCACACGTGATTACAGAATTATCTTCTTGGTTTCTGATTGGCCAATTTTAAAGTTTCTATTACTCTTCCACCTCTATGGGTTCTACAAACCAAAATACAAGACGCTTCTTTAAAAAAAAAAAACTCTTCTGATTTCCCACTCCTTGCTCAACTATTTCACACACAATTCCACCTAAAAGGTCCAACTTGAACCTAGTCCCAAAAGAGCCATCTCGTATCCCTCAGAGGTCTTTTCCTCTGCCTTCCTGCTTTCACCTTTGACTGAAGGTCTGGAAAGCTCAGTCAACAGCTTACATAGCCCCCTTGCTGGGGAGGAAGCTACATTCTGCAGAATCAGAGGGGTGGCTGAAAGTCTTCCAGATTTCTCTGAGGCCGATACAGGTTACTCAAATACCTGCTCTGAAAAACATAAGGCTAAGGTAACTTCTGCTGTGACCCATGACTGAAGCCCTGCATTATGTCTGTGTATTCTCTGTTTATCATGATGTTTTGACATCTTAAAGGCTTTCACAGCTAAGGAGAGTGCCCCTCCTGGGCCCGCTGATTCTTAGATACCAAAGGGTCCAGCCTGGAACATGCCTTTGATATGCAAACTAGCCCACCCAGAGCCTCCTCTGTCTGGCCTGTGCACTCAGGAGGCAACATCTCTTCATCATCCCAGGGCCAGGGGCCAGGCAACCAGGGATACCTCTAGCTCAGGGCTCGCTGCAATTATTTAAACTGACCAGTCCTAAACAGTGCACCCTTTCCTGCCCATGGAAACCCCAACAAAGGCTCCAGCCTAAAGCTTCCCCTTGCTTCTGTCCTCTGCCTGCTATCTACACTGGTGCTTGCCCAGGTGGCCGTGCCTCCTGTCTTTAGGACCTGGGACTATTATAAACTGTGTTTTCCTGAGCCTCTCTTCTATCTCCTCTTGTGGCCACACCTGACTCACGACCTCATCAAAAAATACAGAACAAGCCCAAAACTAACTGCCAAGGAAAAGCTGACTCTGCCCATAGGTAACCCGTAAATTATCACCTCCTACCAAAGCACCTGCAGTAGTCTGAAAACAACACTTGTGTACAATCAAAGCCCTAGAGGCCTTTCCCAAATGAGCTGAGAAAAGCAAGGAAGACTACCCAACAGGGCAGTGGTCCCAAGCTTTGGTGTGTCTACTAGTCACTCAGACTCACAATGTACCCAATAAAATTACCAACATCACTGAGACAACCAAGGAAATTTAAATACAGACTGGATAGTAGACACTATGAGAAACAAGCACTAACACCATCGGAGGATGACCGAGTGGTCCACTGAAACACACACCCACTGCCAGTCAGACATGCCAACAGACGTACTTATGCGGGAAATGATGTAACATCTACCAGGTGCTTAAAAGCACTTCAGAAAAATTAAAAGTTGGGTCACAGATACAACCGGAGTGGCACAATGGTGACAACCACTGGAGCTGGGAAACGCTCATGTGGTAGGCCTCACTGCACTCTGCCTTTCGTTATTTTCCATAACGAAAAGTTAAAAAAAAAAAAAAAAAAGAGGAGGAAACAACAAATCCTCCCGTGTGCTTGCTAAAAACACCCCTTCCCCAACCTTGACCCCATCCCCAGGGATTTCACTGCACTTGTCCAAAGTCCGAGGCAGGCCCAGAGCCTCTGCTCTCTGCACACTCCCACATGGCGCCGCTGCAGGCGGCCCCAGGAACGCAGCGTGCGGGAGAAACGGGCACGAGGGACACGCTGTTTGCTGCTGCCTCAGCCGCTGTGTTTCAGCTGAATTACCTGCGGTCAGAACCGCAAGGCTGTGTGCTGGGCTGGGGGTAAATGCCACTCACAAACTCTCACGTAAGCGTCCTGGTACCGCAGCCATGAGAATCCTATTCAGAAATGCTCGCTGCGTACCATTCAGCAGCCCGTACAAAAATGACCCGCGGCATTCCGAATTTTCAGCTTCAAAAATATGCCACCTCCAGCCCGGTCCCCAAGAAAGGCTACAAGTGACATCAACATGACCAAATGTTGGTGAGGATGTGGAACCAGCAGAGGTTTCACACGCTACTGGTTGAGTGTAAAACAGCACACATGCAGTATGGAGAAAGGTCTGGCAAATTTATAAAGTAAACATATCCCTACCACATGGCCCAGCAATTCCGCTCCCACGGGAATCAAGAACAGATACGCAAATACTGGTACCCGAACAGTACAAATGTACTATTCACAACAGCCAAAGGTGGAGACAACCTAAATGTCCATCAGGATGAATGGGTCAACAAAACGTGGCCAAAGGAATACGACTCAGCCACAAAAACTAGCCCAATGCTGACGCAGGTACACGGATGAAAGTCCAAGGCGATACGATCCTCTCCATAGATGCAGAAAAAGCATTTGACAAAGGACAGCATCCTTTCCTGATCAAAACTCTTCAGAGTATAGGGATAGAGAGTACATACCTCAATATCATAAAAGCCATCTATGAAAAACCTACAGCCAGTATCATTCTCAGTGGGGAAAAGCTGAGAGCTTTCCCCCTAAGGTCAGGAACGCGGCAGGGATGTCCACTCTCACCACTGCTATTCAAGATAGTATTAGAAGTCCTAAACACGGCAATCAGACAACAAAAAGAAATCAAAGGCATCCAAATCGGCAAAGAGGAAGTCAAACTCTCACTCTTTGCAGCTGATATGATACTGTATGTGGAAAACCCAAAAGACTCCACCCCAAAACTGCTAGAACTCATCCAGGAATTCAGTAAAGTAGCAGGATATAAAATCAGTGCACAGAAATCAGTGGCATTGCTATACACCAACAACAAGACAGAAGAGAGACAAATCAAGGAGTCGATCCCATTTACAATGGCACCCAAAACCATAAGATACCTAGGAATAAATCTAACCAAAGAGGCAAAGGATCTGTACGCAGAAAACTATAAAATACTCATGAAAGAAATCGAGGAAGACACAAAGAAATGGAAAAACGTTCCATGCTCATGGACTGGAAGAACCAACATTGTGAAGACGTCAATGCTACCTAGAGCAATCTACACATTCAATGCAATCCCCAACAAAATAGCATCCACTTTTTTCCAAGAAATGGAACAAATAATCCTGAAATTTGTATGGAACCAGAAAAGACCCCGAATAGCCAGAGGAATGTTGAAAAAGCAAAGCAAAGCAAAGCTGGCGGCATCACGATTCTGGACTTCCAGCTCTATTACAAAGCTGTCATCATCAAGACAGTATGGTACTGGCACAAAAACAGACACATAGATCAATGGAACAGAATTGAGAGCCCAGAAATGGACCTACAACTCTATAATCAACTAATCTTTGACAAAGCAGGAAAGAATGTCCAGTGGAAAAAAGACAGTCTCTTCAACAAATGGTGTGGGGAAAATTGGACAGCCACATGCAGAAGAATGAAACTGGACCATTTCCTTACACCACACACAAAAATAGACTCCAAATGGTTGAAAGACCTAAATGTGAGACAGGAGTCCATCAAAGTCCTAAAGGAGAACACAGGCAGCAACCTCTTCGACCTCAGCCGCAGCAAATTCTTCTTAGAAACATCGCCAAAGGCAAGGGAAGCAAGGGCAAAAATGAACTATTGGGATTTCATCAAGATAAAAAGCTTTTGCACAGCAAAAGAAACAGTCCACAAAACCAAAAGACAACCGACAGAATGGGAGAAAACATTTGCAAATGACATATCAGATAAAGGGCTAGTATCCAAAATCTATAAAGAACTTATCAAACTCAACACCCAAAGAACAAATAATCCAATCAAGAAATGGGCAGAAGACATGAACAGACATTTCTCCAAAGAAGACGTCCAAATGGCCAACAGACACATGAAAAAGAGCTCAACATCGCTCGGCATCAGGGAAATCCAAATCAAAACCTCAATGAGATACCACCTCACACCCGTCAGAATGGTTAAAATGAACAAGTCAGGAAACGACAGACGTTGGCGGGGATGTGGAGAAAGGGGAACCCTCCTACACTGTTGGTGGGAACGCAGCTGGCGCAACCCCTCTGGAAAACAGTATGGAGGTTCCTCAAACAGTTGAAAATAGAGCTACCCTATGACCCAGCAATTGCACTACTGGGTATTTACCACAAAGATACAAATGTAGGGATCCGAAGGGGTACGTGCCCCCCAATGTTTATAGCAGCAATGTCCACAATAGCCAAACTGTGGAAAGAGCCAAGATGTCCATCGACAGATGAATGGATAAAGAAGATGTGGTATATATACCCAATGGAATATTATGCAGCCATCAAAAGGAATGAGATCTTGCCATTTGCAACGACGTGGATGGAACTGGAGGGTGTTATGCTGAGTGAAATAAGTCAATCAGAGAAAGACATGTATCATATGACCTCAGTGATATGAGGAATTCTTAATCTCAGGAAACAAACTGAGGGTTGCTGGAGTGGTGGGGGGTGGGAGGGTTTGGGTGGCTGGGTGATAAGACATTGGGGAGGGTATGTGCTATGGTGAGCGCTGTGAATTGTACAAGACTGATGAATCACGGATTTGTACTTTTGAAACAAATAATGCAACATATGTTAAGAAAAAAGAAAAAGAAGAAGATAGCAGGAGGGGAAGAATGAAGGAGAGTTAAGTCGGAGGGGGAGACGAACCATGAGAGACGATGGACTCTGAAAAACAAACTGAGGGTTCTAGAGGGGAGGGGGGTGGGGGGATGGGTTAGCCTGGTGATGGGTATTAAAGAGGGCACGTTCTGCGTGGAGCACTGGGTGTTATGCACAAACAATGAATCATGGAACACTACATCAAAAACTAATGATGTAATGTATGATGATTAACGCAACAATAAAAAAGTCAAAAAAAAAAGGAAAGTCCAAGGCACTCTCCCAAGTGAAAAGAGACTGACACAAAAGGTCACAAATTGCACCATTCCATTTACGTAACGCATCAGAACAGGAAAATCCACAGAGAAAATGCACACTGAGGGTTGCCAGGGGCTGGGGAAATAGGGAGCTTAGTGGGCAGGGGTCTCCTTTTCGCAGGACGAAAAAGCGTGGAACCAGAAAAACGAGACTACACAACACCGTGGATGAACTCCACACCACTGCGTTGTACACCTTAAAATCGGTAGTTTTATATTACTTGAATTTCACCTGGATAAAAAACAAAAAAGCAGGGCACCAGTTAAGCATCTGCCTTCCACTCAGGTCATGATTGAGCTCCCTGCTCAAGCAGAAAAGCCTGCTTCTCCCGCTGCCTCTGCCTCTGCCCCTCCCCCTGCTTGTGCATGCACGCGTGTGCTCTCTGACAAATAAAATCTTTTAAAAAATAAAATAAAAACAAAAAACAAAAATGAACTACACACACACACACACACACACACACACACACACACACACACACCAGGAGTATATCTCAAAAACACCCTGATGAGTGAAGGAAGCCTTAACAGGATCCCTGCAGGATCCCATTTCTATGAAGCTCTAGAAGAGGGAAAAGGAAATCTGTGACAGACAAAGAATGAAAGACAGACAAAGGGCGGCCTGGGGCACAGCAGGAGGAGCTTCCAAGGGTGGTGACGGAGGCTGGGTTACTCTGCAAAGGGCATACCTAAGATCTGTGCATTTCACTATATGCATGCTTCACCTCCAAAGACAAAAACCATAAATGCTAGTCAATGACATGCATGCTGCCAACACTGAGAGGTGACATCGACCAAGATCTGCAACTCTGAAATGCACGAAGAAAAATAAAATACTGATGGGTGGACAGATCAGGGCCAGCCAGCTTTTCCTTAAAGGACCAGATAGTAAATATTTTAGGCTCATGACCACGAGTGTTACAACACTTAACTGTCCTTTCTTAAACTGATCGTATTTAAGTAACTTACAATAATTAGTATTTTAACTATTCCTAAGCGCACAATTCAGGGGCATCAATTACATTCACAATGTTGTGCAACCATCACCCCCACCTATTCCCCCAAATTTTTCGTGCCCCAAACTGAAGGTCTGTCCCACGAAACAGTAACTCCCATACCCTCAAACCCAGGTACCCTCCAGCCCCTTCTGTGACTCTGTCTATTCTCCATCTCTCATGTAGCGTGGGCCCTTTTGTGCTGGCGGATTTCATCAGCAGAACGTTTTCACGTCTCCCCATGTCACGGCAGGTGGCAGAACTTCCTTCCTTTTAAGGCTGAGTACCAGCCCACTGTACGGCTGGACCACACTCTGTTTACCCATTTGTGCTGATACACATTTGGGGGTGTCTCCACTTTTAACTATTTGGAATAATGCTGCTATGAGCGCTGGCCTGCAAGTGTCTGGGTGCACATGGAGTACGGACTTGCCGGGCACACGGCAACCCCCTAAGTAGCGTTCTGAGGAGCTGCCAGACTGCCTCCCAAAGTGGTCTCACCCTGTCCCATTCCCCAGTGGTCTCCACTTTCTCCAAATCCTTGCCAACACCTGCTATTTTCCATGTTTCTGACAACAGCTACCCTAGCAGGTATGAAGAACTATCTCACTGTGGTGCTGGCTCATATTCGTCTAGGGACTAATGATGTTAAGCATCTTTTCATGTGTTACTGGCCACGTGTGTATCTTCTTGTGGAGCAGTGTCAAGTCCTTTGCCTGTTTTTTAGTGGGTGTTTATTGTTGAGCTATAGGAGGAGTTCGTGGATATTTGGACATCAAATCCTTATCAGATATATGATTTGCAAACATTTTCTCGCCTTCCGTAAGTAAATTATCTTTTCATTTTTTTTTTTTAAAGATTTTATTTATTTGAGAGAAAGAGAATGAGAGATAGAGAGCACGAGAGGGAAGAGGGTCAGAGGGAGAAGCAGACTCCCCGCTGAGCAGGGAGCCTGATGTGGGAACCGATCCCAGGACTCCGGGATCATGACCCGAGCTGAAGGCAGTCGCTTAACCAACTGAGCCACCCAGGCGCCGCTATCTTTTTCATTTTCTTGATAACATCCTCTGGTATACAAAAGTTCTTGTTTTTGAGGAAATCCTATTTATTTTTGCTTTTGTGGCCTGTGCTTTTGGTGTCCTAGCTAAAACTTCACTGCCTAATCGTAAGCCATGAAATTTACCTTTGCTTTTTCTTTCTTTTCGTTTTGTTTTTTTGGTTTTTTTTTTTTGAGAGAATCTCAAGCAGACTCCCCACTAAGCATGGAGCCCCGCCTGAGATCACGACCTGAGCCAAAACCAAGAGCTGGATGCTTAACCGACTGAGCCACCCAGGCACCCCACCTTTGTTTCTTTTTCTAAGGGTTTTTGGGGCTTAGTTTTTATATTTAGGTCATTGTTCCACTTTAACTATTGCATACAGCGTGTGGTAGGAGTCCAGCTTTCTCTGGCATGTGGAAATCCAGCTGTCCCAGCACCATTTTTCAAAACCGTTCCTTGTTCTTTTAATGAACACGTTTTGGTCAAAAATTCACTGGCCATAGATATGTGGGTTTATTTCTGGACTCCCAATCTATTCCATTAGTATCTCTCTATCACAGTACCACGCTGTTCCGATTAAAGATAAGATTGTCACAGAGCAGTCTATCTGAAAGAGACTCTCAGCCATTTCCCCGAGATGAAGAGCCACTCTTACCTGAGAACACCACAGGTCCGGAGGACAGTGCTGCACTCTGTGAGTGCTGCTTCTTCTCCAGGGCTGCCAGCATTCCGCCCAAATCCAACTGCACCGGAATCTGGCTCTTCTTTCCACTATTTTTAAAATTATTCTAAAAAATTATAAAATCAGAAGTTTTCTTAGAATAGTATATTTTACAAGTGTGCTTTTTGTTTTAAGACAAGAAGTCATAAAAACGATAAAATGAAATCTATTTATAGCGACCATAAAACAAATCTTTAAAAAATTAAAGAAAAACCCAAATAATCCACATTAACTTCCAATGTGACTGCCGTGGTTTTTTATTTCCTCCTTCTCTCCTAGCCCTGGGTTTCTCTCTGTCTGTATCTGCACTGTGAGGAAGCGCACACGCCTTCGGGTAAGAAACCAGGACTTGTGTGGAGTCTTTGGCAACAGGAGTCCGTGCATGAGGCTAACTGATCGGTGTCACTGTCTCCTTGGCACCACACAACCACCAACTGCCTACAGGAGCCAATCGAATGCCATGAAATCATGGGCATATGACCAAGAATTTACACAAGTCCAAAATGCCCGCAGCAGGTATGAAATTTAGGCACGAAGTGTGCTCTACTTCAAAGAGCTGTTTTCTGGGGTCTGAGGCCGTGTGAAAAGCTGCAGAGGCAAGCTGCTGCACGCATGCGCTCAGCACATCCATTCTGCCCTCCGGCCCGGACGAGGGCCCTGTCAACGGGCGAGCCCAGCGTGCCATACAGGCGGCTACAGACTCCATGGGCAGGGACGGAAGAGGACCACACCGTACCACGGGAATTCCAGGGAATCTGCACAACGTTTAGAATTTTACTTCTCACAAATGTGAAAATAATGCCCCCACTTGAGAAGGCAAAATGGCAGTGAGGATGCCGGAGACCAGTGAAGAAATGGGACCAAGTGTGCAAGTTCTCCACCTGGATGATGAATCCACAGCAGGGCAGGGGGCTCAAGGAGAGTCCTCTCTTCACCTTGTACTGACGGCTTAGAGTTGAATTTGGCGGGGGGGGGGGGCGCTCTCCTTATTTTGTTTTGTCAGACACTGCTGCCTCACAAAGGAATTCCTGTTTCCCTGGGCACCTGGGTGGCTCAGTCGGTTAAGCGACTGCCTTCGGCTCAGGTCATGATCCCGGAGTCCCGGGATCGAGTCCCGCATCGGGCTCCCTGCTCAGCAGGGGGTCTGCTTCTCCCTCTGACCCTCTTCCCTCTCATGCTATCTCTCATTCTCTCTCTCTCAAATAAATAAATAAAATCTTAAGGGAAAAAAAAAAAGGAAGTCCTGTTTCCCGAATACACAGGCAACTTTTTCACTTTCCATCAAAGACCCCCAGGCAGCCCGTGCTCCCCGCTTTCTGATGTAGCAGTGGTAGCTACCACCAGTCTTCTTATGAAGGTGACAAATGTATGCGCTTAGAGCAATTGTATTCCAACGCCCTGCATGTGATTCTCCAATAAAGGAAGAAATCAAACCAAAACCACCTTTCTTGGTACATAAAGAAGTCTGGAAAAAAGTTTTTCTCGAGAGTTTAGTTGAGCAAGAAAAGTTAGGCCTAAAGCAACGACAGGGTCAATCTAAAAATTACCTGCGGCTGCTGCTGGGACTGAAAGTTCGGAGATGCTACTCTGTCTCTTCTTTCAGACGCAACTGCCAGAATGGGGAACTCCTCGGCATCCTAAGTAAACCACACACCCTTTAGCTCTTTGCAGATCACAAGAGTCAAGTGTGCCACGTGCAAGCTGTTCCTTGCCCATGTTCTCTGTAACAGGCTCCCACAGAGTTCCCAAGGGGATCTAAAACAGCCCCCAAACTGTTTTACTCTTAGATTTAAAGACCACAGTTCTAATCCTGCTGCCCTGGCCCAGATGGGCGGGCCCCCGAGGACGTGGGTGCCCCAGACCCCCGGGCACAAGCGTGTTCAAGCACCCAGCCTTCAACTGTGTTTCCGTCAGAATAATTGTCAGCCTAGACTCAGGTGATGGAAGTACCCTGTCCTGTGTGCTGCTCCCAGGCTAGGAAATAGAAATAAAATAGAAAATAGGGCAACAGGCCTCTAATGACGATGTTGAAGTCATTTAAAAACATCTTACGTGCTTTTGTTGGCATTTTAGGTGACTCAGAGAAGTTATGTGGGATATGGGAGCAGAACTCTATGAATTATTTGTTGGCCCAAACCATAATGTTCTGCCAGGATCATACGTCTTCACACATGCAACCCTAGTGTCAAGGGAGTATGCCAAGAGCCCTGGGAGCCCCCAGGTTTGTGGGAAACTCTCAGGTTTGGCCCTAAGCTGGATGGCACGCAGCAGAGCTGAGCACCTGGAGCCAGGCTGCTGAGTCTGGTATTGAGTCTGAACCCAAGGTGACTCCTTGCAGGACAGGGGCTATCTTGCAGTACCACAGGAAAACAGTTCACAGGGTGCTTTTGCAAGTTTGTGCAATTCTCCTGGCCAGGGCCCATGATGGAGCTATGGGATTCTAATTTCTCTCTCGAGTGAAGTACATTACATTCACATTTCTGGATAGAAAAGGAGACCCTGCAAAAGCCAGCATGCCAAAGCAAGGAAAAACAGGTGAACAAGGCACTGAGGAGTAAGTATGAGCACTACGGTATGCACACCACTAGATCTCCACACAAGTATCCCTCTCGACTACTCACGCACGCACCCGCTCGCCGGGTGCCCACTATGACTCAGCCACTGCGCCGGGCCGCCAAAGCGAAGAGTATGGGAGACGGCTATTCTCTTTAGCACTGGGCAAAGATTATCGAAGGGAATGTTGGAGATTTTCACTTAGGAAGCCCATATGAATCTGTATTTCTATTAGGGCAGGCCCATTTAATTAGATCATAAAAGGTGAGTAATAAATAGAAATGTACTTCAATCCTTGGTGGTTCCTGAACGGTCAAGACTTCATATTTTGATTTAGACTTTTCTTTCTTTTTCTTATGCTTTCTTGAGGCTTCATCCTGTTCAGGATTGCCACCTTGTGATGCTTTGGACTAAACAGAACAAAAAACACAGCAAAAATCACGGGTTTTTAAGACATTCAATAGAATGCTTGCTTCCATGAATCAGAGCAAACTTGAGACACCAAGTTGTTTAACCACATGGCAACTTTGTTCAGAGTTTGGCTCCTCATCTCTATTTTCCAAAGACCCAGCATTCAGTAGAGTGCTTCTCAAGGAAAAGAAATCTGTTGAAAAAGCTGTCTTATCCAATTATTTTGAAACTGGTAGATTTGGACATACCTACTTCTGAGCCAGAGGAGACTATTTTAACATCGCTAATACCAACTTGAAGTCTTTTCATAAATCCAGGTGTGCTGGGGGCGCCTGGGTGGCTCAGTTGGTTAAGCATCTGCCTTCGGCTCAGGTCATGATCCCAGAGTCCTGAGATCGAGCCCTGCATCGGGCTCCCTGCTCAGAGGGAAGTCTGCTTCTCTCTCTGCCTGCTGCTCCCTGTTTATGTGCGCACACGCATGCACTCCCTAATAAATAAAATCTTTAAAAATAAAGTAAAAAAAAGGGCGCCTGGGTGGCTCAGTTGGTTAAGCGACTGCCTTCGGCTCAGGTCATGATCCCGGAGTCCCGGGATCGAGTCCCGCATCGGGCTCCCTGCTCGGCAGGGAGTCTGCTCCTCCCTCTGACCCTCTTCCCTCTCATGCTCTCTATCTCTCATTCTCTCTCTCTCAAATAAATAAATAAAATCTTTAAAAAATAATAAATAAATAAATAAATAAATAAATAAAAATAAAGTAAAAAAAAATAAATCCGGGTGGGCCATTTCTAGCACCATGGCCCAGTGGTCCTTAAACCTGATCACACATCTGAAACTCCTGTGGAGCCTTCAAACCAGACAAATGTGTGGACCCATCCCACACCTGCTGGATGTGACCCCACAGCTCCCACCTTCCCTCTCAAGTCAGGTGACATGCACCTTGGCCTCAGGGCCTCTTGCACATGTGCCCACACTTGGATCCAGGCCAGGACTGCGCCCTCATTCCAGTTCAAGGGTGGTCCCACCTCCACGCAGCCTGTCCCTCTCCATCCCCCTCCAAAGCACCAATCACTACCAGTCTACACCACGCTGGTCTATCAGAACGGAGGTGCTAAGAGAGCAGGGCCTTTCCGTGTTGGGGGCCCTGCTTTATCCCCTGCGGGGACTTACCCTCCAGTGGCTACTGGAATGTTTACCTCCTAACCTAGAGGACCTGCCCATAAGTGAAAGAGGCAACTTTGAAGGATGAGTTGTGTAGAATGGTCTCATTTTTGTTTAAAAGAAAAAAAAAGGGCGCCTGGGTGGCTCAATTGGTTAAGCGACTGCCTTCGGCTCAGGTCATGATCCTGGAGTCCCGGGATCGAGTCCCGCATCGGGCTCCCTGCTCAGCGGGGAGTCTGCTTCTCCCTCTGACCCTCTTCCCTCTCGTGCTAGCTCTCATTTTCTCTCTCTCTCAAATAAATAAATAAAATCTTTAAAAAGAAAAAACTTAAAAGACAAGCCTCTACTTGTTGACGTTCTGAGGAGCCTGAGGTAGAATATACACCCAGTTGTTAATGCAGGCTTCCAGTGGGCAACAAAGGGAAGAGGACCTCGTTCATGAGTGGGTCTTTGTGGTATTGCATTTGCTATTTCGGTAATAAGAACTCACAAACACAGAGTTTCAGAGGGAAAAACCATCGTGATCCTACCACCTCCGTTACACAGGAGATCATGTCCTCTGGGTTGTGAGACTACAGGCAACTCTGTCTTTATCTGAGAACTTGTCTAAAATAAACTTTTCTTACAGTTATAATTAAAAAATAATTTTAGGAGCGCCTGGGTGGCTCAGTTGGTTGAGTGTCTGCCTTCGGCTCAGGTCATGATCCTGGGACTGAGCCCTGAGTCGGGCTCCCAGCAGGGAGCCTGCTTCTCCCTCTCCTCCCTGCTCCTGCTGTCTCTCTCTCAAATAAATAAATAAATAAATGGAATCTTAAAAAAAAAAAAAAGGGTCTAAGAAAAAAAAAACGTTAATATTAACTCTGAGAATCTTAACTGTGCATGAGGAACTCTGGTTCAGACAGCGAGACAGCAGCCGAGGGGCGGCCCCAGCCTGAGGCCTGCTCTGTCACCTGGGCCCACATGCCCACAGCTGGTGGCGCCGCGTGTACTCAGAGAGGGACTCGCCCGCACCTCCGGTGTCCTTCACATTGTTCATAAAGCTGTGAGGACAAGCACACAGGTCTGACCTCGCCGTAACTGTCAGCACACTTTCCCTCCATCAACAGACCGTCAACACACAGCTCCCGTTTGTCGGGGGTGGTCTATGACACTCTGGGTAACAGAAAATGTCCTCTTACTCAAAAAGGACATCACTGCACTCAACAAACACGGCCATATTTCCACCTAAAATAATGTATCAATACACAATGAAAATCAAGAACAAAATTTAGACCAATAAAAAATAAATCTAGGGACTGATGAAAATGACAGCTTAAAACTATTTGAATTGAAAGGGAAAAACGGATTCTGAAATGCTATCTTACGATAAGCTACAACTACCCAAGAATCAGTAACATATACCAGATGACCACAAAAGGTGGAATTCAGTTGTCTTGCTGTCCTTACCCTAGCAGGTAAAAGCAATTTAAATTCAACAGATGAAAGAGGGGGGAAAAAGGCAGGACTTTATACACCAGAGCATGAACTTCTGCCAGTATCTCTTCTTTAAAGACTTCAAAATGGTTCACAAATGTTTTAAGACCATGGGTGTAAAATCTACATCGTCCCTTACTCAAAAAGCTACCACTTGTGTTCCTTGACTGAGGTTCTATACAACCAACTCAAATTAGCGACTATAGCACAGAATCAAACACTTTGTTAATACCTGAGAAAAAAAGACTATTCAATGGCACAGAAGATCAACATAACCCAAACGTGACACATACCTTTTTAGCAGAGTGGATGTGTTTCTCTTTGTAGGAAGGATCCGAAGATAAAACTTCAGAAGGTGACATACTAACACTTTTTGAGTCTGCTGACGAAGCGACCGTTTCTAGGTTTATCATGGAAGTAACGTTTTTAGGGGCTGGTGACTGTTCTGTAGATAACGTCTGCCGAACAACATAACCCATTGGTGTCCAAGATAACTCTGCTCAAAGATAACCAAAGTTGTTGAACAATCTCAACAGTAAAATAAAAATACTTAGAAATTGTAAATATGTATTACATGAGGTCATTACTCAGAGCATAATTAAATTTAGACTGGTGCTCAAAACATTCTCTTGGAAACGAGCATTTGCTAAGCTTTCTTCTTGGAACACGCATGCAGAATTAACTTGTAGGCTGCATGATTTTCCTAGCAACTGGTTTTTTAACTTGGGGGTGTAGGTGGGCAGACAAACTATAGTTTTAGTTAAAAAATAATAATCCACAATTAAGTCCACGTGGCAAACACACAAAAATTAATAGGGCAAAGATCAAATTTTGGCCTAACACATCTTGTTATGTACCATGAACACCGTAAGTCAAAAATCATGTACCTCAACTCCCACAGCAAGTGGTAATTTCTTTCTTTTTAGATCTCAGGCCTAACTAACTACAGCAGCGTTACTCCTTAGGTGCCCACAGACAGAAGAGGACCCGGGCTGACCGTGGGCAGCCGGTGCATCCCCCCAAGCCAGACAGGCTGCTTTTGTACCAGAGCTACACACCATCCAAGTCAGCTTGTAAGTGAAGGTTTTTACCGAACACACATTTACCACACGTGAGAATGCAAAAGAAAACACACTTGTGAACACAACTGGAATAATTCTGTAAAAATGTCTTGTTAGGAGAAGCTACTCAGAAAAATTAAAGGCAGAATTACTGAACTCTCTCTGAGGATGTCACTTCTGGGACATTGAGGCCAGATCTCTAATAATGCTCTGAAGCTCCCAAGACACTTTGAGGGGTCCAAAGCATCAAAACCATTTTCCTGACGGAAGGAATGGGCGCTGAGCCTCCCTGCGCTCTGTCCTGAGTGTCCAGCGAGGTTTTCAGGAGGCTACATGATGCGGGACAGTGAAATCACTGCATGCTGAGGCTGCGCTACTGAGCCGGTCGGTAAAGCGTTGCAAAAATGTAAAACAAGGCTGCGCTCCTCACTACAATCTAACTTTGGAAAGTTATTTTTCATAAAAATATGCTATGCTGGGGCACCTGGGTGGCTCAGTCAGTTGAGCGTCTGACTCTTGACTTCAGCTCAGGTCACGGTCTCAGGGTCCTGGGATCGAGCCCCATGTTGGGCTCCGCGCTCGGCAGGGAGTCTGCTTGAGATTCTCTCTCCCTCTGCCTCTCTTTCCCTCTCTCTCAAATAAATAAATCTTAAAAAAGAACACACGCTATGTTAACAGGCAATGGGTTTATCACTGTTACTTGTATGAAAATTACAAAGTAATTTTTAGAATTTCTCAGTTTTAACTTTGGATATTTCAAGTACTGATCGCTATCATGCAAATAAACAGAAGCTCTCTGGGGCTTTTTAAAGGGTGTTAAGGGGTCCTGATACCTAAAACTTTGGGAACCACTGATGTAGGCTATACTTAAGGAAGCAGTCATTTCTGAGTTCATAAAATTTCTCCCTTAACTGGACAAACTAGACACATTTCATTTAGAATTCTCTGCTCCTACTTTACACTCCTTGCACACTGATGGGGGACCTTGTGTACTTACTTCCAGCTTCTCACAGTGAGATCAGTTTGTTCATAAACCATCAGCTGCCTTAAGGAAGACTTTAAAACAAAAACATTTCTGTTGCACTGAACTAAAAGTGAACTTGGGAAACAGGGCACTGGTATCTTAAAGCTGCGGCAGAGCCTCTTACCTCTGGTACAGGAGGCGGGATCAGCCACAGCACTGCCAGTCATGGTCTCTGCTGCATCCGTGCTTCTCACCACCCCTTCAGCCTAAAAAGCAAACCACCCTCTTCTTACTATTTCAAATTGAAAGTAATCACTTAATTTTTAAATATAGTTTCCCTTGCCATTCATAAAATCTCCAAAATATATGCTAATTAAAAATTCCAGGGGTGCCTAGGTGACTCAGTCCGTTGAACATCCGACTCTTCATTTTGGCTCAGGTCATGATCTCGGGGTCGTGAGACTGCGCCCCACACTGGGCTCCGCACTGGGGGTGGAGCCTGCTTAGGATTCTCTAGCTCCTTCTCCTTCTGCCCCTCTCGCCACACCCCCTTCCCTCCAGCTCTCTCTACAAAAAAAAAAAAAGTAAAAACATACGTAATACCAAATTTCACTCCTTATAGGAGAAACCACCCACGGTGTTCAGCTGAGCCTACAGTGTCCCCCTGACAGAAACACCTGTGTGTTGTTTCTACGCGGCCCCACTAAGAGGATCACAGCACGCATACCACGTAACTTGTGAAAGATCAGTACATGACAGACAAGTTCTGCATCAGCACAGATGTGCCCCCGCCACTTGAGGCAGCAGGACCCCTGCGGGGGGGGGGCACTGTTCACCATGCCCACGCACCGAAGTTCCCAAAAAATCCATCAGGAAAGTCCACAGAGCCAACAAACATTCACAGAACATGAGGCAGCAAATGACACGGGAGCGGGTAAGGACACAGGGTGACCTCAGGGTGACCAGAGCATTCACTGCAAAAGGAAACTGATCCATTCAAATCTGAATGGACTTAGATTCTAAAGCTCATATCCTTCAAAACTTTTCCCACTTTGCCATTTCATTAAACCTGAGCCCAGTAAAAAAAATAAAATTACTGAAACACAGCCCCCTCTTTTAATAAATAAAACTTCCACGCTCACCATGGCTTACCTGTCCAAGAACAGTTACATAAATTACACATATCCATAAAGATGCCGTACAACAGGCTTTCAAAAACTGCTCAATGACATGGAAAAATGTCAAAAGTTTTAAAAACTCAAACACAAAGTCGTACATATGCATAACTTCAAACTGAGGGGAATCCCCTCAAACCCCACAATGTACCATTAAAAGAAGATTTAAGTGCTTAACATGGTTTTCTCTTGTACAACTTCAGACAATTACAGGTGACCCTTGAGCAACAGGGGAGTTGGGGTGCTGACCCCTGGAGAGCCAAAACTCCACATGGAACTTCTGAACCCCCCAAAACAACTACTAACAGCCTACTACTGACCCGAACCCTGACCGATCACGTGAACAGTGAACATGCATATTGCATGTAGTATACGTTATATACTATATCCTATCAGTACAGTAAGCTAAAGAAAAGAAAACGTCATAAAGAGAATCAAAAGGAAGAGAAAATACATTTACAGTACTGTCCTGTGTTTATCAAAAACATCCACATCTAATGCAGTTCAAACCTGTGTTGTTCAAGGTCAACTGTTTTCTTTTAAATATTTCTCATGTTTAAAAATACTACTAAGATAATAAAGAGAAAAGTTTCTTCTAGAAGAAAAAATTAAAAGTCCACATGTAACTCAAGAGTGTGAACACGTCCTCAGGCAAGGAGTCTGTACCCCTCCCCACAGCGCCACGTGCCTCACTTCGTGTCCAGGCGCACGTGTGTGCCCAGTAACGTGATAGATCGGGGTCAGTGGCACCCCGCCACAGCTCCCTGGCAGCCTGTCCTACTTCCATAGAGCACTCACAGGCTGGGGTTATGCACTGACCACCAGGGAGGCAGACGTGGAGCCCCTCAATGGCTCAGCTACTCCACATACCCAGCCGGGACCAAAGGGTCCCACAGCGGCCAAACCAGATTCTTCTTTGCCAGCTGGCCAGCCTGCCTTCCTCGTCACGGTTAAGCCGCAGGGAAGCACCGTGGCACACAGCGTCAGGGTCACCGCGTGTGGAACGGGCTACCTTGTGCACACGGCCAGCCACCCTGCCCACCTCTGGACGGCAGTGTCCAGGCGCCCAAGTGCATTCAAGGAAGCAGAGTCCCCACTCCACTCAAGAGGTCGGTGGACGGGGGAGCTGCCTCCTTCCTTGTCTCCTCCCTCTCCTTGCCCTACCCCCTCGGCAGAACTTAGTGAGAAGCCACCTTAGGGACTACTAACCTCATGTTTTTTCCTGGAACCTGGATGGACTAAAACTCCAAGACCAAATGTGGAACACAGCGTATTTTAAAATCATTAAGTGGCAAACAAAACACACAGTGATTACTTCTGCTGAGGTTGTGACCTCATCAATGAGAGAGGTACGGATAAAAAGCCTGGAAAAGTCAGAGGCTACCCTATGCAGTTTGACCTATTACTGTTGGATTAAAACAATCTGTGCTGGTAAACGTGCTGTCGGAATGCAATGCTGGGAGTGAGGTGATCACCAGGGGCTGTCTACGCAGCGGGACCCGTGCCGGGATCCGACCTCCGTCCCCTGTAGCTAGAAAGCACGAGGAAGCTCGTTAGGTGATTCTTTTAAAAGAACAGCTGTACTAGGGACCACACCAGGCTGGAAGGAGTCCAGGCAGAAGGTCCTCACAAGGAAGCCAGGCCGCCACAGGAAGACGAAGTGCGCCGTGAGGCACCTACAAAGGTGTGCAGGGAGAAGGGAGGGAGAGAAGAGGAGGAGGGACAGAGAGAGGCGGCCCCGCACTCACCTCCGCTGTCACCACGGCGGGTTTCACCACCTCTCGGAGAAGAGACAGGTCAGCTGCGGCGGAGCGCAGAGGCCCCCACTTGGACTGCTTCTCTGTCTCTGAGCTCTCACTGTGCTCCGGACCCTGCAGTTCGGGAAAGTCCAACCTGGTAAATTCAAACTCAGGTTTGGAGGCAGATCCACTTTTTTCAACGATTCTGGATTTCCTGTCTGTCCGTTTCTGGTAACCATCTGTATTTACAGAATCAAAAGAGGTGAAAAGGTAGGTATTGTGTGAAGACCCGTATTCACACCTCAACCGCAGGGCAGGAAGTCTATCGCTGCGGACACACTAACACGGGACTGTCCGAACGCCCTCCCCTTTGCTAGTGTTGCCAAGCTGTGTGACGTGCAAAAGAGAAATGACCACAAGCACCGGCTGCTCTGGGTGAGCCACGAGGAAGAAAAAAGCAAGGCGTGCTGCAAATTATTTGAGGCATGATTCTAAAGTTGATAAACTAGTTACTGCCACCTGACCTAATTATTCTTAATATACATTGTAGAGTTCTGCAAATTTACAGAGATGCCAACAAATTTCTTTTCAGAGATAAATCCTCCACACTTGAGAGGAACTTTGGAAGAAAGCAAGTAGAAGTAAACTTGGACTCTCTTCCACATCCCTTCGTTTAAATACAAATGAATCCTGATGTGGGCTGTAAGGCCATGAAGCCAATCATGACGGTTAACTGTTCAACTTCCCCTGCAAACTTCCATGCGCCAAATGGTTTCTAAGTGAAGTCAACACAAAGAGAAAAACTTATGTAACAAGTAATGTAAGTTATGCACGTCAATTGGTCATTCCCAGTAAATACACGATTACAAAGGTTTTAGCTCTTTTTATAAATAAGCCATCAAACTGCACTAGTCCGTAATTTACACCACACAGAATCACTAGCTTTCAGCCATAGCGCGGAACAGTGGTTTCCAAGGCCAGAGCAGACATGTCCCCCAACTAACTACACTGCCCCAGGTTTGCTATTGCTCAGGATGGAATTCAAACCGCAAACTCTCCACCTATTAAAAAGTGTCCCAACAGAACACCAGAGAAGCTATTTCAGGAATGAACATGGTCAAATACAGTACAAAGGATGCGGCTGTGATTTACTTTAGGACTTATTTTGAGGCCTGTGCGGGTCACCTACTTGCCACGTGAATTTGGGCTGATTCCTGCACACACTAGGGCACACCAGAGAGCCCCCCCACAACATTTCCCTCCCCAGGCGGAGAGCCCTCCAGGATCCCCTCGGAGTCCAATGGCCTCCACAGAAACAGGTGTACAAAGAACAGTGACCTTTCCGGGGCGGGCCGGGAAGGACAATATAACATCAGAGAGTCTGTCGTTTTCACCTGGTTTCAAGTTAGCGTCAGCGTGAATGGACACCGGATGTGAACCTCTAACTGATTTTATATCAGATGACAGAGATCCATCAGCCTTCTTGCTGTCAAACTTTTGCTCATATGTTTTTTTCTGCAGGAAAAATTAAAAAGTCACATGAATTAAAGAAAACTAGCACCATAAAAAGAGGCTTAAAATTGCAAAACCGTAAGGATTCACAACCATTTCAAAAAAGAATAAAGAAAAATCAATTCTTAAATGCACAAAAAAGATAAAAAATACTTAAAATACCATGTGAGATCCTACCGGCTCTTTCCGTTTTAAACGCTACAGTAACCACCACCACAGCAGCATGCTAACCTTAAACAAAGCTTTTGAGTCTTGTGGGAGAGGGCACATCTGCTCGCCTCGCGGCTTCACGGTCTGAAAACCTCGGTAAGCGCTGGGGCGGCCGCAAGCATACTGGGAGCCAGGCACTGGGCAGCCGCTCTGTGAGCCCTCCACGGGGTAAGGAGAGTAACGGCACGGATGAAGAGCAAGTTCAGAAGACAAATACTGAGGTGGAAAAGGTGAAGCTCCGAAGGCCACATCTTCAGCATAGAGCTTCTGCCTAAACAAGAAAGATATGTTTTACTTGAAGATTTCATACCACAAACCAAGGAGCTATTCTATAATAAGCACATTTAAACTCTTTATTATCTTCAGGTCATTCGCTCTGGCACTGAGATATCTCTAATAGTGGAATAAAAACTCCCAGCGTTTCTTTCTTGCCCGGTGCTGCGTGCTCACTACTGAGCTGAGCACCCACGGCAGGACAGTGTCACAACGTGCAGCAGCAAAGCCCAGGGACGCCTCAGCAGCTCTGCGCTCCCACACTGTCAGACGTTTGCAAAAGCCTCCCACAGCCACCTAGGGCCTAAAGGGCCACCCCAGACCATTCTCCCTGTGGAGGGGGCTCCCTGCAGAGCCCCCACCGGCCCATCCGACCTCCAGCCCGACCACCACATCCTGTGGTTTTCGGCCTCACAGGGCCACAGCTGCAAAGGGGACACTGCGCCCATGGTGGCCTGGGAGCTGCAACCCACCAGCGAGACAGGTGCCATCTGTGGACACCGTCATGCCCCCGTTTGCTCAAGCTGCTAGGCTAAACCAAAATATAACTGAACACTGATTTTGTGAGTAAATTTGGTACTCAGTCAGAGGCTTCAATCCTCTCGCAATGGAAGATGACACAATGGCGAAATGGCTGAGCAGATGAATTAAGACACAAAACACACCCTTCTCATTCCCATAGGTGAGCACCAGCGGATGTTTCTGTGACTTCCCAGAGCTGAAAATCTTTCTGTGGAAAATCAACGGAATCCCAAAGGGTGCTGGACCATTGAAAGGCAGGAACATCAGAGCTAATGAGGAGACATCCTGCACGATCTTCTCACGGCTGGGTCGCCAGTGGGTAGAGGCACAGGCAGCACTCTTAAATACATAGTATTTCTGCTCTGGGGCAAGGAAGGGCCTGCACTGCAGGACAAAGGCGTCACCACCCACACCTGAAACACACTTGCCAGAATGTTCCCTGCATCCACGTGCATGCGGCACCTAACTGGACAGCATGCTATTGGTGTCTCTGAGCCCACGATATTTTACAGTAAGTTCACACCCAGGAAGATCATTCACTAACTCTAGTAATAAACTGTTCCTAGTGAAAACCCAAGAAAAACCCTTTTTACTGTACTTTTTTCAGTACACCTGGCCTAGTGCTGTTCTTTGCAGAGAAGAAAATGATTTAAAGCATCATCCTGTTCTCAGATGCGAATCCCTGTTTTATTTGAAGCTCAGAAAATCTAAGGAGTGGGAGGATCTGTTCTTCACAAGGGAGGTGGGCAAAGAGGGGCGGATAGCAAAACACAGTAAAAAAGATGATATCCCAAGTCCAAAAACCAGAAAAACGAACAGACCAATGAAACTTAGGTAAAAGGGGCACCTGGGTGGCTCAGGTGGTTAAGCGACTGCCTTCGGCTCAGGTCATGATCCTGGAGTCCCGGGATCGAGTCCCGCATCGGGCTCCCTGCTCAGCGGGGAGTCTGCTTCTCCCTCTGACCCTCTTCCCTCTCGTGCTCTCTATCTCTCGTTCTCTCTCTCTCGAATAAATAAATAAAATCTTTAAAAAAAAAAAAAAAGAAACTTAGGTAAAGGGAGGCAGGGTCCAGCAGTTGTGAAGGCGCGTCATCCAGCAACCCTGCATCCGTGAACCCAGAGCCCTCGGTCTGGGTCCTGGCTCAACTCAAAAATCTAGTTTTCCACTTTGGACAAGTCCTCACTGGTCTTTCTTCCTCTGGAAAGTTGGTTTTTTGCTTTCCATTCAAGGCCAGTGCAATGATATGCAGAGAACAACACCCAGTAAAATCTCACGGCAACAACCCACAGCATCTGTTGGGGCTTCAAGCAGCTTGTCCGTAAAATTCCAGTTGCCACAAACTGCGCAGACGACCCCCAGCCCAGAACACACGCCCGGACGCCCACCTTCTCACCCACCCCTCCCTGTATATGAGCAGCACTTCTGCAGCTGGGCCGCCCTGCCTTCCCCCGTAACCACAACACCCACTGACCTCTGTGTCCACTTCCCCTTGCCCCATCCCTACCAACCATCCCGAGTCTCCAGGACATCCTTCCTGCGAGCCCAGTCGCCTCCTCGCCACAGCATCTGTGGGTCTGGCCCTTCTGTCAGATCCCCTGAAAAGCTCCACCAGCCTGGACTTGCAACCCGCTCCCACCTTCCGAGGCTCATCCGTGGAGGGCCCTCCTCGGCACTTTCCTTCTCTCCAGTCAGACTCAGAGTCCAAACCTCTCCTCATTCTGCTCAGACTTCACACACGCACTTGCAGTCGGGCACCTTCGCCAGCTCCGGGCCTCGCTCTCCAACCCACAGGCGGTTCCCACACAACAGCTCACTCTTCCCTAACCGGTACTGGAGTCCAAGCTGAGCTGCTGGTCCCCAAACGGCCCCTCTTCCCACCCCCCCCACTCTGCACGTACTCAGCCAGAAACCACCACAGCCTCTCTCCTGCCAACACCCACAGGACCACCCGGGAGCCTTTCTCCTGGCAGCAGGGCTCCATGTATTTCTTCCCGAGTTTCAGTGCCTGGAACCCAGTCCGAGGCTTCATGCCCCTCTCCCTTCAAGCTGAACGAGAATCCAGGAGTGAGCGTTCCGACTCCGTGTAAGACACGACCAGCAGTGCCCTACCTCCTACCCAGCACACCTGGTCTTTGCGGCTGTACCGTGCGGGCTCCCCCAAGCACTTCACCTGGTCCCTCGTCCTTGACAGTCGCCCCAATAGTCTCGCACCAGTCCCTGCCGTCAGGCCAGGACGTGTCAGGCTCCGGCAGCTCCTCCAGCCACCAAACAGACGGGAGCCACACTCCGTCCAGAACTACTAGGTCTCACAGCTGAGACTTCCACTCAGAAGCACCCACAGCTGACAGCCGACTGCAACACGATGAAATGCTCAGCAGTTGTCGCCAGCGGTGGCAGCAGCTGTGGGGAGTTCGAATGAGTGCAGGTCAGAAGAAAGGACGGTCATTCTGCTTCGGGGGCTGCCAACCTGAATGACTTTGAACACACGTTTCCAGCCCCAGTTTCTCAGGTGTAAAAATAACATGACACCTCCTGCCAACCTCACGGACTGAGACAGGCAGTGGGACAGGCAGGAAAGACAACATAAGTTCCTTACTCCATTTTTTCATCGCAGAGATCTCCATTTACAAGAAACCTGGCTCAAGCAGACTTCTTAGCCTCCATCAGAATGTACCAGGTAATGGGTTCTCAAATATGTAAAGTGTCCCCGTTTTGCCCCCTTCAAAGGCTTCTTCCTGTTCTTCCTAACCCTGCCCCTCTGCTCCCATGCCTCTTTTGTCCTTAACTGTTTTCTCATCAGGCAGGAATACTGTCACCCAATCTTTTCCTTGGTTATAAATATTTTTTAAATCAAAGCTAAAAAAGGGTAAGAGATTAAGAAACCTAATTTTTAAATTCAGCAGTGCACATCCTTAAGCTTCTGATTCTTCTCGATTCATGCTACTTCCAGAACGTTACTTTAGCTGTAAGAATGTTTTCCATTATTTTGGGTAACTGGAATCCCATCCAGCAGACGGCTTCGAATCCTTGTCACTGAGTGAAATATATTTTAGACTTTACTTTGTGAACCACCCAAGGTAGGGAACAATCCAAACGAAACCCATGCCAACCTTCCTTTAACAAAGGATGAAATCTCAGTGGAACACTTCAGTAATCCTAGCAAAGCACATACAAGCAGAACTTCAACTTTGTCAAAAAGTACAACCTATATACACCAAACAACTCGACGGTTTCATTATTCATTTCAAATTTCATTCTTGTGAATGCAAATCTAGAATTTATATGAAGTATGCAATCAACACTAAGCAGGCATGAAAAAGAAACAAGAATGACCCACATGGACGGAACATAAAGTCAAGGATTCTTACATAAGCGTAAAGGTGACGCATCAAGCCTACAAGTACTCTACACAATTACCTAAAAAGTTTAACGCACGTTTTTCTAAATTCAGCTATTAACGCAAACCACCATATAAATACCTAAAGAATGAAACTTGAGAAGAAAAAGGAAAATTGAAAAACCAACATAAGCCTTCTCTCAATTCAAACTTAGAAGAATTTTATAACCAAAGCTTCTAGAATCCAACTCCACGGGACATTTCTAAAGAAAAATAGTGGAATGCAAACCTCAGCAATTTCCAAAGAACTATCCAACAAAAGAGCAGCCATGGTTGCAAGCCCCCACTCCTTCCCCTTCCCCAAGCAAGATTTTACAATGTTACACCCTACAACCACAGAGCATGCTGATTTCTCTGGACTTGTCTTTGCCCCGTTTCCTCTCTACACCCCCAGCCACCTCATCTCCCGTTAGACATGTGATAGTTTCAGACCCCCTGCAAAAACGAACCCTGAAACTAGTGAATGCAATGCAACCTCCACACCTTCTTTGCCCAAAATAACTGCGTGAGTATGGAGAGTTGAGGTTTCCGTTTTGGGTGTAGGGCAGGTTAAGTTGTGCCACTGCCTCAGGCCATTCTTGGCTGAGGAGCATCCTACCCTCTGGCCGTACTGAGAACACGGACTATGTTAGGTGCAGCATACTTGAAAGTGTAATCCCCATCCAGTCCCCAGGGAAGGCAAGGTATCGAGAAGGATACATACTGAGGCACAGGAAGCTCCTGAACACACGGATAGTAGGTGGCTGCACAGCTAGGGAACGCACGTGCTTCCGAAGACTCTGACCATGCCACACTGAGCCCAGCAAATTTGGGGACAAATGGTTTGACATCTGCTGACAACTTGATGCCCTGAGGAAAAAAGTGGGGGGAGGAGGGTGACTACCTACATTTGGAGGTAAAGCAAATGTGAACAAAAAACCCGAGGAAAGTCGCTGGGTTCTAGCAGTCCCAGAAATGCCGGTCGCAGGAGTGTCTGTTGTCCAAATACTTCAACCTCAAAAAACGAGAATCTGTTTGCTAACAACCTCTCCCTCAATGGTTTTTTACTAAAAGAAGTGGTCTACTAAATATTAAAGGGGGGGGGGCAAGCAATGAAAGTGGAAATAAAGTCCCATCCCGGTGAAAGAATCAGGACCACTTACAAAGTTCCCTCAGCCCTAACCTGCAGTACAGGAGTGTCTCCCTCCCCGCTGTCGTTACGGATAACCGAGAACCGAAAACTGCCGTGAGCAAACCCAGCCGCGGGACGGCTGACTCAAACGCACTGCGGAAGTTCGTTTCCATCAAATTTCTCAAAAAAGAAAAGTTACACAAATCCTTTCTTGTCGCTCAGCGAACCACTAAGAGTTGTTTTGTTGGAAAGCAAAAGCCAGCCCTGCTAGAAGGACACTCTACTGTCACAGAGCCTGGGGCTCTGAACGTAAAACCTGGTCTTCAGGGCCGCACGGGGAGACTGACTCCGACGCTCTCAGAAACCACTCGAGGGCCGCCTGGTGCGGCCGCCAGGGCTCCATCTAGCGGTGCTGCCGAGCAGGCCGGGCGGAGGCCAGCGCTTCGGCCAACGTCTGCCCGAGCTCCTAGACGCGAGCGCGGCGAGCCGGCGTGGGGGCGCACTCCCGGCGCCCGCGGCCTCCCCCGGCTAAGCGCGGCCGCCCCGACGCCCCGCGCCGCCCCCACTCCGGGGCGCCGTCCTCACCTCGCCCGCGGGCTCCCGAGGCCCCTCCGACGCCATGATGCGCGGCTCGGAGGAGGCCCGGCCCGGGAGGCCAGCAGCCGCCCCGTCGGCTGGCGGCACGGACGCGCGGCGCTCCGGCTCACCGCTTTTCCGTCTTCAGAGCTGACGCCAGGAAGTGCGTCACAGAAACGCGCCCGGGCCCGCCGCGCGTCCCCCTCCTTCCGGCCGGAAGTGCGCGCGCTGAAGGTCGTGGCCCGGCGTAGCGACGGCAGCCTTCGCGTCGGAAGAGGCGGCGGTC
>NW_027397090.1:19048305-19053529 GCF_003265705.2 Callorhinus ursinus
TTGCTCTTTTGGAAGAGGTCGTCTAAAGAGAAGAATATGTGGTTCTGTGGAAACAAAATATTTTACATAATTTTAATACAATATGGTTAACTTTCAGTCATTCAACCAAAATTCCAAATTCTCAATTAAACCAAAATAAATCTATGATCAGCTGTCATTTTATAGAAATATCTGAAATAAATTTTGCTTCAAAAGTCACTGTCCACTATAAACAGAAGAAAACCACCTGATGATGACATTCCCCACAGTGTGCCACTGTTTAATTTAGTTTCACCTACCCTGGAAAAAGATGCTAAGTAGAGAAGCCACTTCGGAGGGAATGGTTTCTACCTTTAGAATCTCAATTCCAGTGAAAAGGAAAGACACCTAACACCAAATTAAAAAACCACCAGCCCGTAAAAAGTGCAGATCCCAGGGGCCCATTCCCAAAGATTGTTTCATTAGGTGGGAGCCCAGGATTCTAGAGTTAAGTTCCTCCTGTGCTCTGGTATTACAGCTAATACTAATAATTAATAATAATAAAAGAAAGAGCTTTTGAACCCTGATACAATTAAATGCCCCCAATCCCAAGAAAGTTTTAAGTCACATTCTGATGCTATTGCTGCTTTTCTTTAACAAGAGCAGAAAACAAGCTCTAGTTCCACCTAATTCGGTTTCTACAGCATGCCCTCAAATTTTGCTCAAAGCATTGTAAATTGTTTAAGTTAGATCTGTTTACTGATAACGCAAAAGCAGAATTTAACCCCACAAGTTTTAGTTTACCATTTCGTATCTGGGAAGCTCTGGTAAAATCCACACAATAATATAACCATTCATAACAACACAACAAGGTTCACTCACTAGGTTACCTTATTTCACCTTAATGTGGTAGATCCCAATTATCTTTTAACAGAATATTAAAGGAAAAGACAAATCACTTCAAATTGCATTAACTTCTATGCTAAGAACTTAAGGACACTTAAGATGTCTTAAAATGAGTTCTCAGTTTTCAGAGACAGGACACCAGAATTATGCTTACAGCAAAATATTTATTAATAATGACACGTTTTAAAATAAAATGGAATTGATTTTAACTCCTTACCTTTCTGCAGGTAGAATAATGCATTACTTTCACTCATGTGGTATTATTTACTACAAAATTGGAATTCTTCCTAGGGAAGAAAGGAATCAGCCATCCAAGAGTAGTCAAACTTACCACGGTTACTTTGGGAATACCACTGACTGTCAATATTACTTAACAATTTTCAAAAACCACAACCACTACTTCTTTATTTCAGTTGATGCTTTCCTAAATGGAAACACCTACCTGGCTCATGAATCATGTAATGAACCCAGCCTAGACTCTGTTGGACACCAAGTCTCCTCCACTCCTCTTCAGACATCAGATGGGTTTTCGGGACTTGTTTGGAAAGTTCTCTGGGTAACATGACATGCCTGTTAAGAGATATAGCCAAGTATTAAATACACCTTTCCTACAATTATGATCACTTTATAAATGCATTTTTAGGATACTTAATATCCTGAGTTCAAAATAAAAATCTTTAAAGCAACTCTTGTTACATTACTGTTGACATCAATCTTGAGGGCTGTCTACTACCTTTAATTCTGATTTTTGATGGCCTAATGTTCAAAACGGGAAGAATATACAGTCCAAAAGCAGAAAGCACTTTGTTTAGGATTTGCCTTTTCTTCTCTAAGAGACTGCTTGCTGTTTCAATGTTCTTCAGAAATAGAATCCCCAAACCCAAGTCGGGCTCATGGTTATCCAAAACATCCCAGCCTCCCCTACAGCCATCTCTGGTGACTTAAATCCTGGCCAATAAGATATAAGCAAAGAATATGTAACTTATGGAAACTGTCTTCAAAAGGAAAGAACATGCCCAACTCTTTTCCTTGTTCTTCCCTGATGGGTTATGAAGCAGACTAATGTGGTCAGGGAGCCAGAGAAGCCATCTAAGACCACAGAAGCGTAAATTGAGGATGGTTCCTGATTGTAAAACTGACATCCCAGACCCTTGTAGACTTTTACATAATAGGAAAAAATAATTTGTTACAGTTAATTTGGTTTCCCATTACTCAACATTGTAGATCTGTAGATGAGTCCCTGTATACTCTACAAGTTGCTTTGTTTAAATAAAAAGCAAAAAACAAACCCAAATCCCACGTATATATGTGTACCTGGCAACCTAGCACAAAGACGTTCAGTTTTCCAGTAAGTTACTGACTTCTATCCATTAAATAACTATCTTCTATTCTTTGGATATGACGTATATCCCAAATTGTATTGTTTGTTTTTTTTTAAGAAGACATGCAATACTCTTCAATGTCAAAACATCAATAAGGTGTACAATTGTAGCTTTGTAAAAATTCTTAAAGACAAGTCTGCACCCCTCTTAACAGCAGTAAAAAGTTCTTTATAAATCACAATTCCCAGACCCATTTTTACCATTTCCAGTAGCAGTCTAAAGTTATACAGTCATCGACAACCACTATAAAACATCAATCTACCTGAAAGTCAGTTGGCTATGAATATGAGAAAGGTGCAGTCTCTGGTTAGTCACAGTTTCTGGCACAAAAGGAAACTGAACCCATAACCCATAATAAGCACTAAACAGTCATCAACTTAAACGCTAGAGTCTGTGGCTGGTGAATTAAATACCCATCACAAATTATTTACACAAAAAAAGTGAGCCTTAGAACAACTGTTGCTAGATCTGCCATAAGGCCACCCAATGAAATTATGCTTACTATTTTTACTAATTCCAGGGAACTACAGTTGACCCTTGAACAACATGGGGTTTGGGGCGCTGATACCCTGCGCAGATGAAAACCCACATATAACATCTGATTCCCCCAAAACTTACTGATAGCCAACTCTGACCCAAAGCCTTGCTGATGACATGAACAGCCAATGCTGCGCTACCATCTATCCACACTTAAGGCTCTGCAAAGAATCTTACTTCTGCCTTCTACATCAGTTCCGGATCAGCCTCAAAGAGAAGTGGAATGCCAGCTAGCTGTCTGTGTTCATACTGTGTACAACCATACAAACGTATCCACGTGTTACTCACAAGCCACAACCCCTCCCTTGCCCCTTAATCATGGAAGCGGGCTCACCTTCATCAAGGTTTGATTACAAAGGAGAAATTTTCGATAGCTCCAAACTCGCATAACTCTACCTCTACTTTACTGCGGGGAGATCGTTTCCTAACTGCAGGTAAGGAAAGTATTTCCCCAACCCAACGCTGGCTTCTCTGACGGGCTTGCTGGGGAGGGCGGGCGGCCGGGGCCGCGCCTGGGAGGGGAGGCCAGTTAAACCGGGAGCCACTCGGGTAGCGCCACCAGCTACCTTCCAGAGAGCAGAGGGTCTTGAAAAAGCTGGCCTACAGCTTCGATGAGCTTAAATCCACAGTGCTCTAGCACCTGGACCCGAGTACCGCTCAACACACCTAAGCCGTGACCTCGTCCACAAAAGCACCCACGCCGATCCGACGCCTGAGCGCACACGCCCCCTAAAGCTGCGGCAGCACCACGGACGCACGGCCCCGGAGCCCAGCTCAGGTCCAGCTCTCCCAAGCGGCGGCTGCGCCCCGCGCCCCCGGCCAGCCTCCCCACCTCCGGGGGGGCCGCGACGCGGGCCTGCGACTCCGGCTACTCCTGCGCCCTGCCCCGGGCGCGCACGCCTCCGCGGCGCCGAAGCGCCGCCACACAAAAGCCAAGCCGCCGGCGGCGGCGCCCTGACGCCCCCGCCCCCGCCCGGAGCCGCCGCCCGGAGCCCGGCCCCCGGGACGCGTCGGGAGGTGCCCGAGGCCCGGCCCCGCCCCGGGCGGCCGGTTTCCCCGCTCGGTCCCGCCGCAGGTGCTCGCAACGCCGAGGCCCAGAGCCGCCGCGCGGCCGCGCACCGAGGCCGGGGGAGCCCCTGCCGGACCGCGGAGAGCGAGGCGGGGCAACGGACCTCGCCGCCCCCCGCGCCGCTCGGCCGCCGCGAACAAAGGCCGGGGAATGGCGGGCCGCAGGCCGCGGCCCCGGGACCCGCGCCGCCACCCTGACCCCACCTCCGACCTCGGGCCCTGACCCCGACCCCGGCTCCGGTTCCGCGGCTAAGGCAGCCCCGCCGGCCGGCCCCGCTCACCGGTACTCGTAGTGCTCGTCGAAGTACTTGTCCGAGTAGTAGATCTGCTTGTGGGCCATCCTGCGGGCGGGCGGGAGCGACGGGGCGCAAGGAGCGGGCGCGGCGGGCCACACGTCCGGGCCTGGCCAGAGCAACGGCTCGACTGCGACCAACCGACCACAGGCCCAACGATCCCGGTTTGAATCCGACAGCCCGCCGCTGATTGGACGGAGGCGCCAGCCAATTGCCTCCCGCGTAAACTGCCGGTAGGCGGGACAGGCTCACAGCCTATCGTCACGACCCTCCTCGGCGTGTGCTCTCATGATCAGCCAATCAGAGACCTGTTGCGAGGCCGCCCGGGGGAAGAAGTGGATGATTGGCAAGACGCGGCGACGGGAAACTCCCTGACGGAAGGGGGCGTGGTCATGGGCGGGCGGAGCCCGGACGTTAAGGGCCTCAGAGCGCGTGCGCAGGGGTTTAGAACTTTCCAGGTCGGCCGGGCCGTTGGGGTGGGCGGGCCTGCGGGAGGGGTGAGGTATCGCGAGTTTTAGCGAGGTGCGGGCGGGGCTGCATGCCGTGCGACCACCCCCGCGCAGCCGCAAACTCGACGTTCCAGAAAGGGCGTCGAGCGCGCGGGAGGTGCGGTGTCCTGGGCGTGGGGACGGAGGGGGCCCGGCTTCCCGCCCGCCGCGGGCCTGGCGTCCGGGGCCCGGGAGGCTACGGCGCTCGCGGCGGGCGGGCGGGCGTGGAAAGGCCCTGGGCGGCGCGGTCGGGAGCCCACGTCGAGCAGACAGGTGGCCGGAGGGAGAAGCACACCGACCCGCGAGCCGCCTGCCATTCGATGACTGTCAGAAGCGCCCCGCGGTGTTTCCCCGCGCTCCGCAGCCGGCGCGTGCCACGTGCAGGAACCGGGTTCCTTTAGGACACGGGGAGGTCGCCGCTGCAACAGGCGCATCGGCGGGCGCCCGGTCCCCGCAGGGCTTCTGGTCCCGACCCGCGCCTACACGCCGCCGCCACCTGCCCGGCCCCGCACCTGCGGGCTCAGTACGGGCCCGGCCCCGCACCTGCCCGGCCCCGCACCTGCGGGCTCAGTACCGGCCCGGCCCCGCACCT
>NW_027397090.1:19053539-19232078 GCF_003265705.2 Callorhinus ursinus
CCTGCGGGCTCAGTACGGGCCCGGCCCCGCACCTGCGGGCTCAGTACGTGCCCGGCCCCGCACCTGCCCGGCCCCGCACCTGCGGGCTCAGTACCTGCCTAGCCTAGCACCTGACTAGCCCCGCACCTACCCGGCCCCCCAACTGCTTGGCGGCCTGAGTAATTGGGCGGCATTTCCATGCCTTGATGGCGAAGATGGGATTAACCGTTGCGGGGGGTGGAAGAGGGACCAATGACCTTCCAGCAGAGCCTGGGAAAGAAAAGCTTCCTAGGAGATTTATTTTTACAGAGACGAATTGAGGACAATTTCAAATGGAAAAGTAGAATAATGTCACCTTCCAGGGGCCAGTCATTTAGCTTCAGCGGTTAACGTTTTGGCCATCTTATTTCCTCTACTCCCCCTTTCCTTTTTTCCCAGCACATCTATAAAGAGATCCCAAATATAGTGTCATTTTGCTTTGAAAAGGGTACTTTTGAATATATCGCTGTATTTATGGTGTATGTCTCCAGAAAAGCTTTAGAAGTATTTAGCACCATGCCATTATTACTCTTATAATCCCTCATGATCCTCTGCGCACTGGTTTAGATTCAGATTTCCTGTCTCACAGATGCCTTTTGATGGTTGGTAAATCCACATCCAAACCTGGGCCTACACATCCAATTTGGTTATTGTCTCCCTTATTCTTTTAAATGATCCCCTCCCACCTGACACACCACCCTTTAAAATAGGGATTTCTCCAAGAAACCAGGCCTTTGGTGCCTGCAGAACATTCTGCAGTCTGCATTTGGGTAAGGCTTCCTTGTGGTGTAATTTGCTTTTTTTCCTTGTAATCGGGTATTTAGATCTAGGTTAAAACAACAGCAACAACTATTTGTCCAAATCCAGTTAGCAAGTGATTGGTAGACTCAGACTTGAGCCCGAACAGTCCGACTCCAGAATTAGACGTCTTCACCACTCCCTTGCCCTGTCACTGACTCTACGACAGAGGGACCTGTGTTTGTGAAGGCACAAGGAACCTGGCATATGCTGGGGATACAGAGCGGATTGGAAAGGAAAGTTGTGGGAAATGATCCCAGGAGGATCGGTGTCATGGACCAAAGAACAGACCCCGGAGATGTCCAGGTCCTGATCCCTGGAGTCTGGGGATATGTTACCTTATTTGGCAAAATGGACTCAGCAGATGTGACAAAGTTAAGGACCTGAGATGGGGAGATGACCCTGGATTACAGGGTGGGGGTCCAGCGTTATCGCGAGAGTCCTCACAAGAGGGAGGTAAGAGGGTCAGAGAAGGAGCTGTAACAAGCAGAAGTCCGAGTGGCGTGAACACAGGTGGCCCCTTGATCCTGGGAAGGGAAGGGGTGGGTTCTCCCCCAAAGCCCCCAGAAGCAACACAGCTCTACAGCACGGTGCCTTTAGCCCAGTAAAACCTATTTCAGACTTCCGAGCTCTGGAACGGTCAGATAATAAATCTGTGCTGTCTTAAGGCACTAGGTTTGTTGTCATTTGTAAAAAGAGCAGTAGGAAACTAAGGGTGAATTGGGCCAGACTGGGAAGGGATTCTCAGACTCCTTGCTGGTAAGTTTGGTCATTTTGATGAATGTGGGACGGCGGATGTTCTCAGCAAGATCAGATGAGAGGTGATAGAGTAACAGGGGGATCATCTTCCCAGATGTTAGGAAGACACAGCACTTGATAGGATGAGGGGAACCGCTCTGCCCTGCCAGCAGCCCACTGACAAAGAGGCCACCGGCACAAGTAGCCCCACTTGGTCCATACTCAGTCACGGAGCCCAACAGTGTGCTAGGAGCGCCTTACTCCTGGGGACAGCATGATTCTAATATTGCCTGTTGGAGGAGGCACTTTACAATTTGGCAGAAACATTTCTTCATTGTCCCTCCTGGGCTTCCACATCAATCCCGTGAAGAAGGCAGGGTGGATAAAAGCAGTTCAGCTACAAAGCCCTCCTTGAGCGAAGTTCCTACTCCAAACAAGTTACGATTCTGAATGTGCCTATTGTATGAAAAGTATCTGTTCACTGTGTCAGAAGAGACTTCCAACAGTCCATTCCATGTGTAAGAAGTATGACTAAGCGTGTAATTTAAAATACGAGTCTCTCTCTCCGCTAATACGGGCACAAGGTCATGAACTCATTTGGAACAGCACACAGAACAGAGCTCGAGTTAGAGCTCCAGATGCTTACTCTGCACCGCCCTCTTGAAGCTGTGCTAATAATTATGCATGAGGAAGAATCAGATTGGCTATGCCATTTTCAGTGACCACACCCGGGCTGGTCAGTGTTCCTGTACTTCTGTATATAATTCTTCATTTAAAAGTTTAATTCCCACCAAACTTCTAGCACCCTTCCTACTCCATTTTATTCAATTTATGTCTGAAAATTACAGAAGTAAAATAAAAAATACTTGTTAAAAGAAATAAGATGCCTGCTCGTTCCTTTCTCAACAATCCCATACCAGATTTAACCAGTATGGTACATTATCCACATAGACTTTTTTGTATACTTAATATAGATGTGTCACTGTCAGAACTGGGGATTTGTATGTACATCCTTACTTTATAAAATATTCTACAGCTTGCTTTTTTCACTCTCTTCCTGGGACCCCAATAACACGAATGATCATCCCGGGGATCTGACTAAGGCCATCAGTGTTTTGTTGAAAGGATGTTTGAGATGGTCTCCTTCCATCTGTACTGGCCTTTCCTGGTCCCTGTTGGTCCTTCTCTATGTGGTAGCTCCACAGGGCTCAGTCCTCGGACTGCTGCTCCTTGTGGTTCTGCCAATTTTTGCTTCATGGATTTTGCAGCTCTGTTAATTTGGTGCACTTAAGAAGGCTGTCTTCTTGGCGAGTAGACCATTTTGTTATGTAATGTCTCTCCTTGTCTTGGAAATTCTCTTTGCTCTGAAGCTGGCTCTGTCTGATGGGAACATAGCCACAACAGCTCTATTTTCATTAGGGTTTGTATCCCACAGCTTTCTCTATCCTTCTACCTCTAACCCACCTATATCTTTATATTTGAAGTGAATTTCTTGTAGACACCATAGAGTTAGGTAAACTAGTTTTATCTATTTTCCCATCTTTATTTTTTCATTGTTATTTAAGGCCTTTTACACTGATTGTTAATTATTGATGTTTGGCTTTAAGTCTGCCATTTTATTATGTTTTCTGCTAGGTCTCCGTTTTACCTTCTGCTTCCCCTTTACTGTCTTCTTGTACAGGCTCAGGAAGCCGAAGAAAGACTGAAAATTCCTATATCCATTAAATTGAAGCAGTGATTAAAAGTCTTCTAAAGAAAACACTAGGGGCACTGGGTGGCTCAGGCATCAAGCGTCTGCCTTTGGCTCAGGTCATTATCCCAGGGTCCTGGGATCGAGCCCTGCATCCGGCTCCCTGCTCTGCGGGAAGCCTGCTTCTCCCTCTCCCCCTGCTTGTGTTCTCTCTCTCACTGTGTCTCTCTCTGTCAAATAAATAAATAAAATCTTGAAAGAAAGAAAGAAAGAAAGAAAGAAAGAAAGAAAGAAAGAAAGAAAGAAAGAAAGAAAGAAAGAAAGAAAGAAAACACTAGACCCAGACGGCTTTGCAGAAGACTTGTACAAAGAGCAGAAGAGTTTATTAGGCAAGAATAATGTTGATTCAAAAACCGAACATGGACAATATGAGAAAGGAAAGGAATGCCCCTTTCACGCACACAGATAACACGCAAACACCCTAAGTAAAATGCTGGCCAGTTGCATCCCATTGTGTGTGTGTGTGTGTGTGTGTGTGTGTGTGTTTAAGATTTTATTTATTTATTTGACAGAGAGAGACACAGTGAGAGAGGGAACACAAGTGGGGGGGTAGGGGAGGGAGAAACAGACCTCCCATAGAGCAGGGAGCCCGATGTGGGGCTCGATCCCAGGACCCTGGGATCATGACATGAGCCAAAGGCAGATGCTTAATGACTGAGCCACCCAGGCAACCCCCCCATTGTGTTTTTGAAAAAGATGGCATGCCATCCTGCAAATGCAAAGATAGTGTAATATTAGAAAATCTGCTAATATACCACATGAACAGCATAAAGGAGAAAAAAGATGATCCTCTCCAACGTGCAGAAAAAAAACACTTGATAAATTCACCATTCTTTTAGGATACAAACTTCATAAACCTACCACACACTTCGTGATAGGGGTAGGAAGAAGCTTTGTTAACCTCATCAAGACAGCTATAAAAAAACATTTAATATAATTCTTATGGAGAAACATGAGAAGTATTCTCTTTAAAATTTCCTATTATCTCCAGTTATATTGAACAATATGCTGGAAGTCAGAACCAACACAATAAAGAAGAAACTGAAGGCATAATAATTGGAAAGAAAGAAAACTCTCTTTGCAACTGATACAATTATCTTTGTATCTGGACATTAAGATCAATGTACAAGTCAATTGCACTCTGACATACTAGGAACAAATAACTAGAAAACATATGCAAAAAGAAATATGATTACATCAGCACCACATGTCACATACTGGGGATAAGCTTAAGAAAAAATACACAAAGCCCTGATAAGCAAAACTGTAAACTTTTAAGGGACATAGACTTGCATGAATGGAGAGATATACTATGTTCATGCCCAGGAAGCCGTAACACAGTTAAGATACAAATTCTCTCCAAACTGATCATACTGTCAGTTTAACTGCAATAAAAATACCACATTTGAGGAATAAGTTCCTTTGATGAGAAAAGGGCCAAGAATAGCACAGACACTTCCCGACTCTGTCGATGCAAACTGACCAGAAAACACTCTAATAAAGAAGAAAACAGTTTTCTTTGAACCCAGATTAGGACAGCTGTCTGGGGAATGCGATCTTCACAAGGACCAAAGTGCTGCGGAGAATGAACAGTTTTCACGGGGTTATATCCTTTTTTACATAAAGAGCCATAAATCAGTATGTCAGAAGTACATTATTGTAAAAATTCAAAAAGACCATAGGTGAACACGTAGGCAGGAATCACGAGTTTTAACGTCATGGGAAGTAGGAGCATGGATTGATTTCTTAAGGACAAGATGTTTTCCTTCAGGCTCCTCATTCACGAAGCAGATGGACAACGCATGCTTGACCGGCCATAAATCAGGCTTTGGGTTTAAACAAAGTTTATGTACAGTCATGCTGACTTGGAAAGCCTAAAATGGCTTCTTCCCTTGTCTGTCAGGCCCTTCGAGAGTTTTTCTGTCATCTACTCAGAGATCATGAGTCATGAAGAAATGGTCGTAATGAAGACTGTGGCAGGGGCTTGTAGAAGCTAAGGTGGCAGGAAACAGGCGAGCTGCCGTTGGGAAGTGGCAGCCAGCCCAGCATAGTGCTCGAGGCGGGTCTGTTACTGTCCCAGGTGCCCCTCACCATTGTGAGGACACGCCCTTTCCCTCCCAGCTTGCTAAACATTTATCACAAATAGAACTCTACTTCATCAAAGATTTTAAAACCTTTTTATTTTGTACATGTTTGATTTTTTTTTTGAATTATGGCTATAAGTTGTAAATGCCACGAAAGAGATGAAAAGGTATTAGCAGCTGTAGTCGTCAGGATGAGTCAATAAAAAATTCGATAAACTGAAAGCATTGTGGATGCTGACGATCAGCGAGCCGATCAGCGAACTGGAAGATAGGGTTGGGTAGTCCCGGGAAACCCCAGGAAGGGACAAAGGGAGGGAAGACATGAAGTAAAAAGACAGAGGCTAGATGGGCAAGTGACTACTGTCATTGACAAAGGTCCCAAAGGGAGAGAAAAAAATACACAGAGGAGAGGAAGAAATACTAGTACAAAAAATGGCTGTGAATCCCTACCCCTCCACCCCAGTTTAAGGAAAGATAAAAGACTTCAGGTTGGAAGGGCTTGTAGAGTGCTGAATAATGGAGATAAGAAAATATAGCCACAGAAAGGTTCTAGTGCGATTCACAAACACCAAAGACAGAGTAAAGTTCTGGGAGCTTCCAGGAAAAAGCCAGATGGTACCTACAAAGCAACGATACAAGGACAATGGCCATCTCAAAAGAGGCACTGGGTTCAGGGAGAAAATGGGTTGCTGAGTACAAAGTGTTGATTGAAGGGCTAGAAATAAATTCAAGATGAAATTCACAATATATTTTGTAAATAAAGCAAAGCAAGTAACTTAGTACATTGATTGAGGATTTACAACAACAAGACTTATTAACAATTCAGCAACCAACACGACTGGAGTAGACAGGACCAGAGGGAAGTGAGTACATGCCAAGGTACTTATCCTTGCAGCTGTTGGTAAATTTAGACTGTTGAAGGAGATTAAGAACCCATCACCAGAACGGTCTGCTACAATCACTTTGTTCTTGCTACCATGTGCAGTAGCAAAATTAGATGCTTCAGTACCACATCGTAAAGCTTGACTTATAGACAGAAATACCTCTCATCTCAGGACACATGCCCTTGGTTCACAGTGTGACTCTACACTCCCTTCAGCAGATGGAGTCCTCTTCTCTACCCTTGGTCTGGTCTGGTGACTTGCTTTTACAAGCAAAATGTGGTGAAAGGGACATTATGGGACTTCTCAGGCTAGTTCTTAAGAGGCATTGCAGTTTGTGCTTTTTCGCTCTTGGAATGCTGCCCTGGATCCTCTGGTCCACAGGCCAGGGAAAGAACTAGGTGGGGCCCAGCCAGCCAGCCAGCCAGCCATCCATCCAGCCATCCACGCATCCAGCCAGCCAGCCAGCCAACCAGCCATCCATCCAGTCAGCCAGCCAGCCAGCCAGCCAGCCATCCAACCACCAGCCATCCAACCAGCCATCCATCCAGTCAGCCATCCATCCAGTCAGCCATCCATCCATCCTGCCAGCCAGCCAGCCATCTAGCCATCCAGACATCCAGCCAGCTATCTAGTCAGCCAGCCAGCCAGCCAGCCAGCCATCCAACCATCCAACCAGCCAGTCATCCATCCATCCACCCATCCATCCATCCATCCATCCATCTATCCATCACCACTGGCCAACAAACATGTGCCTGAGGTGCTGAATGCAGCATCTGAGTGAGACCAACAAAAATGAGGAAGGGAACTGCCCAACAAACCCTCAGAATCATGAGAAAAAATAAATCACTGTTCTCAGTCACTAATTTGGGGGTGGGGGTAATTTACTATGCAATGATAGTCAACCAACAGTCTCCCCTTTTTGTTTTAGATTTATGTCTCACATCAGTAAATCTGATCAGGGAAAACTCAGCTACATACAGCATCATAGCTACAATGAACTCCATGAAATGCTTTTAGTTTTGCAACCTCCATTGCACTGGAAGGATGTTGGGCTCAATCATGAACACAGCACACAATTCTGAACTATACACTAATTTGAAAACCTAGTTAAGACGGATCTTTAAGCAAGTTGGCCCAGACACTAGAAAAGAAGGAAAACAGTCTAACTCATTTTACAAGGCTCACATAATCTTTACACCAGAATCAGAGGAGGGTAATAAGAGAACTTTAAAAGCAAAATGAGAGTCGTTCCATTTTAAATGTGGATGTGAATTTAGCTGCATGAACCTCACTTTGTTTTAAAAAAAAAAAACTGCCTCAAGGAGAATTTGTCTCAAAAACAAAACAGCAATGAGTGTAATGGCAGTGAGCCAATCCCAAATGTAACTGACACAGGATGGACAAAGGAAAAAGAAAAGCCATGTTAATACATGCAGAAAAAAAATCTGATAAAGTTAACCCCTGATTTATAATAAGAATTGTCAGCATAGAGGACAACTTTCTTACCTGATAGAAGCTACATACCAAAATCCTACAGCAAACACATGTTTAATGGAGAAACTTTAGACACATCCCCTTTAAGATTGGAAATAGCACAAAAGCACCTGCTATCACCACCTGTGGACATTTCCTAGGGGAACCTCGATGTGGAAAAGTTGTGAGCAGTGCTCCAAGTAGCTGAGCCTTAACCTAACAATGAATGCACAAGATCTTTATGGAGACAACAGAAGATGTATACAAATGGAAGATCTATATTAATGGAAATTACCACAATTGTGGGGCTGCCCACATAACACTGGGAGATGTTAGGGCTCCCCAAGTAAATGTGTACTCTCAACAACACAATACCAATAAAAATTGCAGTTTTTTAAGGAAGTTAAAAATTTTTTCTAAAGTTCATATGGAGGAATAAAGATCCACAAATAGCTAAATCAATTTTGAAAATGATAAGGGCACCTGGGAAAAAACAAATAAAACAAAGGGGCAGAAAAGAAATCCATGTACAGTGGGAATGGGTGTTTGATAAGCATAGCGCCATATATCCATGGGGAAAGCACACAACTGAGAAAGAAAGTTGTTCCAACGTGTGGAGAAAATGTGAAAAAAAAAGCTATGAGGCTAAAGATAAAAATGTTGGAGGATGTCTTTATGACCTTGGGATCACAAGAGGTGGAATATTTATGCAACAGTAACCATAGGCAAGCAATTGATGGATTTGACTACAAGAAGAGTGATTAATTCTGTTCAACAGAGATACCTAGATTGGACCACAATATCCGATGGAAGACAAGATAGGTTTACAATCAACTTTATCAGATGTTTGACACGAGATATTTGCAATATAATTCCAATGTGGAATTAATATCAGGATTTTACTAAGAACATCTACAAAACAGTAAGAAAAAAACAGAAATCCAACAGAAAGTTGGCCAAAGACATAAATAGGCATTTCACAGAAGGGAAACATCTGGAAGTCTAACAGTGTATGAAGATATGACTACACTCATTTGTAATAAGAAAAATACAAATTAAAACAACCATAGGTGCTTCCTTATATCCATCATATTGGCGGAAATCAGCAAATCCAATATTAGGAAGTGTTTGTAAGGACATTAGGGCATGGGAACACTCATGGTCTATTGGCGGAGTAGGAGCTGGTATACCCCTTCTGGAAGCAGGCTGATTCCAAGCTGCCCAGATTCATAAGATTCAGGTTTCTATAGCTTATATATCTACTACCTGCCTTTCTACGTGCCAACGTAACGTGATCTAGAGAGCGTTAAGCAAAAAAGTTTTAAAAATATGGAATAGAATAGAATCAAAACTCAGTATCGTTTATGTAAATGAAAATCAGAATTTTTCTTCCATACAGAAAATATATGGGAAACGTTACGTATTTTACAAATGTGATTTATATTCATATCCCCAAGTTCTATCTGTAACACGTGATCGTGTGTACCTATACGGAAGAATGAAGTGGGAACAGAGAGGGTGGATGGTGGAGAATACAATTAAAGGGGATTTACACGGGCCAATGAGAACACTACCCCATCACCTGAGAAGTGTGATTAATTCAGTTCTCTATCTGTCTGGTCCAGCACATTTTCCCCCTCTGTAAACTGAAGGTCTGACTACCTGATCAAGTTGTTATTATTCTTATTGTAACATTCTCCGTTAATCTTTCATAGGTGAAGAATTGGGTTCTGCTAAAGATCTTTATACATTACATATCTGACTGTGGAATCCTTCTTATAAAAGTTTCTTCAAGGTGTGAACAGAAGAAGCTATGAAAGAGCAGTGCTTCTCAAATCAGGTTCCTTCGTTCTGGGGGTTCCTCGGGTTCCCTGCCAGACTGCTCACATTTGGGGTGGGTCCATGAACAGATTAATTCTGCATCATCTGTAGGACTTCTCCATGAAAGCTTGTGAATTATTGTGGCCAATGAGAATCCCACCGAGTTTTAGACTGCGTCAAGTGAACACAACAGGTGTACCACGGGCAGTCTGGCAGCTATCAGGAAAAGTTGGAAGAAGTGTGTCTTTGTTCCTGATCATTCCAGCGTGAAGGTGCAGGGAGGAGTGTCAGCTGGGTGTCCTACAATTCAGCTTGGTTCCGACACCACCCAGCCGGAGACAGCCCAGCGTCAGATCCCACAAGACCACCCCCTGCCCCACATTTCACATGCCAGTCACATACCCAGGTGGCCCCCCCCGGGGCTTCTGACCAACCAGCTACAGGCTGGAGATTGCAACAGCCTCCGCCAACTCCGAATGAAAATCACAACCCCCTTGTCCCCTGTGCTCCTGGCCGACGGGCTACCGATCCCAGGTTCCCACCACCCCCTCCTCCAGTTCCATTCATTTGCTGGAGCGGCTCAGAGAACTCAGGGAAACATGTTACTTACTCGGTCACCAGTTTATCCTAGAAGGACACAACTCAGGAGCAGCCTGACGAAGAGACGCACAGGGCCAGCGACCTGGAAGGGCGCAGGGCTTCCCTTACCTCTCTCCCTGAATCTCCAGGAGCTCACCAACATGGAAGCTCTCCAACCCTGTCCCTTAGGGTTTTTATGGAGGCTTCGTTACACAGGTGCGATTGATTAAATCACTGCCCCTGGAGGTTCAACCTCCACTCCCTCTCCCCTCCCCGGAGGTCAGGGGGTGGGACTGAAAGTTCCAACCCTGTCCCCACCTGTAGGTCCTCCTGGCAACTAGCCCCTGCCCTTGGGTGACCTAGGGACATTCCAAAAGTGTCCCATTAACAAAACAAAAGACACCTTTGGCACTCCCCTCACTTTGGAAATTCCAAGAATTTTAGGAGCTCTGTGCCAGGACTACGTTTGTTTTGTTTTGTTTTTTTAAATTGTAAATCACACTCTCACAATTTGAAGTACCAAAAAGCCCAGTGGTGCTGGTAAGTCATGCCAACCTCCAAAAAGCCCATCCTTGAGCTTGTCTACCCATATCTGTGATACGATCGGTTTCAGCAAAACATCGCCCCTCTCATTAAATGTAAGTCAGTTTAAGTTTGTCTTTAAACTGAAAGGTAGCTTAGTTTGTATGTAATTAATACTTCTGTTTTTAGTTGTTAAAGAGATATAAACCTTATTCTGGTTTTGTCTGTTTTTAAGTAACATTATAATGAAAATGTGGGGATTTTTTTCCCCAGTATAGTGGATGTCGAGTGGACATTGGGGATCTGGGAGATTGACTTCCCTTTACAAGTGATCTGTACTCTTCTCAGTCTGAAGCTCACTAGACCGTGGGGGGCAGACCCCGCTAGCTGCCCCGCATGTTTCGGTCCAGGGGGGCAGTGCCTCCTGGAGGGGCGTGGACCGTCGCCAGACTATCAGCGGGGGCACGGGCTGCCTCCCTGTGTGGCACACGAACCTCCCCACAAAGGGGAAACATTCCACCCAGAGTCCTAACAATCAGAGATGTATTTGGTGAAGAGTAAAGTTTTAGAAGGATGCAAATGCTAGAGGATTGAGGAACGGACTCCATTTAGTTATTTTGCTACTGGGGAGGGAGCAGAAGGCAAGCTGAGGACAAAGCACAAGCTGACACCCCACAACCATCCCGCCTCCCAAGGTAGGATGACCCCAGGGGGCCCTAAGACAAAGGAAAGGGGAAAAACAAATGGCCAACAGATAGAGATCACAGCTCCATCAGTTTGCCACTGTCTTAAGGATTTACTAGAAAAAAGCAATCTCCAGAAACCTATTGACTCAGTTTCCTGGAGACCTGACGTCACCCCCAGCCTCCATAGGACAGAAAATCTTAAGTAATCCCTCACTGCTCACAACCCCAGGGCAGCAGCTCTTTCTGCCCACAGATCCCGTCCCCGAGCTTTAATAAAACCACCCTTTTTGCACCAAAAAACGTCTCCAGAATTCTTTCTTGGTGGTTGGCTCACAGACCCTGCTCCAAACCACAACACTATGAGCTCACAGCTAAAACGCCATGCACCGTGGGTTTAGATTTTTAAGTGGGAGGAGGAGGTAAATTAATTTCACTGGAGGAGAGGGAGGCCTGTCCAGAGACCAGTCCGTGGAGGAAGTGCTTGTGTACCTGGAGCTTCTCCAGGGGACAGAGGGATTCTGCCAGACAGGAAAGAAAGACTGGATCAAAAACATAAGACTCAACAACACCGGGGCCGGGAGCGGCAGACCTCGCCCCTGTACCTGCTGAGAGCCATGATGGCGCCGCTTCGGATCCGGCTAAATGTTTAGGGAAGTAATGTCTGTTCCGAAGCACATACGGGAAGTGTCGTTACCCTGTTCTGACGGTTTGGTAGGATGTGTGACAATTTCCCACACAAATAATTACAAAAGAGAAAAATCATAATGATAAAGAGGAAAACCGGACTGCTTGGTTAAGACCAAGCAATCAAAATGCACGTTGCCCATGATGTGGGAAACAAAGGCAGAAGGAAAATTATGAGATTTCCTTACTATCTACATCCCATTGACAAGACCTTGAAACAGGCAGTGACCATTCCTCTGGGAGCCCAGCTACCTCAATGTTAATACTTTGCTAACTGGTGTAGGAAAGATGTTGGGGTTCAAAGCCAGCGGTCGAGAAAGAATTCTTGAGACGTCTTTGGTACAAAAACGTGGTTTTATTACAGCACAGGGGACGGGACCCGTGGGCAGAAAGAACTGCAATTGGGGTCAGGAGAAGTGGCCCATTACATACTTTCTTTTTTTTTTTTTTTTAAGATTTTATTTATTTATTTGACAGAGAGAGACACAGCGCGAGTGGGAACACAAGCAGGGGGAGTGGGAGAGGGAGAAGCAGGCTCCCCGCCGAGCAGGGAGCCCGATGTGGGGCTCGATCCCAGGACCCTGGCATCATGACCCGAGCCGAAAGCAGATGCTTAACTGACTGAGCCACCCAGGCGCCCCTATACTTTCAAGTTGGGAGGGGGTTAGGATAGGGTAAGTCTCTAAGGAATTTTGGAAGTGAGGTTTCCAGGACCTTGAGGGGGCTAGCTATTGTTGGGAAAAGGTCATTTATTACCATCTAGTAACACCTGAGTCATGCGACCCTTCAGATAGATGTATATCGGTGGGCCGTGTGCTTGGGGCATGATTGCCAACAGGTATCTTGGCAGGGGTGGGGGGTAGAGATAAAGGAAGTTTCCACAGGAATTTTTACATGTTAAAGTAGACTTACAGGGTCCTGGTGGGGTGGGGTTGGGCTAAGATTGATTGCCAGTTGCTCTTAGCAAAGTGTCAACCTCAAAGCACTTGAGTCCCTAGAGGAAGGTCACTCTGCCTGTTGCAAGGACTCGTCAAAGGGAGTAAGGGAATTTCAGAATTTCTCCTCTGCCTTTGTTCCCACATCACCAGGGGCAAAAGACAATCTTACACTTAACCTGCCTGAAGAGTGTGTGTGCTGTGTTTGTATGTATGTTGTATCCCGTGTATGTGTATATGTGGGGTGTGCAGGTGCGCATGTGTGGTGTGTGTGGTATTTTGTGTGTATGTGTGGAGCGTGCGCGTGGTGTGGGTGCGAGTGTGGGACCACGTGGTGTTGGCGGCGTGGGGGGGGTGTTGTGCCCGGGAGCACGGCCGCATCACGTGGCAGTGGTCAGTGCGCAGCTGGGCCTGGCGGGCCCCCGAGAACAGCCGGAAGCGCCTGTGAGTCCCCAGCCGTCGGGGCGCCCACGTGGCCCCCTCCCTCTGCCTCTCCAGCAGCACACAGAGCCGTGTGAGGGGAGCCCTGTGATGGGCTGACCAGGACAGACAGAAGGACAGCAGGGAGCTGGTGGAAGGCTGTGGCTGCCCCTGGAAGAGCGACCACTGAGGCGCTGCCTCCGTTTTAGGGGCTCTGGGGACGGCAGACAGGGAGGAGGAGCTGTTGGAGTAGAAGGTCTAAGGTCCTCTTAGCCTCTGCAGACCACGTGGCCCGAGCTCCCGAGCCCTGTGCGCCCCTCGTAGGAAGAAACCAAGACAGTAGGCGGAGGTTAGCGTCGCCCCCAGCTGCTGGGCACCCCGTGCCCCTGCCTGGAGAAGGGTCAGCGTTTCCACAGGACAAGGCGGGAGGGGCATGCATCCTTGCAGCTGTTGTGTGGTAACCAGAGCTGGAGGGGGGCTGCCGTGGCTCTGTTCAAGCCCGGTTCCTGCGACAATCCTGACAGCCGTGAGCGTGTCTGCTAGCAGCGGCCTGTGGGGTGAAGGGCCGGACGCCGCCACAGGGATCAGAAGGGGGCCAAGGTGGAAGACAAGGGGGGCATGGGACGCCTCCATCCTGCTTTTGTGTGAGTCCTTCGCGTGGCTCCTGCCGGTGGCCAGGGACTTGGAGGGACCCAAACTGGAGTGTCCTGAAAGCAGCAAGTCAGGAGCAAGGGCATGAGACTAAGTCACTTGTTGGAAGGGACGCAGCACCCAGACTATTTACGCTCAGGAGGAAGGCTCACCAGGAGTCTCCTGCTCTAGCAGAGACACACCAATTCTGTGGGCCAGATGACCAGTTCTCAACATTCCTCTGCTCTCTGGGGCCCCCAAACATGAACGTCTATCTGTGCAACTCCTCTGACCACAACCATGTGTCCGGTTTGCCAGCCACACATCCACGTGCAGCCCCAACGTGGCACCGTGTCTTGCTGTGGATGCAGTGGCCAGATGTCATCTCAGGCTGCATTCCACTGGGAAATAGGTGAGTGTGTCTGTGGTATTAGCAAGAGACACCCAGGGATGGGAGGCAGTTGGAGTGACTGCGACCAGAGCTGACAGTGGAATTGTGTCACAGAGACCTTTGGCTTGCCGTGGTTTCTGTCCCTTTTGAGGCCTGATTGCCCAATTGACCAATAATTTTGTGAGTCAGCCAATCCCATTCCAGCAAGTGCCATTTTTGCTGAAGTTAGGTGGACTTTGACACCTGTACCAGGTGCTGTAACTGGCACTTTGTTTTCATTACATTGAAGTTAATCATTTATGTGTCCGTCTTCATGCACAGTTTGTGTACAACTCGAAGCAAGGTCAGGGTCTTACTCATGTTCATCTCCCCAGAGCCAACACCTCGCCTGGTTTGTGGTGGGTGCTGCGTCGCTCCTGGTTTTGCTCTGTCTGACCGTGGGCAGTCACTTGTCTGTAACAGAAGGGGTCACCTCTATCCCCATCCATGCTTGTGACCAGGAGGACCACAGAAACCCAAGGGAGCAGAGTCATCGTGCTCCGAGGATGGTCTGAGAAGCTCTTCCGAGGTTAACTGCAAGAATTTTGTGCTATTTATTGTCACTGTCCAGATTCCTTTACTCTGAGTTTCTACCAGCCTGCTGGTTTGTTGGGATTTTGCAGTTCCAGAAACTTGCAGAAGGGTGGAGTACTGGGTCCTCGACAGTGTTGTACAGAGCAGCCTGGGGGAGGGGGTGCGTGTGGTGAGGATATAGCCATGTCCCCGGAGAAGTCATCACCCGTTTCCCAGGTAGCGCCAGTGGGAGATCCGCTGTCCAAGGGGCAGCCTTAGATTTCAGCCCAGGGCTGATTCCATGCCAGGTAACATTCCTTATTGTATGGTTAATGCTGGTTGTGCTTTTCAGGCAGCCATAGCCTTTAGAGAGAGTCCAAATCCCTCTGGCAGCCAGGAAAAACACAAAGCAGAAACCATCAATAAAGATCATCCCTTTAACTCCGACCTGTAATCATTATAAAGTATTTTAAACGATATGTATTTTAAAATTTATTTGCACTCAGGTAGTTCTTTTGCCTACAGCCATTTTGAGTTTTAACATCCACCCCTCTAGATCATTGCATCGTAGGTGGCCTTCTTCCATGTTACAGGTATAAATTAGTTATTGCTAACTCACTTATGCTTTCATTGTTTACTCTTGCCAAGTGTCCAGTGAAGCCTTGCTTCTGAAAACACCTACCAGGATGCTGCCGAAGTGGGGAGTGTCGGCAGGGGCCTCAGAGCGACATGCTCCGTGTCTGTGGTCAGCCTGGGGGGACCTTGTGCAAGAGAGAGAGAGAGCCTGTGCACCTGCCAAGCAGCTCATCATCTATCTGCTGGAGGGAAGCAGCCTCAAGGACAGGCTACGGTGAGGTCTGGTCTCTGCACGTGCACCAGGGGCCCAGGTCCTGCAGAGAGGACTGGCATGCAGATTTCATACGTGATGTTTCTGGGCAGACGGGCTGCTCTTTGCTTTTCAGGAGATGAGGTGGGAGAGACACTCTGTGTGCACTTAATTCTGCATCCTCAGGACCCATGATATTTTTCCACCGAGAAGGTCGGGAGGGGCCTCCTCATGGGCAGGATGAGGGTGGCACTTTGCAGGGACAGATGTCCTCTGGGGAAATTCACGGTGCTCTGAGTGAGGCTCCCGCCTGCCCCCCACACCTCCCACACCCCCGTGGCACAGACAGGACAATTCAAACAAAGGTCAGAAACCTTGGCCGGCTTCGAACACACGTTCAGCTGCACAAGAGAAGTCACAAGCTCTTTGGTACACAGTGGGTGGTTTCAGAGTGCACGTGGCTGTATCCGAATTCACCAAACAGAGATGTGAGATTGATCTTTTGAAACGTGTGGTGCCTTCCCTGAGTCATTCTGATAGATGGAAACAGGCGGCCGAGTCCCTTCCCGGCCTCGACGCTGCGGGAGCTGGACCTGTTGTCACTACCACGACTTCCCTGGACAGTAGTCTCCCCTCCAATGTCGAGGAGGAATCGAAATGCCAGAGAAGATGCCTTTTGAAAATAAAACATGAAAAACTCAATATTTTGAGTTCTTCTCCCAGGAAGATGTAATGCAAAAGGAGAACATGAATAAACTTATTTTAGGAACCGAAATGACTTCAAGTGGGAAGTCTCAAGCCTTGCCAGCAATGAGTCACGCATGCAGTGTTTGTAACACTTTATTTCTGCAATGACATTTCAAATTAAAAACACTACCTGTGAAATGCAACGTGATCCTGTTTTTTAACAATATGTTGCATATGTATTTTAAATGGGAAGACAAAAACAAACGGATAGGCGAAGGTAGGTTAATTCTGCTAATTCAACTGCCTGTTCTCTTCAGAGTGTGAAAGATAATCTGCAAGTTTAATTCTGTTATTCAGAGGAAGATGTTATATGTATATAAAGTATCAGAATGTCATTTATTTTCCCAATCATCCCAAATAACCGTATAACCAAATGGACGGGTCTCCCGGGATGGCGGCATCGATGCTTCAGACAGGGACAGCCCCAGGGCAAGCTGGACGATGAGGTCACCCTACAGCCCCGTGGGAGACTTGTGGGTGCCGGGCTCTCTTGTCTGCGGACGTCCAGAGCCTTGCCGATGAGTCATGCCAGGGGCCTGCCAGGGGGGAAACGTTGTGAGCGAGACAAACGTGGGCCTTATTCCCATGGAGCTGTCAGCTCCCGTTCTGCTGGCTGGTCAGATGGCAGACACAGAAACAGTGGGGGTGATTCCAAGCAGAGGTAATGGTCGGCAGAAAACCAGGCTGGTGACGTGCCTGATGGGTGGGTGGGTGGGTGGGTGGGATTTGGCTTAGAGCAGGTCCCCGGAAAAGGCCCCACTGGGCAGCAGCCATAACACTGACCACTGCACAGCAGAAAGGGGACAGTTGGAGAGAGGAGGACAGAGCAGAGCATGGGAACCGAAGGACCTAGGTCCCCAGGGACATGGGGCTTGGGGAGGAGTTTGAGTTTTATCGTAGATACAGTGGGAAACCATTGGGGGGGGGATAGGGAGCAGGGAGTCCTGATGGGGTAGCAATGCCTGGTCTGCACTCCTCGCTGGGGTCCACTGCACGGATCACCGCTAATGTGCAGAGAATTTCAGGGCACATCCCCTCGACCACGTGCCCACATATACCCACAGAAAACGCATGTTCTTAAAGAAATCAAGAAATCAGGTCGTCCTTTTAGAGGAATGTGGGACAAGCCTACTCTTCATAAGAAGGTATTTCCCACCGTTGAGAGATGTTCCAGCGGCACTCCCCAGCGAAGACCTTGAACTGAGCAATCCCCAAGGCCCGTCCTTCCAAAGCCTGCCTTCCGTACCCTGTGAACTTCTCCTCTGCAATTCCGGCGTCAGCCACGAGGCGGCGGGCGGCTGGTCTTGCCCACAGTGGCTTAGGAGCCTGGATTTGTCCCCCTTTCCCATAGGGCTAAGTCGGGAGGGTGGAGGGAGCGGGGCCGTGCTGGCTACAAGGAGGCTGGGGCTCCGGGAGGGGACTGGCCACTCCAGGGACACAGCCGCCGTGCCGCAGGGCCCGTAGCTGGGAAAGGGTCAGGCTGAAGAGTGGGCTTTTCTCATTCAGACCTCTTAAACTAGCAAATAAAAGAGAAAAAAAATAAATCACAGGCAGCAGGAAAGCAGAAAATAGGAGAACACCTTACTTGAATCCAGGTTTGCATATACTTCCTAGGAAAGGATGTGTCCTTCCTGGGGATAAGGGCGCTGAATATCGACTTCTCTGGAAATACAACGCTGTTTTAATTTGTCATAAACAGGCTTATTCCAGAATTTCTGTTACTGGCTCAATACATGGCTGAATCCACGGAACAGGCCCAGAGGCTGGAATGTCTGTTTGATTGTGGTATGTTACCTATATTTCTTATTGTGGTATAAACACAACGTTCCCAGGACTCCAGGAGTCAAGGAAAATCCTGTAATTCCTGGATTTTCCAGGGATTTCAGCCTGTTAACTGGGTCGGGTAAAACCTAAAACAAGAACAAAAATGAAGACCACGGGACGACGTTGGAGCAAAAGGAAGACCGAGTGAGTGAATTTCGTCATTTGCAGAAACACGCTGCCTTTGGAAGCAGAAGTCGACAGGTCCCCAGGGGTGGCCCAGAGTAGCGGCGGCAGCCCCTGGAACCCACTAGAAATGTAGATTCTCAGGCCCATCCTGGATCCCTGGGATTAGAAACTCCGGGGCTTGCGTGTTTCAACAAGGAGGCCCCCCCGCCGCCCCGAGTAGCCACATGTGCTCTCCCTACTCTAGATTGGCCTGAGACCCAGGCCCTATGTGGACTTCTCCTTTTTTTTTAACATAAAATTTTGTTACAAAATAAATCTTAAATGCAAAAGACAGTATCAATGCATGTGTAAAATTAAAAGGAAGATGCTGAAACCAACACCCGATCAGGAACTAGAATAGTACCAGCACTTTGGGCTTCCGGATGCATCTGTTTTCTGAGACAGAGTCCATGGGAAAGGGAGGCGCTGGTGGTTTTTCATGTCTCTTCGGTTTCATTACTTTAGGGTCCATAGTATCAGTTAGACCGTCTCCGGGATGCACCATAACTTTAGTGTAATGCGTAACCTCCAGTTTGTGTTCTCCCGTCCAGGGCCCTCATCCTCCATAATGTTCCAGATGAGTCAGTTCCTTAAAAACATTTCATTTTTGTCAACTTCACCGTCCATATGACTGGTTAGTTTTGAGGCTGGAACATATCAGTTTTAATTACCCACAGCTTCTAATTTTTGTGGTAATTCATAATGTCCTCATGAAAAGTCTATGATTCAGTCCTTCCTTCCTTCCTTCCTTTTTTTTTTTTTTTGTAGAAATGGCTGGTACTCAGGCAAAGACTGATTAAACTAGCTACACAGGCATTAAAAGTTAATGGCTTTTTTTCATTTTTATCCACATATCAGGAGTTGCCATGGTTACTGAGAAGGGTCCAGGTAGCGCCAACTTGCAGATGTGCTGTGTTTTCCCTGGCTCCGTCTCTCGCTTACCACACCATCGCGGGAACTAGTTTTCAGGAAAAGCATTTTTTTTTTTTCCTATCCTCGATTAATCTGGGGAGCTTGTTATGTCTTACCGCACACCCTTGGCTCGCACACCCCGTCTCCCGTTTCAGCCGCTGTGAGGCAGACACAGGCGGCCGGCGCAGAGACCCTGCAAGAATGGCAGTCCTTCTGTCTGCTCACCTGCATCTGTTTACTTTTCATCCATAATTATTTCGTTTCCACCGTGAAATGGGATCACCTCCTCTGTGATCTCAGGGGGGGGGGGGGGGGTCTTAGAATCACGCCGGTTGCGAGCAACAGAAACCGACCAGAGAAAAGGGTGTTTCAGGCTGCCACGGGTCTCGATGCACCTGGGACAGTGGACGTGAGCTTCTCTTTGTGGTTTCCAGTCATTCTTTCTGTTCTTGTGGTGGCAGTAACACGTACATGACATAAAATGCACTGTTTTTACCGTTTTAAGTGTCCAGTTCTGTGGCATTAAGAACCTTCACGTTCTGCCACCACCACCACCACCACCATCGTCTGTCTCCAGAAGTTTCTCACCTTAGTGGCTACTAAGTGACAACGGTCTACTGGCCCTCCCCTGGCCCCCCGGGGACCGCAATTCTACTCTCAGTCTCTACGAATTTGACTAGTCTAGGCACTTCACACGAGTGGGATCATATAACCTCTGTCCTTGTGTGACTGGTGTATCTGACTCAGCGTCATTGTCCTCAAGGTCCATCCGTGTCATAGCAGGTGTCAGAATGTCCTTCCTTTTTAAGGATGAGTAACATCTCATAGAATGGATGGACCACAAGGTGTTTATCCATTCATCCAAGGATGGACACTTGGGCTGCTTCTGCCGTTGGGCGGTTGTGAAGAGTGCTGCTGTGAACATGGGTGTGCAAACATCTGTTCGAGTCCCTGCCTTAAATTCTTTTTGGGAATATACCCATAAGTGGAATTGCTGGACCATGGGGAAATTCTATGTTTCATTTTTTTTGAGGAATCATTGTACTATTCCCTGCAGCATCTGCTCCATTTTACATTCCCACCAACAGCGCACAAGGGCTCTGTTTTTTTCCACATTTTTGCCAATACTTGTTGTTTTCTGTTTCTGGGGGCGGTGGTTTTGAGGGTTTTTTTGAGAGCAGCCATCCTAATGGGTGTGACGTGTTTTTTCTCACTGTGATTTTGGTTTGTATTTCCCTGGTGAAGAGTGATGTTGAGCATCTTTTCATGTGCTTATTGGCCGTTTGTGAATCTTCTTTGGAGATATCTATTCAAGTCCTTTGCTCATTTTTCATTTGAGTTGTTAGTTTTCTTTGTTGCCGACTCGTGGGAATTCTTACATTCAAGCCTTTGGTCAAGTTCAACACCATTTAGTTGAAGAGATTGTCCTTTTCCTACGATTCTCATCTTCTTTGAAGTTCAGCTTCCTCTGCATCGTGGGTCCACCTGACGGAGACAGGGGTCCTGAGGGTACATGTTGCGGGTCTAGTCGACTGGACAGAGACACCCGTTCTTTGTCGTTCCAGTTCCAAATGATGGTACCTTCGTGGACCTGACTTAGTAGCCAGAGGGCGGGGATCTCACTTGACTAATGGGGACTCATGGTTGAAACCATTCATGCTACGAATATTTCTGAAGCACGTCCCAGGGAACTTGTCCTGTTCTAGGCACAGAGGGACAGCAGTGAGCAAAGCGATGTCCCTGCCCTCGGGGGCGTTCACTCTGACAGTCACAGGAATGAAGAGGAGAGGGTAACTTCCCAGAATGGGATCTGAAAGACCCTGCAAACAACTCTCTGTACTAAACAATATGCCACATGTATACGTGCGAAGAACCCTTAGTAGAAACGGTCACATTCTCATGATAATTTTTTAAAAGAGCATTTGTTTGACAGATAAATTAATTCAGGTTGTATTTTAATAATAAAAAAATTACACCTGGGTGGTTCAGTTGGCTGGGTAACTGACTCTTGATTTCGGCTCAGGTGGTCTCAGGGTCAGGAGTCAAGTCTAGAGTAGGGAGAACACATATGTTAAGAAAAAAGAAAAAGAAGATAGCAGGAGGGGAAGAATGAAGGGGAGTAAGTCGGAGGGGGAGACGAACCAGGAGAGACGATGGACTCTGAAAAACAAACTGAGGGTTCTAGAGGGGTGGAGGGTGGGGGGATGGGTTAGCCTGGTGATGGGTATTGAGGAGGGCACGTTCTGCATGGAGCACTGGGTGTTATGCACAAACAATGAATCATGGAACACTACATCACAAACTAATGATGTAATGTATGTGATTAACATAACAATAAAAAATTAAAAAAAAGAAGTGTGTGGTGTAGACGTGGGGTGAGGGGTGGAGACAGAAGGATGGACAGATATAAACCAACATTTAAATATAGTTAATATGTATTTTCTATTTTTTTAAAGATTTTATTTATTTATTTGAGAGAGTGAGAGAGGGAGAGCACAAGCAATGGGAGGGGCAGAGGGAGATGCAGACTCCCCGCCGAGCAGGGAGCCCGATGTGGGGCTGGATCCCGGGACCCTGAGATCATGACCTGAGCCGAAGGCAGACACTTAACCCACTGAGCCGCCCAGGAACCCCATATTTTCTATTTTTGCTTACCTTTATATCCCTTTATATATGTTCTAAACACTGTTTTTTAAATAAGGCTGTAGCCAATCCTGAGAACCATCCCTGCGTTGTCATCTCTTGACCTTACAAAGCATTTGCCCCAGCAAGGGCATCTGCCTGGAAGATTCACCACTTCCCACGTGTTGAGAGCCTCCCTCACAGTCTATACTAACACACTCGATATCCCAGTTAATCTGCAGGAAGACCCAACCCTGCACTTCTCATCCTTGAGAGCAACATGGGGGAGCACGAGTCTTGGTCCTTGGGGATGCTCGGCTCTGCTAGGAGAAGCCCTAGCTCCTCATCCACCACCATCAGGGGCTCTTCCCACTTCCCGCCTCCCAGCTAGCCCAGCATCTAGCTTGGCTGGGAGTCCTAGATGACCGTGGGATCCAAACCCCCATCTGCCTGCTCTGCTGGGGCAGTCACCTTTGCCCGCCGCACGCTGAGAGCATTCAAGGACAGCCAGCAGGCTGTGCTCGGGCCATCCAAGAGCGGGGAGGGAAACTAAAATTCACTGTCCTGCTGGGGAGCCAGTGTGGGGTCCCCCAGGAAGAAAGCGGAGCCCGCTCCTCAAAGCTGGGGGTAGGTGCTGGGTTCCTGGGGCCCCAGGAAGAGGGGGAGAGGGATCACAGGATTACAGGTGCATCTGGGTCCCATGGGCTAAAGTCAGGGGTCCCAGGCTGCGTGCCTTCTTGGGAGCCCTGGGGAGAATCTGAACCCCTGTCTCTTCCCTCTTCTAGAGGCCGCCTGCGCTCTTGGGCTCTGACCTCCTCCCTCCGTCTCCAAAGCCAGCACGGCAGATCCTCCTCACATCCTGCCCTCCCCCACCCTCACATCCCTCTCTCTGTGGGAAGTGCTCTCCTCCTTCATGGACTCCTGCAGCTAGACTGACCCCAGCTGGGTATCCTAGGACACTCTCCCCATCTCAGGGTCCGGGTCCGCACACTTGTCAGGTGAGGTAACAGGCACAGGTCTAGGGACTGCAGTGGGGGCATCTTTAGGGGTGAGAAACACACGGCCCAGCCTGGGATGTCCTGGACTTGGGTCCAGCTCTGGCACGAGATGGGACCTCAGGCCAAGGCAATGAATTGGCTCACCTCCCTTTCCTGAGTGGTCAGGTGATTGTAGTGGCTACGTCATAGGGACGTCAGGCGAGTCAGCAATCTGAGTCAGCTGAAACGCCGTGACTTCCAAAAGATCACGTGCATAACCTCACTTAGCAGACCCATGACTGCTATGTTTAAGGTAATGGACTTCAGTCCTGTGTCCAGCCCGTTACCTCCCCAGACGGCCAGCACTCCGGGAGCTGGGGTCCACCCACAGGGCCCGGCCACAGTTCTAACTGGACACCCCGATGAATGGAAACTGAAAACGTCCCCACCCTGCTGGGCGAGTCCTGAGGCTCCTCCCATGGCTCTCATGTGCCCCCCCCACATCTGCCCCAGTGGATACGTCGTCATCTGCTTCCTGATGGACACCACTGCTGAAGGATGCTGGCTTTGTCTCTGAGACCTCCCCCTCCCTGGGAATCCCCGTGCAGGCTGATAAGAGGACACATACCGCGGTGCTCATGGTGGTGGGGCGTGGCAGGGTGTCGGGGCAGAGGGCACGCTGATCTAGGGGAGGGGGGATCATGAAAATGGCATTGGGTCATGCTCGGAAATACATGGATAGCGCTGAAAAACCACGGTGTCAAAGGGGGAAAACCCAAGGGAGAGGGTACAGAACCTTTCATGCAACCCTCCGACACACACACACACACACACACACACACACACACACACACACACACAGCACTGCAATGGGACCACCTCGTGGGAGCCTGATGGGCGCCCCCACAAGAGGGACTGGGGAACGGAGGGCGAGGGCCCCGAAGGGGACAGCAGACAAGAGGGCCGTCTTGCACACGACTCGTGCTAATTATATTCTACAAATGAGAGTGTGTGATCAACTCAACTCACTTTACGTACGATGAAAAATAGCATTTTGTCACGGTCTGCTAGCTTGTGACTGCTGCTCGACGGTGGACCGCCCAGCACGAAATACCTGAGTGGGGGGGAGTCTCGAGAAACCTCTCTCCCGATAATGTCATCTCATTCGTGTTTTACAGAAGCCTTGATTTTGCCCAAAGAACCTGGAATTCATTCCTCCACTGTGTTATAGCACAGCATGTGTTACCATGGTTTCTTAAAACAAAATTTCAATTAGCAGATGGGGCTACTGAGAGGGAAGTGTCTTCCTGGTGTAGAAATTTGGAGCAGCATTCAGGCTAAAATAAACACATTTCAAAAACCCTGCTATTTAGAATGACCGTGAATGACTGCCAACAGTATGGTGGTACATTAATGATTGTATTAAACATTCTGGATTGATATATGTATCATGAAGATTAGCAAACTCAGTACTAACGTTTAGTTTACGATATTTTTAAAAATTTTATCGGTAATATTTTTAAACCTGGAGAACGTTGGACAGAGGTAGATGAAGTACAGAATTAGAATTCACTGTGAGTGATCATCAACCATTGGAATGTTTTGAAAATGTTGAAATGAACCAATGGAGATCATCGAAATCACCACCAGAATTTAAATGATGCAGAGTATCTGAAACAGTGGGACCTGACAAGGTGACGTATGAAGTCAGGGTTTGTCACGACTGGTGGTCCATTCTAGTGGGAGGGGAGCGTGGGGGGCTCGTGGCTCAGGGTGAGGACCACATTTCCCAGCATCCCTTGCAGCTCCAGGGGGTCCCAGGCCTCGGGCTCCATTCACCGTCCTGGAGACTTTCTTAGGATGCAGCAACCCACACACCTTGCTGTCCTTAGTCATTTCTCCTTCTTGCTTTCTGGAATATGTGAGCGAAATCAGTCTCTACCCGGGAAGGGGGGCCGGGGGAAGCAAACACGTCTGGAGTCTGTCGCTTGCGAGGAGCCTCATCCCAGTGACGAGGGTTCTTCCACAGATGTGGGTTTGCGACGTGAAGGGAGCAGCTGGTGGGCCCCACAGGTTCTCACAGACACCTACACTTCCCCTCACCACCGCCACTCAGGACACGTGGTTGGCGCCGTCCTCCGCCCTCCCACCTTCCCGAGACACCCGGATGGAGCTTTGGGGCAAGGCACCAAGAGCCGGCAAGAAGCCGCAAGCTCCGATTTCACGTAGCGGCGTTTGCGGTCAGGAACAACCCATTTAGAAAAGCCCCTTGCACATCCCACCTTATTCTGTGACTCAGCAGAGCCTCTGTTTTGCTGCAACGCTGCAGGCGGGCTTAACGCATCCCAGACCAAGCCCATGGAGGCCTGCAGACGGTCTTCAGCGGTGAGGCGAGCCGGAACTCGGGCGCCGCTCTGTCTGAGACGTCCCCTCCCATGTCATACCCCGACTGAGCCCACCCTCTCTGCTCCATTTCTGGGTCACACCCTGCTCTGCAGCCTGGGGCACTCACCTCCTGCGCGGTCCTCCAGTCCTCTCTGTCTCTTTGGTCTGCCTCCACACAGAGCAAGGAGACCACATCACTCCCCCCACTCAAAAGCCTTCAGAGGCTTCCACAGAGGAATACTACCCAGAACCTTCCACGGCCTAGAAAGGTTGCCAGGGCTCCCCTAGTGTCCTACTCTCCCCCTCCTCTCTGCTCTCCAGCCACTTGGCCTCTTTCAGTTCTTCCCATGCTCCCGGCCCCTCTGGCCACAGGGCCTTTGCACATGCAGCTCCCTCTTCCAGGCGCTTCAGGCGCTTCAGATCTCAACTCCCACATCACCTCTTCAGGGCACCTGCACTGTCCCTCCAGACGAGGTACAGTCCCACCATTGATTTGCTTTCAGGGAGGGGTTATTCTGTCTGTGCTCATCATTTTGTTCCCAGTCTGAGACGTGAGTGACACCCATTACTACGTTTGTCATCCTCCTGCTCATTTACAGTGTCAGGGAGCGAGATGGGCACAGGGATAGCCTAAATGGGCACCTCCAGGCCTCAACTGCCCCAGCTCGTCACCCTTGTGCAGATACAATGTGATACATTGGCAGGTACCCCGTATTCTCACAATAGAGATCTCCGCTTTACACCAGGTCTTCCCACATGTAAATACAGGGAGGAGTCGTTGGAAACGTGCACGGTTACTGCGTGCATCTTGAACAATGTCTCCCTGCCCCGTCTTGGGAGCACAGATGGGCAGTGCTGCGGAAGTGAGACATATTTGCCGGTCTAGCAGAGGACAGCTCCCGCCAGACCAAGCACCTCTGGAGACCAGGCCCCTTTGCTTTTCCTCTGATTTCTGGTGTCAGCCCGGAACCAGTCCCATGTTACATATGCATCAGGTATTTTAGAATCACTGGAGTGACTGAAAGAAGTAGGCTATAACTTCATGTTTGTCCATCCATCCATCCATCCATCCTTCCATCTGTCATCTGTCTTCTGTGTGTCTGTCCCTCTGTCTCCCTCTGTCTTGTTTCTATCTCTCCTTCTCTGTCCCTCTGTCTGGGTCTGTACCGAAGTGGGTCGCACGCACGGAGCCGCTCCCGGCGCCTTCACAGGTGAGCCTCCCCGCCCCCAGCGCTGGATGAAGGACTGGAGCTTGAGCGGCCAGGACCATTGGCCTCTTTTCTGTTGCTAATCCTCTAATGGCACCGGTTATGTTTGCCTGTTATGAATTTTGTGCGTGCTTTCTGAGGGTCTCAAATCTGGCTTCCATCTGGCGCCGACCGGGTGTGGGGAGGGTGCCCAGCTGACCCGTTTGCCAGGGACTGGACTCCTGATTTGATGCCAGCACCGTCCTCGGCACCCGGACCTGTTTACTTGCTGAGGCTTGGGCCCGTTGGCCTGCGCGCATGTGTGAAGAAAGAAATGCCCCAGGGCACGGGTGAGCCATGGGGAGCTTGTGTGAGCAAGCAAGTGTGTCCCCGATGCTCTGGCTGTTCTGCCCTCGGTCTCGGCTCGCTGACAGCATGGGCTCTAGGCTCTGACACGTGCCTGTGTGAATTCGGCGTTTCGGGGAAGCACCTGTGTGGGGTGATGGGCCTTGCCTGACAGGAGGGCCACCTGTGGGCTGACCCTGAACTTGAACTGGTGCTGACCCTGAACTTGAACTTGGTCCCCCAATGCAGGGACCTCAGTGGCCGCCTCCTGGGGCATTTCGGGGGAGGGCTTTGGGAGCTGGATGGTATTTTCTGTCCTGGGTAAAGGGCTTTGCTGACGAAGGTGCCGTGGGCCTCAGACTCGTTAGGAGCATCCCTGCACTGTTCCGCAGACACTTTTCTTCTTCTGAAAACAGGAAGCAAATTCCGAACAACCGAGGATGGTAAAAAATGGAAGCAAGTGGTGCAAAGAATGGAAAGCAGCTTGCAAATGAGGAAGATTTAAAACATTTAAAGGAGAAGTAACAGAAAGCAAAAGCAAACACAAGCTTTTTCCTGGTGGAATCTGTCACCAACAATCGTTTCTTGAGCTTTTTGTCACCGCATAGCTGGAAGCGATTCGACATATTGAACAGCTTCCCACGAGAGTGTTTGGGGGTGTCACAACACAGACACGCAGACGCGGTGGTAAGCGAGAAATGTGGGGGACGTGCAGGGGGTGGCGACTTCGGGGGTCACATGGTCACAGCTGTCCATCACACACCCCGGCCAGGTGGGCAGTGAAGCCGGGGGACTGGGACCGGGAAGGCGTGCGGCCCCCGGAGCAAACATCCATTTCAAAACCGAGCCGTGACAGGACACTCACGGTGGGGGGTGAGGGCTGATGGGTCGCCGTGTGTCATCGGGGCCGGCCTGCTGGCGGGGAACCGCCGGGTGACTGCCCCTGATCCTCCCAGGTGCCCGGAAGGCCCGGGAGGCTCCAGTGCCCTCTGCCCCAGGACGGGCAGGATCCCTCTGGGGAAGGGAAATAGCTCACCTACCCACCAATCCGTCCGCAGGTCTAAGGGCGACTGAAGTAACGTTGGCCCCAGGGGCCACTGTCCCCATTCTGCCTTCTTGCAAACGGGCCCTGAATCGGGCCCCTCGAGGGTCTGTTAGCTCTTGCAGACAAGGAAGCCACAGAGCCAGTGTAATTCAGGGTATCCAGCAGAGTTCCGGGGAGAACACTGAGCCTGCTTCCACATGGCGCGGAACAGTGCAGCCCGGAGAGTCCCAAACGGTCCCAGACCCTGCCCCGGGAACTTCGGCACCAGGGCGCACCCCCAAACTGTCTGGGGACCTCCCCAGACGCGCTGCCCTTCTCTTGCTCACATCCAAACTCTGGAGAGGGACGGCGAGCAAAGCGTGAGCCACGGGGGCTCCTAGTAACTGAGTCGGCCAGGGCTGCCATCCACCAGGTCGTGTTTCTGTCACTACACTCAAACGTACACCCACGAGTGTTGGCTCCACACGGGTCCTTTCTGGGCAAGAGAGGCACCTTCGCTGCACTTGGAAAGTGGATGGGAACGGTGTCCCCCGTGCACCCTGTGTCCTAGCCCATCGAGATCCCTGCAGCCTGTTTCAGGGAGGCCTTCTAGAAAAGCTACAGGGAGAATCTTAATAGAAATGAAGCCTCCTGCCCAAATGCAGCAGAAATATGTGCTATTAAAGCAAGGAAAAATTTTATTCTAATTCCAAGACACTTTCTTAACTTCTGCTGATTATAAGTTCTCACTCCCCTCATAATATATGATCCTAATACTACATAATCCTAGTGATTCAGCTGTCACCAAAGCATCATATAAAATTGTAGTTTCGCTCGTGTCTGGATGCTCCAGGATTTATCTGTTCTGGGAGAAGTTCCAGGTGACGAAGATGCTGTCCTAGTGAAGTACAATTTCAATGTGACGGATTTCGTGTCCTCACTGGGGTGGGCGCACCTGCTGACCTTCCTTCCCGGTGATACTGGGGCCGGGGGCGTCAGTCGCTGGGCCCCCTCTCCCCACTGGGGTGCAGCCTGAGACCGGGCTGGCAGGGACAGTGGGAGACAGGGTTCCGGTTTTCTCTCTGGACGTCGTTACTGTAAACAGCACCACCTAGACGTGTTGCTGGCCGTCTCTGCTCTCAGCTGGAGGCAGCAGGTGGGCAAACCCGAGACAGATGTGACAGGGAGGCTGGCAGACCCTGGCAGAGCGGGTCCGTCCTGACGCCCTGCGTGAAGCCCTGGGCCAGTTAAGGACCTTCACAGCACTGTGTGACCTTCAGCACGTCCATCCCCACAACTTTCCAGTCTTCCCAAACTGAAACTCTGTCCCCGATAAACACTAACTCCCCACCCCTCCTCCACCATCCTCTGGAATCCACCGTTCCCCATTCTGTCTCAATGAATCTGATGACTCTAGGGACCACATACAAGTGGACATATAGGACTTGTCCCTTTGTGTCTGGCTTATTTCATGGAGCAGCATGTCCTCAAGGTTCATCCATGCTGTAGCAGGTGTCAGAATTCTCTTCCCTTTTAAGGCTGCATAGTATTTCATTGTATGTGTATACCATACTTAAATGTATCCATCCATCTATTGATGAGCACTGTGAATCATCCTTTAGGCCACTGTGAATAATGCTGCTCCAAACACGGGAGTATTACTAAACGTTTCGTTTTAAGATAATTGTATATTCACATAAAGTTGTGAGAAATAATAGAGAGAGATCCCACACACCCTCTCCCCGGTTCCTTCCAATGGACACTTGCGGAGGGTTTACTGGGTGCCAGGCAGCATCCTGAGTGCTTTGTGTGACTGACTCCCACGAACTCGGAACATAGGAAACTGAGGCAGGGAGGAAGCTGAGGGACCAGGCAGGATCACTCAGCTAGCAAGGGGCAGAGCTGGGATCTGAGGTGGTCTGACACCAGAGTCCAAGCTCTTCTCTGCAAGACCTGAGCTTGGCAAACTGCTGCAGTAAAGGGCCAGAGAGGGCATCTGTTGGGTCTCTGTCCCAACCATTCAACTCTGCTGTCATGGTGCCAAACAGACAGTATGCGCATAAGGGCAGAGCTGTATTCCAATAAACCTTTATTTACCAGAAACAGGCAGGTGACTGCATTTGGCCCGTGGGCTGCAGTTCGCCAGCCCCTGTGAGGAACTCTACTGTGCTGGTTCCCCTCCTGCATGCGTGGGAGGGTAAAGAAAACTGAGCACGTGTCCAGCCACAGGGGAGGACACACCCTGGAGGATCTGCGTCAGGAACGCCACCATCCTGACTGTGACGGGGCATGGTGCAGCATGTGGCCGCCAGGAACTCTTCTGTGATCTTGTAACAGAAGTCTCGAACGACACCCCCGATAAGTGAGCGTGCAAACCTTGTGTTTCCATGAAAGGAAGGCTCCAGTGGGGGGGATTTGCCTTTTATTCTCGTGCCTTGCGAGCAATCTGCTGGGAGCAAGCCAAGCACGTTGAGCACCCCCCCACACACACAAAAGGTGGCCAGGGAGCAGGCCCCCGCCTTTGTCTTCAGCACCCCTGGAGAGTCTGTGTGACCAGGTGAGGGTGCCCTTCCACCCAGGTGCCATGTGACCCAGGGGCACTTATTTTATTTCAGATGTGCAGTACCAGCAACGTGTGAGTGAATGAGCCGCACTACGTCAGAGCTGCTAAAAAGGGGCATGAAGTGGGAAAGCACTGTGCATGCGCTGCCCACTTCCCGGGAAGGGCACGGAGGGATGCAAGCCCATCACACCTTCAGAAGGGGGCTCCTGCCCGCACGGCTCCCAGCCCGCTTTCCTCGGTGACATGAGCAGTGACGTTTCAAGAAGATAAAGGTGCACTAATGAAAAGAAAAAGGCAGTCAGATCTCAGTGAAATATGGCCTTAATTGCTGCCAGCGGGTGGTGCATATTGACAAGGCTTAGAAAAAGCAGCGCAGATGTAAGAATGGGCACCCCCACTCCCCGCATTGCTCCTTCTACCGAAATGTGATTAGCGTCCTAAAATCAACATGCATTTGTACACAGGTGCAATGTTGCTCTGAGCAGGCTAAACAGTCCAAATTTCTTGCCAGTAATTGCACTACTTTGCAGGCTCAGGGGTTTTTTTCCCCCCTAATGAGAACATTAGTAAAACCATTTTCAACAATGCTTTAAAAAACTAAGACAAATTGTTTTGTCAATGTATTTAAAAAACATGCACCATGTTAACAGTGTTAAAATACATTGCAACAAACAGCTTTCTGAGTGATTTGTAGTTTCAAAAAAACATTTTCAGTTTAAGCCTGAGGTTAGTGTGTGGTTTTGGAACAAAATAAGTGATATATTAAAAATAAGCATAATCCGCTGAGTGAAATAAGTCAATCAGAGAAAGACATGTATCATATGACCTCACTGATATGAGGAATTCTTAATCTCAGGAAACAAACTGAGGGTTGCTGGAGTGGTGGGGGGTGGGAGGGATGGGGTGGCTGGGTGATAGACATTGGGGAGGGTATGTGCTACGGTGAGCGCTGTGAATTGTGCAAGACTGTTGAATCACAGATCTGTACTTCTGAAACAAATAACGCAACATATTTTAAGAAAAAAGAAAAAGAAGAAGATAGCAGGAGAGGAAGAATGAAGGGGAGTAAGTCAGAGGGGGAGACGAACCAGGAGAGATGATGGACTCTGAAAAACAAACTGAGGTTTCTGGAGGGGGGGAGGGTAGGGGGACGGATTAGCCTGGTGATGGGTATTAAAGAGGGCACATTCTGCATGGAGCACTGGGTGTTATGCACAAACAATGAATCATGGAACACTACACCAAAACAAATTATGTAATATATGGTGATTAACATAACAATAAAACAAAAAAATTTAAAAAAATAACCATAATCCACCTAAAATGCAGCCTGCGTAGGTAAACTATAAAAACCACGTGATTTTGGTTGCTTGGTCCCTTAATCTATGTTTAGGATTTGTCTCTACCAGGTGCAAATTTCCATTCTTTCCTCTTAATTTTTGTGGCCATTTCCCCCCACCTGCTCATTCACAAATTGAGATGATTTAAAAATTCTTTACATCACAGAAATCTTTTAAATAAGACAATAGATCATTTTCTAAAGTTTGGAGAGAAACGTTTCCAATGTCTTTAAGTAGGATATGGGAAAATGTTACAGTGTAGTGACTCTAGTCTCCCACTACTCCCCTGGCCCCGCCTTCCCCAAATTGCCCATTTTCTTTGCAATCCACCTTTCTGTGTGCAGAGACCTTTTCTTGCGAATAATCAGGCCATTGTTAAAAACAGAGACAAAGCACAGTTACAAAATTATTTATTAAAAACAAAGTACAAATTCTTGACATCCAACACTTGCCTTTCTGGGATTGGTTCAAATTTTAATTAGAGTGCTTATGGAAACTAACACCATGTGTGAAGAAGTCGAGGCGTTTCCAGTCCTGCAGGAGCCATGGCCCAGGGCTACTGGCACCTACATAGAGCAGAACCTAACTAGGAGAGGATGATTTGTCTGCCCCCCTCCCAAGAAGATGCTTAAGTGAGATGTAAGGCAGGTCAGGGGAAATAATTTAAGACTACCAGGCACAATAAAAGCAATGAAATATAAGAACCTAGTCTACGAGTTGTTGGGGGTGCTAGCTTCTCCTTTGCCTTATTGTCCTGGTTCTAGCAACGTTTCACGCAGGGATATGTGTACCCTGTGGCCTTTAGCAATATGGAAAACTAATATTCGACTAATTTAGAAGAATATTCGCATGATAGATGCAAACCAATACATTTCAAGTGCGCGGTGATCCTAAGAGTGCAATGAAGAATTGAGTATCTAGTTACAGATTCAATGAAGAGAATGTAGATTCCATACTGGGGACCCCATGCGCAGAGGGCTTTTTTTACCTTGAAATTTCAGAGACAGTAGCAGGTTCCGATGTAGTCACTGAGAGGCTTAAAGCCTCGGGAATGGAGGTGGCTGGCGGGCAGGTGTTCCGGCTGCACAAGGCTCAGCAAAGTCTGTCTTCTGGAGAAGAAAAGGCGAGAAGGCAGGCAGCAGGGGTGGTCCTTGCCTCAGGATGCAGTCTTTACCTGTGGTTTCTCCGGACATAAAGTGATGATATGCACAGGAGCCTGGATCTTCCTCAGGACAGAGCCACCATGTGCTGTCTGGTAGGGTGTTCACTGCACAAGGGCACCTGGCTGAAGGAGAGGTGGGTGGAGTTGGACTTCTGCGTGCCTTGCCCTGCCCATCCAGAGAGCCAGGTTTTAGGAAGAGCCCTGGCCCAGGGTCCTAATGCCTCCGTCCCTGATCATGAGTCCCATGGAGCTCCCTAGGGGGCCTCCTGTCCGCATTGCCTGAAGCTAGCTGTCGACCCTGCGCTCCTTACCCCATCTCGTCCCCACGCCACCTGCAGATAGGAAGGAAGCCGCAGCGGGAAGGTCGGAGATGAGAACGGAAGGGCCCACAGCGGGGACTGAGGTGGCAGGGGCTGCTCCCAGGGCGGCCAGGTGCTGCTCACCCTCCCCAGCTCTGAGTATATACTTACCTTGACGGTCCCCCCCGCATGCGCCGAGCACCACATCAGATGGTGCTCTGATTCAGCACAAACTCGAAGTACAGAAGCTCGTGTGGTGAGCCATGGTCTGTTAGGCACAGCTCTATTTTTAGCTGTTCTGTAGCTCCTTTTTCATTTCTGAAGGTCCCAGCCTGCTGCTGTTGCCCGGTTCCCTCCGTCGGGGGCGCCGCTACCCTGGGGTTGCGGGTCATCCTTTCACAAGGCTCCATTGGGGTCCCTCCCTGGCCTCTGCTCCTTTCCTGTTGGCCACAGAGTGGGCTTTCCTTGTTTTTGTCCAGGGCCTGCTGACGCCCCGAGCGCCCCGCCTGGCACACAGGGGAGAGAAACGCAGATGCACGGCGTTTTTAGAACCTGGATGATAGATTTCAATAATACGTCTACCATGTGTTGCCATTTATTGAGGTGGAGTTTTCCCCCCGAAAAACAACCTTTAAGAAGAGTAGATTTCTCTGAACGGCTTCTTCGGCTGACCCCTAGGCTCGAGGTGGGCCAGAGGGCAGGTCGGCGTGGTGCCTGGAGCCCCAGGGAGTCCCTCCTGGTGGGCGCGGGGCTCTGGTTCTGGAAGCTGCGCTCCTGGGCTTCCACACTCTGATGACACGTACTGGATAGGCTTTTCTCCTTTCAAGAAGAAGAGGCAGCAAGTGCATACACACACTTGCAGCTCCTTTATTTTTAACCTTTCCTTCTATTCTTAGCAGTTTTTGACTTTTACAGTAACAGCCTGTGTGTTGAGAGGTCAGATTTCGGTAACTTCCATTGGTTAGAAAGGCAGGGAACTGACTTAATTGGACTCATACACTGTGAGAGATTTGGGGCCCGTCCAGCCAGGAGGAATATACCAGAAGGGGATTCACTGTGTTGACAGAGGGGAAGATCGTCCAAAAGTTAACCCAGAAAGGGTCACTTTGCAGACCCAGAGAAAGGCCCGCAGGTCAGCAGGCTTTGGAGAGAAGCAGAGGCGAATGGCAGGTGGGGAGCGGGAAAGGTCGGCTTTCAGGACCTCAGGGATGTTGAGAGCCAGAGCTGAGCCGTGGGCTGGGTTGAGCAGGCATCCGGGAAGTCTCCCTGGCAACAGACCCCCTGACACGAATAGTCTTAGGATTTGATAAACTCCAAGCAGATGAAATGAATGGTATCAGGAGAAGAGCACCCTGGTTCCAAGCCCCTCAGAAGGGGATGAGGCAGGGAGCCTGGGGGAGACAGGACAGGGAAGTAGGGGACTCCCTGGTGCACACCTGTAGGTGGAGGTGGTGGACTGGGGGGTTGTGGTGCAGGTGGTGGGTTGGGGGGCTTGTGGGTGGAGGGGGGGGGGTGGGGGGAGTGATCTTGGCTCACTTGTCTTGTGCTTCTCTCATGGAGGTGAGGGGGGACAGGCTGGGAGTCTGCCCACTCACATTGTATTCATGTCCCCTTGAGGCAAAAAGCCCCCCAGCAAGGTGAGACAGCGTCCTCGTTATGAATGTGGAATCAGCCTGGGCAGGTCACCTGCACATGACCGCCCAGCCAGCCAGCAGCGGGACCAGAGCTCCTCCAGCCCCATGGACCTGCCCGCCTCTGGACAGGGGTGACCCAGGGAAGAGAGAAATAACGTGCCTAAACTCTCTTCAGTGTTCTGTGCTATAGGGGCAGCCCCTTGGTCTTTCTTTTGAGCCGTAGATTTAACATGCAGGGAAGTCCAGGCTGGTAACTGAGAGGGTCCCAGGCTGCGAGGACTGCAAAGGAGGAAGAGGGGCAGCAGCTGGAGACATCAGAGGGTGTCTATGGTGTGCTCCCCATACTGTTACAGAAGACAGTTTCCCCCTTTATATGTTTTAGAAAGATTTGCATCCTCAAAGATGAAGGACAAAGTAGGTGAGTCCATTGTTCACACTGGAAACATTTCCCCCCATTATATAGCCCTTTTTGAATACATGAAAAAAGAGTCCATTTTCTGCTGAAAATATGAGAGCCTACGGCGGTTAAGTTCCCAGGAACCTGTTAGGAATGTCCAGCTAGTGTGAGAATGTGGACTTGTACTTACAGAGGTAACATCCTAGAGAGGGCTGTGCTGGAAGAGTAGAATACCCAATGTCACTTTTCTGCCATTCTATAACCATCCTACTCTATCCATGGGGTTAGTGTGGCGTGGGTCCCACCTGGGCAGAGTGCCCGTCCTCTGGCCACAGTGTTTGGCTTAGAGTCTGGCCATCACTCATACCGGACCAATCATTGTCTTCTCTGGAAAGTGAACTGGGAAAACCCGTCATTCTTTCCGGAGGAAGATGGTTGAAAGGACCCCTTGAGTTAGGAGCCGAAGGAAAGAGTCTGCCCCAGAATAAGGGGAAGAACAGCAGGTTGAGAGAGAGAGAGAGATGGAGTAGTGGTATCATTTGAACACCTGGATCCAGCCTTGCCTGATGTTGGAAACACCCCACCTGCTGAGGACTTCCCAGTCACACTAGCCAACGCATTCCTCTATTTAAAAAAAAAAAAAAGTTTATTTGAATTGGGTTTCTGTCACTTATAACTGAGCAATTCCTGATGAATATTAATAGTGTAAAACACAACCATCGTACCAGAGGGGGTGGGGTCTCAGCTGCGTTGCTCTTAAAGAGATTCCATTAGCAGACTAAACATACAATAAACCTTCCACGAAGACTCTATACTGCTCTTAATAGCAGCATGGCTGACTGGCTAGGGACACAATGACTCTGATCGCTACCTACCTGCCTGCAGAAGGGGTGCTGGGCACTGAACTGTGTCCTCAAAACTGTCTACCACATTTGCTTGGTGTAGAGCAGGTGTCAGCAAGCTTTCTCTGTGAGGGGCCAGAAAGTGAGTATTGCAGGTGTCGCGGGCCACATGGGCTGGTGTCACTACCTGCTCTGCCCACCGTGCGAAAGCGGCCATGGGCAACACGTCAGCAAGTGGGCATGGCTGCGTTCCAATAAAACTTTATTTGTGGACAATGACATTTGGATTTAATTTGTGTGTGTCATGAAATGGTATTCTTCTTTTGATTCTTTCCCCCCCTAATCATTTAAAAACGTGAAAACCGGGGCGCCTGGGTGGCTCAGTCGGTTAAGCATCTGCCTTCGGCTCAGGTCATGATCCGCACAAGGGTCCTGGGATCGAGCCCCGCGTCGGGCTCCCTGCTCAGCGGGAAGCCTGTTTCTCCCTCTCCCTCTGTCTGCTGCTCTGCCTACTTGTGCTCTTTCTCTCTCTGTCAAATAAATAAATAAAATCTTTAAAAATAAATAAATAAATAAAAAATAATAAAAATGTGAAAACCGTTCTGTGACATCAAGAAGAGTCCAAGGAGACACTACAACTAAACAGAATACAGCAGCCTGGATGGGGTCCCAGGACAGAAAAAGGACATTAGGGAAAAACTGAGGAAATCTGAATAAAGTGTGTACTTTGGTTAATAATAAAGTATCAATATCGGTTCGTTAATTGTGGCAAATACACCATGCTAATGTGAGATGTTAATAACAAGAGTGGTATGGGGTGTATGGGGACTCCGCCCTGCCTTTGCAATTTCTTTTGTAAATCAAAAACTGTTTTAAAATAGAACATTTATTAGAGAACAGCATTTTTAGCTTCTGGATATACAAGAACAGATGACGAGCTGATTTTGGCCTGAGCACTACAGCTTGTCAACTGCTGCTGTAAGGAGTCAGATGGACTGCTCTGACAATACGGTAGACCAGAAAGTCTTCCTGACTCTGTCAGTGAAAACAGCTAAAAGTCATGATTTTTTTTAAAGATTTTATTTATTTATTCATGAGAGACAGAGAGAGAGAGAGAGAGGTAGAGGGAGAAGCAGGGTCCCAAGGAGCAGGGAGCCTGATGCGGGACTCGATCCCAGGACCCTGGGATCATGACCTGAGCTGAAGGCAGACGCTTAACCATCTGAGCCACCCAGGCGCCCGAAAGTAATGATTAATAATACAACATTCTTAAATCAATCACTGATCTGGAAACAAAGTGTGGTTAATTTTATCTCAGCCTGACGAGGCTATGGTATACAGATGTTTGGTCAACCCCTACTCTAGATGCTGCTGTGAAGGTATTTTGCAGATAGGATTAACGTTTACGGTTGGTTGACTGTGAGTAATGGACATTACCTTTGATGACATGGGTGGGCCTCATCCAATCAGTTGATGGCCTTAAGAGCAGAAACATTCCCTGCAAAAGAAGAATTCTGCCTCAAGACTGCAGTGTCAACTCCTCTCTGAGTTTCCAGCATTCCCTACGGACTGCAGACTCACCAGCCCCCATGACTGCAGGAGCCCATTCCTTACAGTGTGTTCCTATGTATCTACCTAGCTAGATACATTGTAGAGCTGTATATACATGTTGTAGATGTATATCTCTTGGCTCAGTTGTTCTGGAGAACTCTGACTGATAACACAAAGTAAGGAATTGTAAGGACAAGGGGGAGTTGAAACGAGGACTCCAAAGAGGGAAGCTGGTTACTGAACCTCGCTCTCTCCTTGAGGGCGTTTGCTGGACCAGGTGTAAGGGCTAATAAGAGAGCCTCCCACGTGGAGCTGGGATTCTGAAAGTCCGCTCCATCAGTGCAGGGGCGGCGTGGGAATAAACCTTCCTTAGCACTTGGCAAATACAAAGAGAATGGCCTGCTTTCCCTTAGATGAGGAAAAAAACCTCCCCAAACATTTGAACTACAAGCCAGTGTTCACATAGACATTCAGCGTGAAGTCCTACTGGGATGACCCGAAATGCCTGGAATTTATTTTTGACTCGGTCTCTAATTGCCGGCGCTCCCAGGCAACTTGTGGGAATAAACTCGCATCCTCTCTGGAGAAACCTAAACCCTATCCCGAACATCAGAACACTCTCCTGCTTGAAGTTAAGGAAAGAAGGGGAGCGGTCGTCAGCTAGAGCTCATGTAGAGAAAGAAAGAAGCTACCTTGTGTGGGACAGAAATAGGTCCCTGAAGTCCTCCAGTATTGGAATTTTTAGACACAGGATACAGAGTAACTACAATTGATACGTTTAAATAAAATAAAAGGAAATTTGAAAACAGAATAATGAACAAGGAACTGTGGAGTGACCAGTGCGTCCTGACCTGCTAACTAACGTCAGCACCACTCGCCTCTCTCCGAGCACCAGCTGGAGCCCGAGGCCCGAGGTCCCGCGCCCGCCCCGTGCACGGCAGCTCCGCGTGTGGACGGTCCCCGGCCGCACTGAGTAAAACGGGGAACTGGGAATCTCTTCCTTTCACACGTGGAAGGGCCACGACTTAGAAGGGAGACACGGGCTGTTCGGTGTCGTGCGTACCTGGTTCTCTTCCCTTGTGAAGTATGAGTTTATCAGGTTGGATGTGCGTCCCGAGGTGACTTCTGAGTGGCACAGAGGACCCAGGGCACAGGCGGAGCGCAGAGCACGCTGACGAGGGATTCTCAGCTCCACAGGCACACGCACCAGCCCCCAGGCGGGGCGGAGCGTCCGGGGAGGGCGGCTCTCTCGCAGACTGGGATGGTTGGTCACCCTGAGGGCCAAAGCCGCTCTTCTCCAAACCTTGCTTCCCCGCCATGTGTGGAGGGTGTAGGCGTGGTCCGGGTGTGGGCTGAATGCTGTGTCCCCAAACCCACCCCCAGTGGGCTGGGTGTCTGCAGGGGACCTTCGCGGGATAATTAGGGTAAGATGAAGTCATGAGGCTGGGGCCATGATGGGGGAAGAGACACCAGAGTGTGCTCTCCCCGGCTCCACCACGGGAGGACACGGCCAGGGGCCCTGTCTGCAAGCGGGATGAGCTCTCACCCGGTCCCCGCCACGCTGGCCTCCAATCAGAGATGAATGCCCATGTCCGCGCTGACCGAGAGGTCCAGAAGTAGCTGGGAAAGGGGTTCCTATGGGACCTCAGGAAACCCTGTACTCACACCCTGCTGGTTTGTCCCCAGCCACCCGGCCTTGCCCCGACCAGCACGGCCGCCTGTCCTGGGGTTCAGCATCGCCATTCCGAACGGTGGGTGCCAGGCAGCCTGGACCAGCTCCTGAGTTCTTCCAGTTGCACCGGGCCCGTGCTGCACAAGGTTCTCAAGCCCAGTTTTAGCCAAGGACAGCCACCTTGGTGCCATCAGAAAGGTCCTCCTCGCACGCAGAGCTCAAGAGCTAAAGAAAAGGGAATCAAGAAACTTGGACCACTCCAAGGAATTATCACTTACAACAATGAAACTTACCCCCACAAATAAAACATTCAATCAAAATTGGCTTGATGGAAGATTCTGGATTCTGATCAGGATTCTGATGAAATGTTACAATCTGCCAGAATATGATTTCACAGACATTGAAAAGGAAACTTCAAAAATATTTTGATTTGCTTCATTTGGGGCTTTCTAAATATTTAATGTTTAAAATCTTTCAGATTATTGATTCAAAATGATGTTTATTTCCTACAACTTATGTTTGGTTTATATTTGGCATTTATAAACATTCAACAAAACCAGTCTCATGTGGCATTGGTAATTGCTATTATTGTTTTTCCTTAGAATTCTGGGGTTTAAGTCACAGGAGGGTGGTGAAAAGGAAGGCCAGTGTGATCCAGAGAGCATAGAAGCTCAGAGGTGACCCTAGGAAGTATCTACCCTTCTCCCTCCCATGGGGACGGCCTCTAACACTTTCTGCTGAATTCATTGTGAGGATAGGAGGGAAATGGCCCTAAATTAAATCTCAATATTCCAGCCAGCCCCACCGCTCAGGCTAACCGCATCTCAAAGTGCAGATAACTTGCTGATGCTCACGGGTCCCCCTTAGCAACTGAGTTGCCATGGAAACACATTGTCACTCGCTGAGAGGGAGCAAACAAGAGCTGGAGGAGTTTGCAGGAATTTCTCATTGAAATAATTACAGTAGTTCTCAGTGTGTTTAAGAAATGAATGCACCGTGACTTTTTTTCATTTTCCTTTTCAAAGCATGTTTGTGACAAGTCTTGCATCCAAAGAGTTCAGCTCAAATGCTTGTTATTTTAAATCTTATATAATACTGCATTTTTTTAAAGCCATGTTTGGGAGGCACTTGGTGGTCAGTTATTTGTTTTAGGGTATGGAATTTCATATGCATTTAAGTATTTGTCCAGGCGTGAAAATGCCATGGAAGGGTTATGTATGTGAGAGGCAGAAAGGGTATGGGCGCAACCCATTTTAATAACAGGGTCATAACAGATTTGACCTGATTTTGTGTTAACTGAATGATTATGTGCCAATCACGCTTTTGTCCGATATTATTTATAATGAATCATCATTTATTTGGGTTGGATCTCGTATGGACACTATAACCAGTACTGAACCTTCTGAATGTCTGATCTTTGGGGAAATTTCTAGGGCTGCTATTAGAGATTCTGTTTCTATTTAGAACACATAATGTGTTTCTCTGAATCAGAACTGGTAAATCGTTCTCAACGATTCTTTGTAGTGAGGACCTGACTTTTATTTTAAAAAGTAGCGTTTTATTCTGGTGAAAAATAGCTCTGTGTTCCTGATAGGACAGCTAGAAATTATAGGGAAAAAATTATAGAAAAGCCCAGAGACAAATAGATTCTCCAGAAATCTCGCCTCAGAGAGACTCATCATCAAGGTTTGGCATCCTTCCTTGAAGTCTTTATTTTTAGGCGTTTTGGGTTGTTTTTCAGTTTAGCGATTGTGGTCAGGACAGTATTTAGGAGACATGCATTCAACCTACGAAGCAAAAAATGCTAAGCTCCTCAGCTGAGAAGAAAACCCAAAGCACAAACCATGCAGGTTACTTAACATACAGAGCGGTTCATTCTTTACTGGAGGAAGATGGTACTCCATGGAGACATTAATTAGAGCGTTCACTATGGGAACACTATTTTAAAATTGATGCTGGCTGTCATGTTAACTTCTGAAGGCGATTTTGCAGGGCCCCTGCACCCGGGGAGGTGGTTGCAGGCTGAGCTGGGCTCAGTTTGCTGGGACGGGTTCCCTGTTCTGCCACGCCGGGGTCGGCACTGAGCCAGGAGCCCTGACACATCTCCATGCTCGTTTATTGACTTATAGTTTTCATCTATTTTGATGTGCAAATGTCCAGATTTTTCTAAGGCAGAGGACCTTAGAAACCAATACATTATATGAAGACAGTAGTGAGTAAAGCATGTAACAAGGTAACCCCCTGTAGTAATAACGTCATTTACACTCTGTGCAGAAAATACCATTGGATCAAATTCCTCCCTCATCTAGGGATCCTGGGTGTGGGGCTTTTGTTCATTGCATTGACCAGAGCATGGCTAATTGGCAGCGGATGCTGAGCAGTAGGCATACCAGAGGCTGAGGGTGTCATGTCCACTGGCTTCTACGGGCTCTGTCATCAGAATACAGACCTCAGAACACAAAATAAGGAGACCCCAATCTAGAAACCAAGGCCTAGGAGAGAGCCCCACAAATCAGGTAATGATGAACCGTCACTACATTAATAAGAGCCTGGGGTCCTTTTTCTTTGAAGAAACGTTGGAAGTGTGTTGCACTGCTATGACATTTTATAGGAGAAAATCACTTAAGCCACTATATGCCACAAGCAAAGTGTTCAGGCCACATCTATTCTCGCCCCATGCTTAGCAGCAACAAGACAAGGGAGGAATTGAAATATGTACTTTTTTATTGTGGTAAAATATACCCAACATAAAATCTGTCATTTTATCCATTTTTAAGTGTACAGTTAAAGTGGCAGTAAGTATATCCACAATATTGTGTATCCATTGGCAACATCCGTGTCCAGAACACTTTTATCATCCCAAACATAACCTCCAACCCATTAAAACGAAGTCCTCACTCTCCTCTCCCCCAGCCCCTGGCACCCACCATTCTACTCTCTGTTTTTATGAATGTGACTCCTCTAGGGACCACATATAGGTGGAATTATAGAATATTTATCTTTTTGTGACTGGCTTACTTCACTTAGCAGAATGTCCTCAAGGTTCATCCATGTTGTAGCGGGTGTCAGAATGTCCTTCCTTTCTAAGGCTGAGTAATATTCCATTATATGGATATGCCACATTCTCTTTATCCATTCCCCCATGGATGCACACATGGGTTGCTTCTACCCTCTGGCTAGAGCGAATAATGCTGCTATGAACACGGGCATACAAACATCTGTTCCCGTCTTTGGGGGTATATATACCCAGCAGGGCAAGCGTGGGACCAAAATAGTAAATTTTGCTTAATTTTTTGAGGAACCACCTACTTATGTCCCCCCAGCAATGCATGAGGTTTCCAACTGCTCTACATCCTCACCAACCTTGTCACTTCCCTTTTAAAATATTTTTTTTTTGATAATGGCTGTCCTAATGGGTGTGAATTACCCTACTGGGTCATTGGAGCAGGGAACCAATCAGCAGTGTGGCTTCACTCACAGGACCAGCTCTCACTTCCTCTGGGAACTGTGCTCCCTGGCAGGGGCGGGGGGTGGGGGGCGGCAGGGGCATGGGTGAGGGGCAAGGGGCGGACAGGCGCTGCTCTGAGGATGCACATCACCTCCGGTCCCACCCTTGGCCCCTTCGGGGAGGCCTCACCACCTTCCCTAAACACTGTATGCTTTGCTGGTTTCATGAAACCCACGAAGAAGGACAAACAGAATCAGTTTGTAATTCTGAGATGTCTACACAAAAATGATTCAGTTTTTTAAACAGAGTCTTAGAAATGACTTTATAGTAGGTCATAATAGATTGATGTTGGACACCAGTGCTCACTAATTGTGGAGCGAATTACTTCTCTCAACTTTACACCTTTGTAAAGGTCGTTCCACATTCGTGGGCTCCAGCACCCCCTCTAGATGAGACTCAGGGTCACTGCCCTTGACTGACCTTTGATGTTGACAAGTGCCCTAAGTTCTTTCATTGCAAAACTTAATGTCACAGGCACAACTCTTTGGAGGAAACAACATACGGTATGCCCCATTTCGAAAACAGGCAATAATTCTCTTTTGCTAAAATTGCAGATGCTTTCCTTTGCTAGATATCCACTGTTTTGGCTGTTATGAATAACGATGCCATGAACATCTGTAAACCTATAGCTTCATTTCTCTGGGGTGGATTCTGAGGAGTGGGCTTGCTAGGTTGGTGAATAAGCTGCGGGTAACCTTGTAGGAAACCAGGCAGCTTGCATTCCTGCCTGATTACATTTCCATATGGGTGTGCTGTGTGTCCTCCTGCCTCAGGAAGCGACAATGGATGGGCCCTGAGGATGGACGGGCACCGTGCAGGTTGCCCCAGGAGTGGCCCAAAGATGAGCCAAGCCGGTGACTGGCAGAACCACTTGGTACCAAGTGCCCTGAAACCAGCCATCCGCCCTGGTGGACACCCATTGTGCAGGCTGACGGTCACAGGAAATTTCGTCCCATGGGCCATTTGCTTCTATCACTGGAGGCCTATTTCACAGCCAGGTCCTCTTGGCAGGACCATGAAGTTGCAAAACTCTCAAAATCAGAGGCTTCAGGGTGCATACGTTTTTTTCCCGGTGGCGTTTCTGATCGAGACACTTGATCTACAAACCTGCGGGCGGAAGTTCCATGGGCACGAGGCTCTGGAAGGGACGTTGGGAGACATGGCAGCCCCCCTCCCTCTTCCTGCTGCCCACACCTCAGCAGCAATGGGGGTCCCCTCCACTCCCTCCCTCCCTTCCTTTCTTGGTATCTTGTCTTATTTCACAGATGCAAACCTTATCCCTTTGAGGATATTTTTAATATATTTTTGGGGGTAATGTTTTCTTTTCTCTGTAGAGCCTGCTTCTCCAAGTTGTTTTTCTTGTTTGTTTCGATCCCATTTCACTGCTCCCCAATATCCTGCCTTTCTTTTTCCCTCTCATGGGCCCCCACTGAGCTCTGCTTAAGACATATCTCTCCTCAAGGCCTGATAGGGCCTTGCTGCTTCTACACCTTGCCCCAGCCTCATGGATGGACCTGTTTCCACGATGCAGTTCAACAGACCTCTTTCTCTTGCTCCCCACCAGCTCCTGGCCTGGTACTGAGATGGAGAACTCGGGGAGCAGCCCCCCTCAGCCTTGAGCCTGGAACAGAGAGTACTGTCTTTGCCAAAAATGCTCCACTCTTGCTGTGGGGGTTGCAGAGTTGTGACCACCCCTCTGCTGATCGCTACACCCTGGGCCCTGCTGCGGGCTCCCACCCTGAGGTCTTGGGCCTGGAAGGGAGGTGGCCTCCCATCCCTGACCCATGACCAGTAGCAGGCACCTTGGTTCAGTGTCTGCCCCCAGCATCCCTGCCCTGGCCCTTGTCTGGCTTCCAGCCTCCACCCCTGACCCCAGCCCCAGGGTTGGTAAGCACCCAGATTCCAGGACAATCTTGCACAAAGGAAAGCTGGTGGGGCTTCTTAGAGTCTGTGGTGGCTCAGATCCTTACCCTCTGATCATGATAATACTAACTGTAGGGCTCAGGCTTAATTGCATGGGAAAAGCTTCTCCCCTGGCTTTCCAGGGGAGTATTAGCCGGTGAAGGAGGGAAGGGAGAGAGGTGGCAGTATGCGGGGTCCCCAAAATTGTCCCCCTGGTTTCCTCTTGGCCAGAGAACCTTACTGGAGCATTCTTGCAGGGAAAGAAAACAATGTCTCTGTAATGTATTAAATTTATTTTAAAAAATTAGCCATTGTTGTATTAGAGTATAAATATTAAATGATAACAATTTCTGAGCTTACCACTTAACTCCATCTCAAAAGAGATCAATTATATTTTCTTTTTCAATGATACACGCTCAGGAACAAAGTAGCTTTGACTCGCGGCTCATGACAATGGTCAGGAAGTCCACTCTAGAGAAAACATCGCGATTGCCAGCTAAATGTCTTTATCGGTAGACTGCGTATATTTTCAAATTCTAATGCAATATTTAAACAGAGAACAAAATGTAAATAGTTCACTTGTAAGATTAATATATAAATAATATTCACCAAATCTGCTTTGAGAAATGTGATTTAATGACTCAAATTCAGTAAACGATCAGTCTCTTCAGTACCTTTCTCTCGCCGCTAATAGGAGAGAATCCAAACATTCTGTGAATATAACGAAAGTCTCCCATTTCTTGGTGTGTCCTGGGAAGCCTAATTTTGCTTAGATTTGGAGACGTGGTCCATGAAGGAGCTCACTGCCGAGCCCAGCACATGGAGCTCGAGGAACGCCAGCGCAGGGAGGGACTCCCCTGCACCCACTGGCCTCAGGGACGGTCGGGTGCGGGTGGGGGTGGCTGAGGCAGCCTGGCGGCCCGGAGCCCGAGTCAGGGGGAGGGAAGGGACGGCCAGGGCTCAGCTCCTGGGCTCCGGGCAGGTTAGGAAGAGCTCCGTGGGGTGTGGCGGTTCTCAGGGCCTCTTCCAGGGACTTCACGCTTCCGGCATCTTTTGCCATCTATCTCTGGCTGGGAGCGTTGGGCTCTCTCTTCGTTCTGTTCTTGAACCACAGAAGTTAACTCCTCCAGCGTCGAGTTGGCCCTCCCCACCTTTCTGTATGCATCTGTAAGACTGGGTGTATTTAATGGCCCTTTCCCTCCTCTGCCATTCCCTAGAGACATCTCAGCCCTGCATACTCCTTCTTGGCCGCACAAAGCTTGTCAGTGAGTTGGCATTTCTCCGCGATCTGTGCAGCCAGGGTTTTTGCAAGCTGCTTTTCACATCTTACGTAAAGGCGACTTCTAACGGACTGAATGAGTCTGAGCGTAAATAGAAGACCCATCGATAAGCCCATGACAGGCAGACACATCCCAGTCTCCTACTGGAAGCTGTGCAAAGTAAGTTGTACACTCAGGTCACTGGGCAGTAGCTCTACCACCCCCTCACCCAGCTGCCCAAGTAGCAGCCCAGAGCCACGCTCCATGGAGGACAGCAGCTCCTCCGTGGCATGTCCCCACACAGGCTCTGCCCAGTCGCCGTGGAGCCAGCAGCCACCACACACCCTGCAGAACACCCAACTTTCCACCCGGAGCCCAAATGGCAACTGCCATCGCCGATAGGTCAGTCATCTGGTTGGCAGTGCGCAGAGATCTACATATAAAATGTGGTCATCCCATTATGATGCAGAGACAATTCTTCTTCACCTCTTTGTCTATGTTTGTGCATCAATATGAAATTAAAATATAGTGAAAACCCGCAACTTAAGTGTATGACTTGACAAATTTTTGAAATGTATAACCCCTTACATTTTCCAAAAACTCTATCAATATACAAACTATATTCATTAACACAGAAAAGAGCCCTCTGTAAAATTTCAATTGAAGTGTGACCAGCCTGGGCCTTGGCAACCTGTTTTTTTGTTTGTTTTAGTTTTAGTTTTTAGTTTCAGAGGTAGAATTTAGTGATGCATCAGTTGCATATAACACCCAGTGCGCATTCCATCACGTGCCCTCCTCAATGCCCATCCCCCAGTGACCCCATCCCCCCACCCCCACTCCCCCCAGGAACCCTCAGTTTGTTTCCCAGGGTCGAGAGTCTCTCATGGCTTGTCTCCCTCTCTGATTTTATCTTATTTTATTTTTTCCTTCCCTTCCCCTATGTTCATCAGTCCACGTACTTAGTATACGTTCTTTGATCCTTTCCTTTGTACAGAGTTGTGTCTCAGTAACAGTCCCATCTTGGAACAATTCTATTGCAGTGAAAAGATCCCCCCGTGTTTCCCATGTGGGCTACATTGGACAGAGTCTGCTCGTCTCTCCTTGGAATACGTCCGTCACTTCGTTTCCAGAGCAACGCACTCTACTGTGTTTACAGTGGTATGCTTCGGTTTTGTTGCTGTGTGTGTAATCTTCTGGCCCCACTGGGCTTTCCTGTTTTGTTTTTCTCCCAAACCTCCCAACATTAGTTGTGACCCAGGATTTGGTTGTGGGACCACTTTCCTTCCTTAGCATCTCATCCCCTTGCTGAGTCACCTCATTGGTGTTGTGGCTTTAATGACATCGAAACATCCTGACTCACATTCATTCGTCCTTTCCAAACCTTTCCACACAATCCAGACTCACTCACACCCAGCCGCCTCCACGGCATCTCCGTGGGTCATCTGTTGTGCTGGAACCCAACCAGACTTGCCCCAGAACCTGCTCTCTCTCAGCTGTCCCTTCCCATGATGCAGCTCCATCCTGACAGGGCAGCACTGAGGTCCGCCGGGAGCCGCCCCTCACTCACCAGAGCAGAAACTCTGGATTGTGACACTGGCCCTCTGCATGGTGACAAGTCCGCCAGAGGATCCTGGAGTCTGAGACCCCTGGACAGACATGGTGTGGCCGCTGGTGGCTTTGCTTCTCAGCCTTGAGAGATTGGAGGCCATTTTGGGGTTCTAGTTGTCTTCATAACGATGTCCCTCTGTTGTCACCGAGTCTCCACATGAAGAAGAAGCAATACATAGAATTCATATGCATAAATACTGCACCAACATAGGTTGGACGAGTTGTCAGTATATCTAATTATGTACAAATCACAAGACATAATGCATCCATTCGAAAGAGCAATACATATAATTAACATATATAAACATTATACAAATACAGGCTACATATTTATGTATAAATCAACACATATCCATATAAAAGGAATAGTACTTATAATTAATATATATCAATATTATACCAATAAAGGTTATAGAAGTATATTAGTATATACAATTATGTGTAAATCACAATGCATAATATAGCATATAATATGTAAATAATTACATAACATAATATAGCTAATATCCTACATAATTTTACATATGCTAAAATATTTTTGAAAACGGTTAAGATGGTAGACATTTGACTAGGACAGTGAAAGCCACAGAGTCTGGCAGAAAAATAATCTAAGTTAAAAATAGCCAAAACTATCATGTGAGCCCTGAAGGATGAGTCTGAGGTTCCAAGTGAACCTCTGAGGTAGAGGCATGGGCCAAGATCTGCTCAGGCTCAAGTTCACAGGCAGACAACCCCCACTGAGGTCTGGGCAAGTCTCACCACTTTCGGTGTGGAGCCAACCAATCAGATTGAAGGCAAAAGTCTGGTACGCTCTCCACCAATCTAGACCCAGATCCTCGAGGAGCCGTTTGCAAAGTACCAAAATCCAACACTGGTGAGGCTGCCGTGAACCTGGTGTGCTCTTACTGATCGCGGCTGGCAGTGAAAACCCATCAGGGATCCCCAGGAAGCCACTTGGCAGTACCAGTCAAGAGCTCAGAAGTCTGCATTCCCTTGTGATTTCTATTGGGATATAATTCAGGGAATCAAAAGGAGCTGGAGGTCCAAAGGCTCCCATCATGGCACTGTTCACAACCTTCCTAAACTAGAAAGAACATGAGTCCATGGTTGGGGGAGCCTGAGGGAGTTACATCTTCTCGATTCCATGGAACATTATTCAGCCATGAAATGCATTTGTGGAGATCATGTGATAAAATGAGATGTCTCTAAAAATACATTCTTTTGGGCGCCTGGGTGACTCAGTCAGTTAAGCATCTGCCTTCGGCTCAGGTCATGATCTCAGGGTCCTGGGATCGAGTTCCGCAGTGGGGGGTCCCTGCTCCGCGGGGAGTCTGCTTGTCCCTCTCCCTCTGCACCTAACCCCGCTTTTGCTATCTCTCTCTCTCTCTCTCTCAAATAAATAAATAAGTAAACAAATAAACTCTTTAGAAAAATAAAAATACATTCTTTTGAGGAAACATGAACACGAAATAGTTTCCATGTAAAACTGACATGCATATGGTCAAGGAATTGATGGGAATACAGAATCCACTGAAATTTTTCTGAATGAATGAATTCTTCAGGAAAAGCTACAGTTTATTCTACAAGTGAAGTAAGGCTCTCACATTTTTTAATTGAGTGCCTCTCCCCAGCCTGCGGTGGCCTCCCAGCCATCCCTTCACATGCCAGTCCCAGAAGCCCTCTCTCTCCCCCTTTCCCCAAGGCTCAGCCCCCAGACTCCTCTCTCTGAAGTGAGAACTGGTTTGCTTTCTGCTGGGTCCATTTTCAGTGTGCACTGAAGCCTTCCCGTTCCTGTCCCATCTCCCCTGCCTGGGCCAGCACTTCCACAGCTTTCCCACCGAAGAAGTTTGCTTCTTCCTCTCACTGCATGTGCGGTAGATGGTGACCCGTCATTCTTACCTCGGCAATAATAAAACACCTTGATCTAGCCCTGCATGGACTTGTGGTTTGCTGCCGGGTCACCATGGCAACGGTGCACGGTATTCCTGCGCTCCTCCCACAGAGAGGGACTGAGCAGTGGCAGGGCTGGAATTAGGATCCCCCTGCCTCATTGTGGGATTGTGTTTGTGGGGTGCTGGGGTCACACTGGCCTTCCTGCTTGCCTCCCACTAGCCAGGTCACCCCGTAAAGTCACTCAACCTCTCCTGGTTTCAGGGTCCTCACCTGTCAAACGGGGCAATAGTCGGATCTACAGGACCGGGTCGTCAGGATTGGACGGACCGACACAAAGGGCTCTGGGTCCAGGGCCTGCTGCATCCGCTGAGGGTGCAGGCTGAGCGGCCCTCACCCCATTGCTCACACGGGGGTGGGCGGCTGGAGCAGCCTGGATGGAGGGGCAACATTTGGGCCTTAGAAGTGAAGAGATAGCACTTGTGGAGAGGCGCTGACGCCCTGAGAGCTTTCCGGGAGCTGGCCACCACGCAGGCCTGCCTCTGGGACGGGAGTCCCGGCCACGCTGGGGGGAACTGTCCGTAGTGCTGAACCGTTGCGTTCAACCGTTTCGGCACCGGGTTTCCACCCTCCGGGACCTGTTACAGAGCACTCTCCTACCACAGACATTCCTACACCCAGCAGGTGGAGGGTGTGCACCTGAGGGTCCCTGCAGAGAGCACGTCTGCCACCTCAGGGACCCTCCCCTGGCTCTGGCGCCCAACGCTTCTACAAGTTCTAGGTGTGGCTTGCGTTTCTTCCCAACTGAGCATCCCCTGCGCTCATTCCCCCTTTCCCTAGTGTCCGGTTATCCTCCCCTTTCCACATTGTCATCAGCAATAAACTCCCTTCCGTTTCCAGCCTCCTCACAGGATGACCCTAACGTCTGGCTTTAGTGAAACTGAGACCCTCCCCCTCCCCTGCCCTCTGGTGTGGCTGCTTCCTCTCCCCACCTATGCCTCAGGGGCACCACCGGGGGACCTGCTTCCATCCACCTCCCTGGGCTGTGCATCCCTAAGAATCCGGGCTGCCGCCTCCCCAGGCCTTTAAGGCCACTGGGCCTGCATTTTCTCTTCCTTCGGTGGCCATTTCCATCTCTGTCCTTCCTCTCTCCAGCCTCCTGCCCGCCCCTGTTAGCCTGCCTTCCTCTTGCCCCCCCCCCACCTGCATCCTTGGATGAGTCTCAGTCCAACGATTCACTTTGTTTCCAGCTCATGTGTAGGCAGAGGTACACTATCAGAGAAGACCAACCCTCTACTCTGAGGGACACCACAGTTTTGTTTTGTTTTTTTTAAGAATTTTTAAATTTATTTGTCAGAGAGAGAGCTTGCAAGCAGGGGGAGCGGCAGGCAGAAGAAGAAGCAGGCTCCCCGCCGAGCAAGAAGCCTGATGCAGGACTCGATCCCAGGACCCTGGGATCATGACCTGAGCCAAAGGCAGACACTTAACCCACTGAGCCACCAGGCATCCCCTCTTCTCACGTTTTAAGTACAAACTTCACTTTCATGTTGTACAGAAAATCAGGTATAACAACCAAATCCGGCATAAAGATCTTCTGGCTTCTTACTGTGGCCACAGAGAGATTTATCTTGGGTCCAGCTCCTCTTGCCCTGCCCACCTCGCCATTGCCGGGCTCCTGTACCTCTGGCTTCCCGTGGGTTTGGCCGACAGGGGGCACCTACAGGAGATGGGAGAGTGGGGTACAGAGACGGGGCATTTCCTCCCCGCTCCTTCCCATCACTGGTTCTGCCTTCCAATCAGCTCTCCTCCAAAATTCCAGCTAGAATTCCACTGGCTCGGGCGCCTGGGTGGCTCAGATGGTTAAGCGTCTGCCTTCGGCTCAGGTCATGATCCCAGGGTCTTGGGATCGAGTCCCGCATCGGGCTCCCTGCTCTTTGGGAGCCCGCTTCTCCCTCTGCTTCTCTCTCTCTCTCTCTCTCTCCCCCTCTGTCTCTCATGAATAAATAAATAAAATATTAAAAAGAATAATAGGAATTCCACTGGCTCCAGAGATTCCACTGTCCTCCATCAGTCCCAAAGGTGGGGATGGTAAGAACCCTTGGTGAGAAAGTAAGGTGAAGGGAAGGAATCCCGGTGCTCTCCATTCCTTGGACTCCCTCAACCCTGTCTCTGGAAGCATCTGTTTACCCAGGTCTCTTCCTTAGAATACCTGTCTCCTACTCAACCCCGACGGTCAGCTCCCCAGTTCCTCCCTCACTCCCCTCCGCGCTCTGGGGTGATAGTTCTGCCCACCCTCCTGGCCCTCCCCCTCCCCTGGGTCTCCGTCTGTCCCCGATCCTGTTCTCCCCTAAACGCACCCCTCATTCTTCCATGACCTGCTCCACCTTCCGTGCTGTACCTCCAGCCATGGCCTCAGACCCTCCCTTGCATTTCACTCCACCTTCTGGAAAGCATGAATTTTTTTCATCCATTTTCTCATCTCTTGTGTGGTTGGCACCATCCTGTGACCTAAGTCGTAGCCCCTCCACTCTCCTTGCTAAAGTGTCATGGTTCTCAGTATACGCCTGACTCAAGCTCTCTGAATTAGGTGAGGTTCTGGCCATAAGTGTGGCTTTGGAGTCAGGCACCCTGGCCAGTTCCTAACCCCGTGTGGCCCTGGCTCACTTCATAAGCCTCTGATCCCCAGGTTCTCTCCGTGCAGAATGGGGTGTAGGTGCTATCTCACAGGCCACAGGAGCTGAAGGGCATGACAGGTGTACACGGCTCAACATGGGATGCTTCAAGTAGTTACAACTGCTGCTGGTGCTCATGTTAACCATTACTGATCTTATCCTGAAACCAGGGTGGGTCCCCCGGCCCCCCAACTCTTATGTTGAAACTTAGCCCCCAGTGTGATGGCGCTTGCAGGCAGAGCCTTTGGCAGGTGAGTAGGTCCTGAGGGTGGAGCTCCAGGAATGGAATTAGTGCCCTTATAAAAGGACCCCCAAGAACCCCCTGGCCCCATCAGCCACATGTGAGGATGCATGAGAAGACAGTCCCCTAGGAACCAGGAGTGGACTCTCTCCAGACGCCCAGTCTGCTGGAGCCTTGATCTTGGGCTTCCAGGCCCCAGAACTGGGAGGAATAAATGCTGTTAAAGCTGCCTGGTCTAGAGCATTGTGTTATAGCAGCCGAGCTAAGACACCGGGGCTTCATCCAACCAGGTTTCCACGTGTGTCTCCAGCTCCTGGTCATTTTTTCTCAGCTCCCATCCTGGACGCCTGGCATTTCCTTGGGATTCCTCCTCACCCCTCTTCCTTCCTAAATGTGCATCAGTCACCGAAGAGCTCAGCATCACCTGCACTCCAACAACCTTCAAGGTCCCCTCCTCAGCGTTGAGTGGCTCTCTGCGGATGTGCCACCACTCCCACACACCCAGAACCCAGCCCTCACCTTCCTTCCTCCACCTGCACTCTGCGTCCCAACAGATGAGACTCATTCAGCCTCACCATTCAGTCAGAAGCATGGCCTTTGCTCTGCATCCCTCTCCCTGGGGGCTGCAGAGGACCCTGCCCAAGGCTCCTCCACAGCTGTCCTCCTCCCCGCTGCAGGGGTGTGGGGGTCTCCAGGGTCCCCTCCCTCAGGAGCTCAGCTACAGAGGGGCTTGGTTGTAGGGCCACACTCTGGGAGATGCTGAGTGAGGACGAGGGAGGATCCAGGAAGCCAGGAGGGAGCTCTGCAGGCCCACCTCTCCCTCTGCCCAATCCTATGGCCTTCCCTGCTCACCACGGGGCATCTGGCACCCCAAACTCTATCTCAGCTCTGCCTCCCGACAAGCCGACCTGCTCACTTGCCCTCATCCACCCTTGACATGTAGATCGTTTAACCTTCTCACCATATCTTGAGCCCACCCCCTCCTTTCCAGCCCACTGCCCTTGCCTTCCTTCAAGACCCCATCACGTTTCACTTGTACTGTTATCTGCTACCCTCTCAACTCCCCAGAACACCCCATGTTACTGTTCAGGGTGTCCACATAAAATACAAACCTGCGCATACTATGCAGTCTCAAATCCCGCATCGCGAGGGAGACACCCTCCATGTCCAGCTGTCTTAATGACCTGGCCTCCCAGTATTGCCCCCACCCAACCATCTACACGGGGCTCTGGAAACACTGAGTCGTGCAAGCCTCGGGCTGCTCCTCACATAACCCCTCTTCCTGAGGTGTCTCTTCGCCTCCATGTAACTGGAAGATCCCAGAAATCCCTCAAAACTCTGCTTCGGAGTCACCCCTGCTGACGTCACCCCTGACATCCTTAGGCCAAGGTCAGTAGACTCCCCTGTGCAGGGTTTTGTATCCCACATATATTTAAATTGCTGCATAACATACTGGGTTATTGTGAAAATGTCAGATTTTCTGCTTCTCGGGGTAGAACGAAACCTTCTCGGGAGCAAAGCCACCGTCCCCAGGGCCCATCTTCAGGCACTCGAGGCAGTAGCCTCTAGAAGCAGGAAAAGGCGAGGAGAGGGGTTCTCCCCTAGAAACTCCAGAAGGAACTTGCTGCCACCCACCCTGGACTCTATCCCTGGGTGACCCATGCCAGACTTGTGCCGGCAACATTGGCAGATAACACAGTTGGGTCATTTTAAACCACTAATTATGGGATTATGACATCAATAGAAAACCAACACTTTTAAGTTAATAGATTTAAAAAGGGAAACCACAGTATTCTGGAAACCACGATATTCTGGAAAAGCTACTGTCAATGACCCCAGGCATTCTTGAGTCTGAAGCCTGATTTTATAGTGGTTTCCTTCCTTTGCTTTCCTTCTGTGCTACCAGACTACGAAAATCTCATCAGGCATTGATCTCTACACCATTACAGTCTGAGAGTACCTAAACTCGGCAAGACAGGCCCTGGGTGAGGGCCCCGGCATGACCTGGGAGGGAGGGCGTGGGTTTCCTGCTGGGCTTACAGATTTCTTTAATTACAGATCTTCTCCCATGCAGTACATTTATATTACTGTGATAGTTTAAAATGGCCAATTTCCCTCCACTTGGCTCATGATAATAAGAGGAATCAAAAATCTCCTGTTGGCTAAAGGGTTAACTGTGGAGCTTGAATTTTTTTTTTTTCCTCCTTGGGGACTCAGAACTTGCACGCATCTTTGATGATCCTTTCACAAAAAGAATCAAGGGCGAGATGCCTAGGGCTTGAATGTGCGTTTGCTGTACATTCATGATAAATGCTGAACCAAATGGCACATTCATGGCTGCTTCTTGCTTGTAAATGAACTGCTGAATGAAAGTTTTGGGGCACAGCTCACCTCCAACAGAAGCTGTCCTGTTCACACTGGGAGCTGACCAACGGTTCTTGAATTTTCTTGAAAAACTAGTTTTTCCGCTCTCCACGACAGCGGTGCCTTCCTCCTTGCATTTTGTAATCAGGCTGGCTTTTTTTTTTTTTTTTTTTCCCACACTGCCGTTGGAATAAAGATCCCGCCTTTGATTGAAATGGAATCTTCCACTATTGAGCAAGCCTTCTTCAATGAGTCATCGGGGCGGCTGCTCATTGGCTGAGGCCGCTGGAGCCAGGGGATTGCCTGGCACCGGCTTGCAGGGCCCGGCTTCATTCACAGAATCTCTGGCTCGCTGCTAGCCCTTCCATTCACACAAACAGCCTCTCATTCACATTTTGCTGTTTTTGTCTGCTTCTAATGAAGAGCGGGGTTTGGGAATGATAGGGCGTTTTTGCTTCAGATTTGGGGGGAGTTCCGCTCTCCATCACCATCGTCGATGGGGTGTGCACTTGCTGTTGCTAAGCGAGCAAGGGGAAGGGCGAGAATGAGTGCCTGCACCCAGGGAGGGCCGCTGCGGCCCTGCACTCCTGCATCCGGATGGCCGGCCTCAGCTGCCGGCCAGGAGCCGCCCTCAGGGCACTTGGTCCGTAAAACTCTGCTGGGCTCAGTGGCCCTTGGGACACATGCCTAGTCGTGGGTGGGAGAAGGCAGGGTGCTAAAGGTAAATTCATTTGCTTGCACAGAGTTGCCTGGCCATTTGCACAGGGAGGTTTGTCTGTGTCAGGTGGGTTATCTCTATGCACGGCCCGCGGTGCCAGGGCTCAGCGGGTTTGAGTCTCCGCTGACCTTCTGGGGGCCGCCAACGCCCGTTCCCCTCGCTGAGAGGAAGGAGGCCTGCACCCGTCCCCTGCAGCCGAGTCTGACTCCTGAAACGGATCTGCTGTGTAACCAGAGCAGCTGCATGTTTTTCCTCCTTAATGCAGGGTTGAAAAGCGGCAACAGAAGGGACACTGAAATGTATTTGTAACGTTTGGTAGGCATTTTTCCAGACCTTGAGCACATTCAGTTGGGATAAAGCTTCAAGCCCAGCCCCCTTTTTGGAATGGATTTCTGGAGCCGGCTGCCATTCCTCAGAGAAGTCCTCTTCTTTTTTGGAAGTAGGTTTTCAACCTAACCCCGACTGAGGAAGGCTGTTGTCCGTAGCAGGGAACACATCCTCACTGGCTCTGTGCAGATCTTTCTTTCTTTCTTCTTCTTCTTCTTCTTATTTATTTATTTATTTATTTTTGGAGGAACTGCATTGCCACAAAGACACTTGTCATGGCTGCTCTTTTGCCTTGAAAAAAAAATAGAAAAACCCAGGAAATTGGTATGTTATGTTCACCTGGGAGTAAATATTCTTTTCTTTTCTGTTCTTTCTTTTCTTTTTTCCTTTTTTTTTTTTTTTGGCTATTTACCAATTTCTGCTGCTTTCCAAATCAGAATTCATGAGGATCCGCTGAAGATTTTATTCTTAAAAAGCCTCCGTCACATTTTAACGCATGGCTGTGAGACACTTAGGGGCTTCCACGGAGGGCTGAGCGGGGGACAGGAAGCCCTAGCACAGAAGAAGGGGTTTCAGAAAGTTCATCTGACCGTCCGCAGGGACTGGACTGACCTCCGGCACAGATGCTGAGTCGGTGGGGGGATGGGGAGGCGAGCAACCAAAGGTTGGAAGGAAATCTCTGGGAAGGTAGAAAAGGCAGTTTGAGAATTGATTGGCTCTAGTGTGCTGTCAGTGGGTGTATGTATTTTTTTTCTTTTTTCTTTCTTTCTTTTTCTTTCTTTCTTTCTCGTGTGCGTGTGTGTGTGTGTGTGTGTGTGCGCGCGTGTGTGCGCTACAGGAAGTGATTTGCAGTGCTCCCCGGGCCTTTGTTGAGAAGGGTCTCCTCTGGAGTGAGTCACGCTCTCGCTGTGCGCAGCCGGAGCCGCTGGGCGCTCCCCTTCGGAAGCGATGCCTGGAGCGGCGCGAGCGTGCAGCCCTCCGCAGCCGAGCGCGGGGCCGGGGCTGCGCGGCCGCGGCGGCGCGGGCCGCTAGCGGGGAGGTGGCGCCGCTGTCCCCCGCTGTCCCGGCCGCCGCGTCCCGCCGGGCCGCGCTCGCCCCTGCAGCGCCCGGGCGGATGCGGTCAGCCCACGGAGGGGCATGCTTCCACGCACCAAGTACAACCGCTTCAGGAATGACTCGGTGACATCGGTCGACGACCTTCTGCACAACCTGTCGGTGAGCGGCGGCGGCAAGGTCTCGGCGGCGCGCGCGGCCCCGGCGGCGGCCCCCTACCTGGTGTCCGGAGACGCGCTGCGCAGGGCGCCCGACGATGGGCCGGGCAGCCTGGGCCACCTGCTCCACAAGGTGTCCCACCTGAAACTCTCCAGCTCGGGCCTCCGCGGGCGCTCGGCGGCCAGGGCGCGGGCGGGCGCGCGGCTCTCGGGCAGCTGCAGCGCGCCCAGCCTGGCCGCCCCGGACGGCAGCGCGCCCCCCGGCCCCGGCGCCCCGGCCATGCGCGCCGCCAGGAAGGGCCGGCCCGGCGATCAGCCGCCGCCGCGCGCCCCGCACGCCAGCGACCAGGTGCTGGGGGCCGGAGTCACCTACGTCGTCAAGGTGGGTGCGGGTGCGGGCGCGGGCCGAAGGGTGGGTCGCCGCGGAGGCCGGGAGGCGCGCGCTCCTTCTCGGCCGACTCACGGGGCCGCGGGGATGGGGCTTTGCGGACGCGCCCGCTGCGCACCCGTGGGGAAAAGCTTTGCCATGGGTGACCTCACTCTGGCCTGTTTTCTCTTTGGCTCCACTCCCCTGGCCACTGACTGTGCCATGTGTCCGGCCAGTGGTCCTCAGGGCATGGGCCCCTGTCCCTGGGAAGTGGGCACCAGGCCGACGCAGTGAACACACTTGGAAGGACCGGACAGCCCTGCCCCGAGAAATGCAGGCGGTGTGACTACTTCTGCTGTGTCTGCCCCAAGAGGCAGGGTGGGTGGTTCGGTTCCCGCGGCTTCTAGCATGCAGGCCAAACGCTGCCTTGCTTTATGTAAGCCGCTTGTACTTCCTACCCAGCAAGGTTTTCTCTGGTGTGTCTGCCTTTCCTTCCCTACCTGAGGGTTTTGGTTCACAGCAGCAGAGGCGAATTTAGGACTGTTTTTCCCTGGGGCTGTAGCCTTCCCTTTAAATAGGCTGAAAGGGGCTGAGCACGGGGCCTGGAGCTGCCGGCTGGAAAGGAGGTTTTTCCTCCAACACAAAGAATTATACAATCATGCCCAATGTGGTCCATAAAATTCCTCCCCTATACAAACATTTTATGATGTTTAAAGAGCCAACACGCAGCTCCCGCCCACCGGCCTGCCCCATACTCATGTCTTCCTGCCTGTTGGACAGTAGTGAGCTGTCCCTGGGCCCTGCGGCCCGGCAGACATCTGCCAGACAGGGGGAAGGGGTGGGAGCTCTATGATTTGTCAGGTCACTCCAAGGCATGGCTATGTGTTTAAAAAGCAATGAGACGCACACAGTATCTCCACTGTGCCGTCAAGCACGCTGAGAAGCCTGCAGGGCGTCTAGCCTCCACGGATTGGCTACAGATTCAGTTTAGAAATTCAGCAGACACATCCTCAGGTGAAATGTTGTGTCTTGGCAGTGTGGGGACCAAAATATTAAAAGAAGCAGTTAACTGTGGATGATCTGTAACTGTCTAAACAGGACTGACAAAGGAATGTGATCCTCACTGTTAAAAATGGGGCCTCTCATCCGATGGAGGCTGCTTTCTACTGAATCTTCATCTTACCTTCCGAAAATGGATTCATTTGTTTTACAGAAGGGATGAAGATCGGCATAAAACATGCATGTCTGCTTGAGTTTTTTTATAAAAGAGAGTGAATATCCTTCCTGTGGTCTTTCTTTAAATTATATAACCAGGAGCCAAAACAAAAAGAAAAAACAAAACCAAGCAAAAAACCCTGACAACTTTGAGGTGAAATCGTGGCACTGGAGTCGATGACTTCTAGTGTGCTAATATAATTGCTATCTCAAAAAAAAAAAAAAGAAAAGAAAAACCCAGAAAAAGAGCCTACGTTTAAAATAGACAGACCTTGGCAAAGCTCGCTCTCTATGCCTGTCATGTGGAACATAGGAGGTAGTTTTCAAATGGAGGGAGAATTCTCAAACTTAACGCCTTTAAAGTTTTCTTTTAGAAAAAGCATCCCTCCCTTGGCTTAGAGCTTTGCTGTTGCTTTTCGAAGAGCGATCCAGTTTAAAGGTCAGTTGTGGTTGGATTCAGAGCAGAGCGAAGCGAGTCAGCACTGCAGGGCCATCCTGTTGGTGTAAGGCTGTGAACCCGGGCAATAGCAGAACTCATGTGAGCAGAAGCTGGGTCTGCCCAAGCCTCTGGGTTTGGGGGTCACATGATCGTGCCTCCAGTAAATGGTGGCAGTGCCCGCGGGGCACCTAGCCTGCCTGCTTAGCATTCGGTGCCATGAATGGTGGTCAGGTGAACATCAGCTTAGGCTTCACCAGAGAAGTGTGGAAGCACATAGCAAGGAGGTCGGACGCTGAGGACAATGTCTCGTGCACACACTTGATTCCCGGGATCACATGGCGCTCTGTTGGTGTGCATTTCCGCATTGCCCGTGTTGAGTTGAACATCATGGACTTATTCTCTGGGAGAATCATAAAACTGAAAAAAAAAAAACCTCTTAACTTGGTATTATTTGCTGATCTGTGAATAGTTTTACCAGTATCTTGGCTTTTTTTCTCTCTGGTAGAGAGAAAGAGGCAATGTTTCTTACATGACTGTACATCGGCTGTCAATCTAAAGGCTGAGGGTTTGAGAAAGAACTAATTATTGCCTTGGATTTAAATTTATTTCTAAATTAAGGAGCCCCCCACAATGTTTTCTTATTTCTAAATTCATATGCTGTATAATTATAGGTTTTCCCCCTCGTAGAAATACCTGCTATGGCACTACGAGGACGCTGTCTGCAAGATTTTTATTGAAAAATATTTCAGCTCCATCTGCTTACATGGGAGTAGAAACTGTGAAGTGCAGGAGTCTGGTGGGGTTTGCTCACCTAGGAAACATCAAACTATTTGAACAGCAGGTTGTAATCTTAATTAATGAAGGATATGAAGTTTAGAGACGGAGAAGGCTCCTGAGCAACAGGAGAATTCCAAGCTCAGCGGGTTTGACTCGTCCCGCGTGCCACCAGCGAGTATGCTGCTGATAGGGCACCAGGGCCCTGGGCTCCTCCAGACGGCCACTCCAGGGCTGGATGGACGTCAGGAGCCCTTCCTGGCAGGACTTTTGTACCCTCCTAGTGTTGTGGGATTGCAGGGTTCTTGTCTCACGGAGCTCAAGAATGAATCTCGCTGACACATAAGGGTGAAGTGAAGTGAAAGTTTATTAAGTGAAGGCGAGAACAGAAACGAAAGAAAAAAGCTCTCTAGAGTGAGCAGGGTCCCGAATGGGTGGCCACTGTGGGCTTTTAGGGCTGGTCTTTTTACAGAAAACTGACTAGGGAACTTAAGTCTTCTTGAGGTCACCACCGATAACACCATGATCACTGTCTCCTTTGGTTACTTTCAGTGGTCAATTTGTAACTATCATGAAAATATCTCATCTATGACATTTAAGACCAAGGAGGGGGTCTCCTTATGTTCCCTTGTCTCTGGCATTTCTCCACATCAGGGATTTCTCGTAGCCTGGTCCTGTCGCCCCTTACCCATCTCTTGCCACCCACAGCCCCACCTGTCCCTTACTCACGAGGTATGCTTGACCCTCATTTTTCTCTTTTGGTAACACAACCGCAAAGAACGATGAATATTGTCATGACAATTCCATCTCAAAACCACATTTGGACCTGGAAGGTGGGTAGAAATTGTTTTGATTATACTGCTGTCCACCTTGAAATTCTTTTGCCTCGGAGTCCAAGGCGACTACACCTGAGTGTCCATTGGGGCTATGGCCAGTCTTTGGCGGGTTTTGAGGGCGATGTTGGGGTGCTCCACGCACAGGCCTGCAGAGTGAACAGCTTAGGAAGGAGAGACAAGATTGGACATGCCACTGGCCGAGGTAGGAGGGCCATCTGAAGGCCAGCATGGCCTTGAGGTTCAGCCCTGACCCTGACTGATGGGCGCAGTAGTGTGGGGGCTGCTTGGGGTCCCGCCACCGGCCCCAGGGTCCCCAGAAGAAGGACTTCTCCTAGAGCACATTACACCACAGACTCAAAACCAGCAAGGAGGTGACCTCATTTAGGGCTGACTCCAGTGCCCACAGCAAGAATTGGGAACCAAGTGAGGAGCGGTGACCTCGGGTGCTCACTGGTCACTCTCAACACAGACAGGGATGGTGACCTGCTGCTAAATGTGATGGCCCCTTTGGACATCTGCAGATGGCTGTCTGCTCTTACCCCAGTCTCGGTTAGGGGCTATTTGCAGGAGATTCTATCAGTCAGAGAGTTACGGACTTTTCTCCTGATACACTGGACTGTTTTTCTTTGGGAATGAAGCCTTCTTTTTAGAAAAACTCTTTCAAAAATTATTTTGTTTCTCCCCTTTGTGAATCTGATGATATTTGGGGTGGTATAAATTATTCGTTTTATTTATAAATGTTCTATTGCTCTTTATAGATGGTCTTTATAAACTGCACTTTCTCCAAAAATTATTTTAAATTGGTATTCTATCCGCTTGCCTTAGATTCATTAAAAATACCTTCAATCTTCCATGTCTTAGCATTGTATTCCTGTGACACCATGAGTAAAGGTCATTGCAGACTTATTTTGCCATGAGACATTATCATGATGGGATTGATTGAATTTTGTTTTAGTTCTGGATGAACAAAATTGTTCTGCGATGTGTAGTAGAACTTTCAAAGTTGATGTAAATTTTTTTTTGAACAATCTCATAATATGGGTGGCTTACATGTAAATATTATCTAAATGGTTTGAAAAAGTTTAAGAAATTCTTTTGAGATTAATAGACAAAATTATTAGTTTAATATGGGAAGTGTATTAGCTCTCTTTTTATGTGACACAGTAATAGCAAGTGTGTTAAATGTGTGTGCACTCTACACCACGCACATACCACACACACATGCACACGTACACACAGACACACATGCACACCAAACAGGTAGACAACTTGTGATGACTTTGGACAGGGGTGATTTTCTTTCCTGTGAGAAAAATACTAAATGTCATATTTACAGAAATACCTGATTATCTCATTCATTTTTTCTTATTCATGTTTAAGAGAAAATCATTCTGGGAGAGATAAGCTATTGATCACACTTTAATCCTGCAAAGCATAGACTTCCTTCTTCTCTACTTTCCCACTGTGTTTTATCTTTGATTATGTCTTACTGGTGAGGAAGGCACGATACGTGTTATTTAAACAAAGTCCTGGTAACGGAGAATGTGGGCAGCGAACGTGCAAACCCGCATGAGAGGCTGGCTTTCCAGCCAATAGGCTCATCCCGAAGGGTATGCAAAGCCCACAGCCCCTCTCTTGGATGTGGTGCCTTGGCGCAGGGACATGGCCCAGCATGGTGGCCTGGCTCTGGAGGTGGCAGGTGTCATGGCGGGACATCTCATGCTCCCATAGCTCCCAGGGCTGGTGGAGAGGGGCCTGCTCTGCGGTGCCTGGGCCATGCTGCTCAGGGTCAGGGCCAGACTGCACGGCGCTCCTGCCCAGGATGTTTGATGGGTTCAGAGGAAGTACGGTGAGGACCCGGCCTGTTAAATGAGAATCGTCAAGGACTGATGAAGTCAAACTGAATTATTTAATTCAGAAGTGAGATGGTTTCAGATGACATGGAGAGAAATGGCCAGTCGTACATATTTGTAAAGAACAAAAAGAAAAATTTGAATTTAGCATAGAAGACCTACAGTATGCAGTGGATAAGGAGTGTCTTTATGGTGGGGGCACTGAGCACGGGGGTGGCCTCCTGAGTGGGTGGGCCTCACACGGGTACCGATTTTCAGTTGCGCTAAAACCCCCACAGACCATGCCGTGCCCGTGAGGTTTTACCTGCCCCGCCCCCACCCCAGGGCCGGGACCGCGGCCTGCCCATGTGCCCAGCCTGCCCCTCCCAGCACGAGGACAGGTGGAACCCACATTAAGAAATAATTCCTATAACCCTAGCTCCCCCCCCAAAAAAAAAAATCTGAAATGGTTGTTGAATTTTTTCAAGGGCTTTTTCAGCATCTAGTGAGATAAATAGGTATTTTTCACCTTTTTCCGTTAATGTGGCGAATCATCTATCTTTGTGACACACGTGTCTCGGCTTCCTGTGTGAACGCTCCCTGCTGCTGGTCTTTGCGGGCAGATGTCTGTCCGGCTCCTCGTCAGGAGACACAGTCGTCCACGGTCTGGCCCTCGGCTTGTCCTCTGAGCCCCACACTGCGGCCACAGGGAAGAGCTCGTTCCGCCCAGACCCGCTGCCCCTCTGGCCTTCAGTCTTCACTCACGTTCTCCCCATCTGGGCCCTTCTTTCTACCCCGTCTTGGCCTTTATTCTAATAAAGCTCTGTGAGCTAAGGACCTCTCCGTAAGGGCCCCAGGCTCCCGGTTCGCCTTTGTAGTCACTTCCATCCCCAGCAGGTGCCTACCGCGGGGCTCCTGAGAACCCAAGAGAAATCAAATGGCTCCCACTCTCAAGGAAGTCGCTCCTTACGGGGGAAGCCACTCCTTGGGGGTGTTCCATGTGTGATGAGGCCAGGAGCTGTGGGGACGGGGGTCCTCCACTCTTCCCAAGACCCCTCTGGGCGCAGAGCCTCAGGTAGGCAGACGGTGACAGAGACCAGGGTGAGAGGCGGCTGAGGGCCAGGGGGAAACCAGACAGAGCAGAGGGGACCAGTCAGGTGGGTGACCTGGGGCCTACTTACATGTACTTGGCTGTTAAGAATGTAACTCCAAAGAGGCACATTTTGGACTCTTTTCCATTAAAAGATTGCTAGATAATTATTCTTTCTGTGAATGGGCATGTGTGCAGGGTCCAGCCAGAGTCCTCACAGGCTGTTCTGTAGATGGGAAGCGTGATTAGCAGACCCACGAATTCTCTTTAAAGCTAATTATGGGAAGGTTTCGGTAAGAGAATCAGCTTTAATGAGAGCCGTGAGTGGTCATTATGAAGTTAAATATTGTATAGCCAGATTTCACCAGGACATTTCCACCCAGAAAGCTAACCTCCTGAATACTTCCTGGTGCCCCCACCTCCAAGGAAAGCGCCAGATTTATGAAAAAGATGAGGGAGGGTGAGTGGATGCAGGAAGTGTTTTTGCGGGCGCCATCAGTCCCCCGTGGAGGGGATTCTAGGTTGTGAAGGAGGTTCGGGACTATTTTCCAAAAGGAGTGCACGATCCCGTTGAGCAGGGAACGATGCTCCACTGGAAACACACAGACAGGTTCACGTCCAATAAGCTGCTGGTGGCCTGGGGAGGGTGGAGAGGGCCTGGAGCTGGCAGGAAGGCTTCATGGAGGGCTGGGGTGGGTGCAGGTCCTGGGAGACTGTCGGGTCTGTGCGGGCGGGGGGCTGGCGGATGCTCCAGGCCGGGGAGTCAGCGCAGGAAACCCACTGGAGGAGTGAGCGGCCCGGCGTTTGCTCAGGGATGGTGCCGACCTTCCACCAGGCTGGCCCAGGTCAGAGGGCAGCGAGGCATCAGCTGCCATGTGTCGGTGGCTCGGGCTGCGGCGCCTCAGAGTCGGGGGGACGCTCCCCATTTACTGGAGGGGCCCACGTGCTGCTGTCCCCGGGGGATTGCCGGCCTTGGCAGGGCGGATCTCCTTCCTCACCAGGCGAGGTCCCTGAGGGTATGTGTCCCTGCCTCCGTTTCTCTAAGCTAATGTCTCTTACTCCGCCGCCGACAGACTCGACCTCACTGTTTCTAGGCTTCTCTGATCTGCTCACATCCCAGCCTGTGGATTCCCATGTAAGATTCTACCCATAGAAGGAACCTGGTCCAATTGCCAATCAGGCTGTTATTAGCGTTATGCCCTGTCCTGAGGATAATCTGGGCCTTAGTTCATATGCCCACACAACGGGGGGTGAGTGCATCTTTGCCCGAGATCCAAGAAAGGGGGGTAGGGCTTTCCTTACGGCTGGTTCCTTGTGATCTCCAACAGCATTACTCATGACTCTCGGAGTCACACTTCCTTTTATTAAAAGGCTCAAGGCACACTCACCTCTGCCACCACCCTCCACGTCCACTGCCTGCCACAGGCCACGGGACTCTTACGGGCCTCCAGCCACAGCCTCTGCCGTCAGGGCTCAGAACTGTGATGGAGAAAGCCAGTGCAGTGGCCCCTGGGCATTGTGCCGCCTGTCCAGCAAAGCGAATGTCCCGTCGCAGAAGGCGTGGGGGGCAGGGTGGGCATCGAATCCTGATGCGTCCACACCCTGCGGCCACATGCAGCCGTTTAAGACAGAGCCTGCCGTGGTGACTGGAAGAGATCTTCACGAGGGATGGTCAGGCGAGCAGAGAGCATGATGCAATGATGTGTGTCATCGGCGCCCATTCTCGCGAAGGGGACAAGCACAGTGCTGGTGGGAGCCTCCGGCAGCCTGCCCTGAGCCGCCGCCAGCCTCTGTGCAGAAAATCAGCGGGGCGATACGGGACCGAGCGACACTCAATCCCACGAGCCGGGGCCACACATAGAGTACTCGGTGAAGCCGCAGCAGAGGAAGTGTGTTTATCTGGTGCCCGTGCGGCGACCGACAAGATAGACCTTAGCTGGAGCCAAAGAACGAGTCTAAGCAGAATGATCGAAATCCAGAATGGATTCAAATTAGAAATTCATGAAGAAAGACAACGGGAAAATCTCCAAACACTTGGAAATTAGGCAACATGCCTATAAATAACAAAGGACAAAGGCGACATCTCAAAGGAAATTTAAAAATACACAGAACTGAATGAACATGAAGGCACCACATATCAAAGTATGTGGGACGTGATGGAACAGAGCAGGGAGGGATGTTTGCGGCACCAGGTGCTTGCACGGGAGAAGAGAACATTTCTCCCACCAATAATCTAAGTGTCTTTCTCAAGATGCTAAAAAAGAAGAACAAAATACATGGAAAGAAGGCAGCGGGAAGAAAATCACAAAGGTAAAGGCAGAAAGCAATGAAATGAAAAACAGAAAATCAACAGGAAAAAAATCAATGAGATGGATAAACCCAACAAGATGAAAAGAGAGAAGACAGAGATCGGTGTGGCAGGGATGGGATGGGGGCTGTCTCGCAGATCCCGCCACGGCTCCCGGCCCGCCCCGTGCTCCCCAGAGCAGGCATGGCCCACGGCTGCTTCCTCAGGGCGAGGAGAGCCTGGCTGGCTCCGTGCAAAGGGCCTGTGGCGCAGAGCATGCTCCGGTGTGGCAGAGGTCCAGGACCGCGAGCGAGCGGGGCCCAGGCCAGCTTATTTTAGGGGGAAGGAGGGCTGAAGAAAACCATTGCTCAAGGGGACAGATGGCATTTTCTAAGACCAAGCAGCTAGTGCGGGGTCCGAGTGGGGACCCTGGTGGTAAATGGGGACACGCCTGAATAGAAAGGGCCGGTTAGCTTTGCGTCCTTCACACATCAGCTGTGACGCGGCTTTAGCAGCAGCACCGGTATGTGCTTCTGGAGTGTTGCTCCGCTCGCCCCCTTTGACTTTGAAGAACAGATGCGGCCTCTTGCACTGCTGTGATTTTCAGATGAAACGGAGCTCAGTGGTTTGCTTTTACCCGAGCCCCTGCCGTCCTTCCTCCCTCTGACTCAGCGTCCTCGCCATACGTGAGGCGGATGACACACGCCACCAGCCAGCACTCACAGAGGCTTCCTGGCTGCTTTGATGAAAGCCGAGATGGCACTTGTGTTAATATAATCTTCTCCATGAGATGAAAGATGGAGAGAGAAGGAAGCTTGGATACAGGGCTCGCTGAACCCAAATGGTCAGCTTCCTCCGTCTGGCAGCAGGACGAAAGCCGACAAAGAATACGGGCAAGCCGAAAGCGGGTCATCACCTGTTTCGGTGGCCAGCCCTCATGTTCCCCCCAGGCTGTCCTGCGGCCCCGTGCCCACTGGCGGAGCGCGTGTCTGCCTCCGGGTGCCCCGGGCCTCTGGACAGGAGGATGGCTTTACTTAGCTCTTCGTCTTCCGCTTCTTGGGGGGCGCCTCTGAGCCTCAGGTCCCTCGTCTGCCGTGGGGCAGAGCACGGCGGAAGGGCGGCTGGTACCAGGCCTGGCGGGTGGCACGTGAATGCTGGCTGGCTGGGCCGCCCGTGGCCCTTGAACTTGAGGCCGGGGCTCCGCTCTCCAGAGTTCCAGGGGTCAGGGCCGACCTCTGCCTTCTCTGTGTGAGCGAGGTTGGTGACTCCATTACTGGAGGAAGAGTTCTGTCCTGTGACGAGACTGGTCAGCCCGCCTCCTGATGCAGGTGAACCTGCTCCGCGGGACAGGTGTGGAGGTCCAGCCCGGGCGGGGGCGGGCAGGGAACGGCCGAGGGGACCGATGGCCTTCCTGGCCCCAGCCTCGGGCTCTCAGCTTCACAGCTTCTGCAGAGGGTCTTGGGGCCACAGCAGGAGTGGGCACGGGCCTGTCTTGGGGGCGGGGAGCGAATGACTGGGTAGTAACCCTCAGCTGGTGGGAGGAAGCAGCCTGAAAGGTGGCTGCAGACATGGTCAGGGTAGGCGGGTCTGTGCGGCTGCAGCTGATGCCTTGGGGTCCAAGTTGACCGGTGTTGGTAGAGAGCTTGACAGCCGCCCTGTAAGGCAGCGAACAGAGCTGAACTGTCCCAGGGCTTCAAGCGGCATTTATCATCATGCCAAGTTGTTGTAGAGGGTGGATTAGCAACGATTTTAGTTTTTTGATGCTGTTAGTATTTTCCAAACTTTTATAGAATGAACACACGTTATTTTTCAGAAAAAGATGAGCATTAAAAATAAAATCATTTCAAAGCCTCCCTTAAAAGCAATGATCTTTTTTAAAATAATTTTTTGGTCCGTGTGTAGCAAACCATGCCACCTTAAACGTTCAGGTCAGTGAGCACATATATACGCATATCATGCCCACGCAGGCTCCTGACCGTATTCCCAGGCCCTGCTGGGCTCCTTCATTCCCCAGCCAGTACGGGGAATGAAGTGCAGGGGTCCAGTATTCTGGATTAGTTTATGTCCCTGACCCATTAAATGAAAAAAATACTTAGCAATATTGGCCAAATTGGGGCTGTTAGGTATGGCCATTCCTTTCATGTGAATAGTAACTTCTCAACAAATTTGAGGCTATTTTTGTAGGAAATTTTATAAGTATATACCTTTAATGATCTTTAATCCTATATAAAGTAAATGAGGCAAATTAGTGAAATCTAGAGTTAGCCTATTCTCAAATATATATAAACAGTCATAACAAAATAAGTATCCCTAAATCAAGTCATTTTGGAGGCTCTGATTTTTCAGTAGCGATTGCAGACAGAATTTTACTTGAATTTAAAGTTGCTGCACACTCTGTAGGTTGATGACATTTGAACTCTGATTGGGTGGGTGGTAACACCTGCACATGCTCAGGCTCACTGGTCCCCACTGGGGGTTTGGAAGAGGTGAAGTTCACAACCCGCTCTGGCCTTGGGTTCTCACAGGTTGTTGAGTGACGATTCACCACGTCATGGATGAGACTGGGGCAGAGGCTCGTCTATACTGATTTTACACCCCATGGCTTCAACCCTGATTTCACATGTGGCCCCCGCCACGATAGAATCTGAAACCATTCAAGTCACTAGGCAGGAGGGGTATCACTATGACTGCAAATCCAGACGTCTGTGCAACAACTGGATGTCTATGGATACTTTTAGTTAACCATGCTTAGCTTTCTTTTATGGAAGTGATACATGCTAATTGCAGAAAAAAGTCGAAAATAGAGAAAAGCAAAAGAAGAAATTAAAATCAGCTGTAATCCCAGCCTTCCGTGATGACTTCTATTAAAATTTCCATGACTTTTTTCATCCTTTATTTTCACGTATGCAAAATTGAGGTCAGGCTCAGTGATTCTCCAAATCGTTAAATATTATTGGAAGGCATGGTTTTTAATAGTTGCATGATATTCTCTCCCATTAATTTTTATAACTTACTTAAACATTGTCCTATTTTTGTTTTTTTAAAGATTATTTATTTATTTATTTATTTGCCAGAGAGAGACACAGCGAGAGAGGGAACACAAGCAGGGGGAGAGGGAGAGGGAGAAGCAGGCTTCCCGCGGAGCAGGGAGCCCGATGCGGGGCTTGATCTCAGGACCCTGGGATCATGACCTGAGCCGAAGGCAGTTGCTTCACCAACTGAGCCACCCAGGTGCCCCAACATTGTCCTTTTTTTGAATATTTAGGCTGTTTCTATTTATCATTATCAAAATTGAGTATTTGATCATTCATTCATTTATTCAATAAATTGCACTGAGTTTATATTATGTGTTAGGCCCCATATAGGTCCTGATGGCACATTTGGGAATAAAAAAAGGAGATGTGGTCTCTTCTGTCCTTCAACTTATGTTCTGGTGAAGAAGTCAGACTCACCAAATAAATAAACTATTCAAATAGAGACTTAATTAAACCACTAATCAAATAGTTTACAAAATACATCAATGCCCAAAATAGCCAAAACCATCTTGATGCAGAGGAACAAAGTTAGAGGACTCACATTTTCTGATTTAAAGAAATATATTATGGGCCTAAGTATAGACACTTAGATCAATGAAACAGAATCGAGAGACCAGAAGTAAGCCCATACATTTTTTGGTCAGTTTATTTTTGACAAAAGTGCCAAGGGCATTCGATGGAGAATTGTCTTCAATAGATGGTGTGGGACAACTAGATGTTCACATGGGAAAGAATGAAGTTGGAGCCTTTTTCACATCATATAAAAAACAAACTCCAAATGGATGAAAGCCCTAACTGTGAGAGCTAAAACCATAAAACTCATGGAAAACACACAGGGGTAAATATTTGTGACCTTGGATTAGGCAATAGTTTCTTAAATATGACCCCAAAGGCACAGGTAACAACAACAAAAATAGATAAATTGAACTCCATCAAGATGAAAAACGTTTGTGCTTCAAAGGACACCACCAAGAAAGTAAAAAGAACAACCGAAGAATGGGAGAAAATATTTGCAAGTCATTTGTCTGATGAGGGGCTGGCATCCAGAATATATAAAGAATTATCTCACCTCAACAATAAAAATAAAAATAACCTTATTAAAAAATAAGCAAAGGATTTGAATAGACATCTTTCTGAGAAAGACATACAGATGGCTCATAAACATGTGAGAAGATGCTCAGCGTCATCAGGGAATTGCAAATCGAGACCACCGCGAAGTTCCACCTCCTGCCCACGAGGTCAGCTAAAATAAAAATGATGGGCGATAACAGGCTGTGGGAAACTGGGACACCTCCACCAGTGACAGGGACGTAGAACACTGCCGCTGCTCCTGAAAAGGGTAAAAAGAGTTGCCACGCGATTCCACTCGCGGGGGAATGCCCAAGAGAACTGAGGACGCATGTTCACAGGGAGACTCCTCCGTGGATGTTCACAGCAGCATTGCCCATAATGCCCCGATGTGGAAACAACCAGGTGTCCACCAGCTGTGAATGGAGAAGCAGAATGTGGTCTGTCCATACAATGGATTAGTATTCAGCTATAAAAAGAGGTGAAATGCTGACACCTGCTATAGTACGGATGGACCCTGAAAAGCTGTGACGGGTGAGGAAGCCAGACACAAAAAGACACACACATACTGCCTGATTCCACTTATAACGTCCACAACCACCAACTCTGCAGAGACAGGAAGTGGATTAGGGGTTGCCAGGAGTTGCGTGTGGGGAGCGACTGCTGAGGGGTCTTCTATCCAGGCTTCTTTTTAGGGTGATAATGGTGTTCTGGAATTAAATAGTCGTGATGGTTGGACCGTACTGTGAATATCCTGAAAATGACAGGATTGAACCCTTCAAAACAATGAATTCCGATGGCATGTGAATTATATTTCAATAAAACATCATCACAAAAAATGCAGTCATGCTAAATAAAATGAGCCAGAGGTAAGTGACTTTGTGGAGGATCTGAGGTCTGAATGTAAGCAGTGGTTGTCTGGAAAAGGAGGGAGGAAGTTGCTCTGGATAACAGGGGCAGTGAGAAGGGTCTCGGGAGGGCAGAGGGGCAGCCCCTGTTCCGACTGCACCCCTCATCATTGCCCTGGATTAGATGAAAGAGACAGGGCATTGAACTGTCAGCAAAATCTCATTTCTGAAGCAGTAAAGTTTATTGTAAAAATTATGATATTCAGATAAATAACAAAATGAAAATAAATCACCCATAATAGCATCCTGCAGAGTTGGCAGAGACAGAGGGGAAACGTGAGCTGATGTGCGCGTTGGCACACGCTTTATGAAAAGCCAGTTGGAAATGCTTATCGCAGGAATGTGCTGTGGATGAAGAGTCAATGCTCAGAGTATGGAGTCCAGTGTTTGTGTTGATGATCCATGGCGTAATGCTGCTTGTTTAAAACCCATGCCATCTTGGGTATTTCTCACAGTCATCCCATTCCACAGATGGAGAAACAGGGACTCAGAAATGTCCAGGGTTTTGCTGAGGCTCACACAGGTGGTCAGCCATGAAGTGGCTCTGTAACCTAGGGCTGTGTGCATCCAAAGTCCACTCTTGCCTGACTAGCCAGCAAAATGCACAAATATATGCATGTTCTTCGGGACTTTGTCATTTGCCAGACCAGCAACTGTTGTCTCATGCTTTTCACAGAACAGAAGACAGGCGTGAAATTGGAAGCCAGGGGTCTTTCTTGTCCATGTGTATACCCCATGCTTGGCACATAAAAGCACTGGATAAGTCTTAAATTGTGGAATTATGGTATACTTGGCTTCAAAACCACAGGGCAGTTAACATTCAGATTTAAAGATTATGTAGTTAACTCACAGAATATATATTCATCTTAAAATGATAAAGAATCGTTGGGAAACTCTAAGCATGTGATTTAATTGGGAAAATGTCAACTTACTGATCTTTTAGGGAATACACCTGTAGTCCCAACTGAGGGTGACCTGCAGTCATTTGCAAGATGCTACTCTAGATGGGGAAAATAGGCACCTAGGTAAACTGAGAGCAGATGTTGAATTTTATAGCAGTAGTGTTACAGTCTACATTTTTTTCCCTGAAAAAAATTTTTTTAAACTTTTTTTGGGATAATTACAGACCTACTTGTTGCAAATATAATGTACTTTTGCTTCTCTCTTCCTTTGCTGAGATCAGCATCCCCCATTTTTCTGTCACTGCTAATGACCTGCAGATGCACACCCTTGATCAGTCACTTGGACTAATTCACTAGGGGGAAAGGCCCACGGAACGGTCAGATGTCTGAATTCCAGAGACGCAGAGAATGTCCAGATACATTACGTATCACAAACCAGCACAAATTGGTGCTAATAAGTGAAACAAAAAGTTAATAGAAAACTATGGTTCACGAGATTCCTGCATGATCGAGGAATTGTTATAAGCCGTCTATTTCTGGCCACTGGAGGGATGTGGAAAGCAACTCTAACTTGGTTAGCCCATGGTGAATACATTCAGCAAACATTTATTTTGTACCCATTACGTGTGAGGCATTAGGAAAGCGGACAGGGATAAAGACACGGCCCGGCAGCGTGCTCTGGATGACGTCATGTGAGTGGGTGCTGGAGCCTGGAGTAGATTTGCGGATGATGGCACAGCGCACTAACTCCACATTTTGGAGGCGAGCTGGGGTCTTAGGGAATTGACAAGAAGGGAGGCATGACAGGTTTCACTTTTCTCGGGTTTCAGTCCCGACATTGTCTCCACTGAGCACTGTGAGTTGTCAAACGGTGAGGAGGCACCGCGGTCACGGGTGCGGGTTCCGTGGAGACAGAACACAGCGCGCTCATGGGCTCAGGAGCGCTATTGCTCGAGGCAGGGAGGGGCCCTGTCTCGGGGTCTGATCTTCAGTGGCAATCATTAGGGATGGGCAGGGTTCGAGAAGGGGAGCAGAGGAGGGGATGGGAAAAGAGACGAGTTTGCAGGCAGGGGAAATCGCATGTGAGGACACAGGCCATGGGACGCATGAAGAGCTTGGTGTGGCCGGAGCGTGGGTGGGGACATGGCATGTGAAGCCCAAACGGCAGGGGAACAGCAGACCGACCCTTTCTTCACATCGATTCACCTGCTCTCCCGACTAGGACGGATCCTCAGTCAGTGCACAAGCTCACTGACTCTGTCCGCTGGCGTCCTGCCGGTCCCTGGACGAGCATCAGGCACGGGTGTGGGCTCGGTCCACGTGACGTGGTCAGAGTGAGCCAGCTGCAGAGAGAGCTGTGGTGTGCAGTGGTGGCTCTTCTGTCCTCATTGCTGTGTCACCACCACCTCGCGTGACTGTATTGCTCTTGATTTCTTCATCACGCTGCGGATGGATACTGGGTTGTCTCTCCAGTGTTGGGGTTTCACCAGCAGCGCTACGTGAGTGTGCTTGCACATTTGTTTGGAGGGCAGATGGACTCATCGCTCTCAGAGCGGAGGTGCTGGGTCACAGGGGAGGCACACATTCGGCTTTTTGGGAGGAAAGGCCACACAGTTCCCCAAGAGTTTGCCCCCATCCTCCCTTGGGCCAGCACGTGCACTCACCATGCCGCTGATGACAGGAGTTGCCTTTCCTCTGTGTATCTGTCACTCGAAGTTACCTTAAAACATAACGCACAACTTGAACCACTAGTGTTTCTCTAATACCCGCTCTGAGGTCTGTAGCTAGTCAGTGTCCTCGCCCAAAGGAGACAAGAGGCTCCGGTCCTTCAGTTCCCCACCATCACCACCCTCCCTCCTCCAGGCGCGGCCCACCCGCCAGACAACATGGGGCTTTAGATTCAGGTAATTGTCATATTAATGTCACACGTCACATGTCACAACCCGAGACTTGGCATAGACTTAACTATTTCATTGGTAATTACACATAGCTTCTTGCTTCCCATTTCTTTGTCTTGGCTTCATTTTAATTCCTGCTTGAGCACAACCTCAAGGAATTCCTTCAGAGAGGGTTCCTGCGTGGTACACTGTCTGAATCTGAGCATATCTGAGTATTCTCTACTCTTCCCTCACTCCTACTGTGTAGTTAGGTGGGCATTGAAGTCTCGCTCAGGAAATTATTCTCCCTCAAAATTTGGAAGCTATGACTCTATTGTCTTTTTAAAGATGCCTCTAATAGTCGATGAGGGTGGAAATCACCGGGGTTAATGATTCATAAAGTCTCCTAAGGTTCTCCAGCCAGGAAGGTTTGGCAGCTCAGGAGCAGTTCCCGTTAACCGTCATTTCTCAGAAGCTGCGCTGGACCTTGCCACTCCTGGATGGTAGATGGTCCAGGTAGTTCCTGCCAGAACCCTGGGACTGTGACTCGTTGCCCTGGCTGGGATCCCACACCCATCCCCGACCGTAGCTGAGGCTGGGGGATGGAGTTCAGTGAGGCCCATTTGAGAGGCATGGCTGGTTTCACTGAGCACCTCCATTCCCCTGGCACATCTGAGTGAGGTGATGCCCCAGAGGGCCCTGGAGGTCCCAGGTCCCTGTAGTTAGAGTCTCCAGATGTCTGTGGATGCTTTGTTACCAATCCTGCATCATCGCATCGAGGTCCGTGTTTATAAGCATGGTCTTTTTTTTTTTTTTTGGTAGAAAGTACTTACAATTTTTCATCATTTTGTGATTGTAAAAATAATGGATGGATATGTTCTTGTCATAAAAAGTTTAAGCAATGCAGAAGCATCACAGGTAGGGCCTCCTTCCCACAGCTCCTCGTGGAGCACCGGCTCCCTCTTTGTCTCTGCTCTCCTGTCTCCAGAGGTGGACCCAGCAGACCAAGCCCCTCCCCTTGAATCTGGGCTGACCCCATGACTTACTTTAACCAGTACAATGTAGAGGAAGTGGCAGTGTCTCCTGGAGACTCTGAGCTTCAATCATTTAAAAATGGCCACATTCAGAATCATAGTTTGGATGTGCCCTAAGTGTTTAGCCAAGCATTTATGGATGAACATTCAAGAAGGGGCTTCACATTGTAACTGTGCAGGCAGTGATGCAATGAATGTACGTACAATTTCATGCACTCACACATGAATAAGTGTCTACAAATGATGCTGCTGGGTCAAAGAGAAGTGCGTTTTCCATTTCCATAGATACTCCCAAAGAGTCTTCCAAAAAGTTTTCACCAAATTACAGGAACATAAGGGAGGGCCCTTTTTCCTGCTTCCTCATGCAGTTTGACCATTCAGCTGGGTGAAAAATGATCTCTCTGTTTGGGTTTATTTTAATTGCTCTGATCTCTTGTCCATTGTTTTCTCTTGAGTTGATGGGCTTACTTAATGACTCACAGAAACTCTTGGAGTAGCCTGGTCATTAATTTTTTCCCTGTTAAATTGATTGCCTTTTTCTTAATCTTTCACTTGTCTTTTTATGGTATTTACATCACTTGTCTTTGCTAACAAAAATTATCAATTTTCATGAGTTACCTTATGGCCTTTGAGTTTTAGGCCTTGGTACAGAAATAGTATATTATGTTTTCTGATAATGCTTTTGTATGTTTGTTCCTCAGCCTTCACTCTTTAATCCTTTCGGGATTTATTTTTGGGGATGGGGTAAGGGGAGCGTGTCGTAGAGGCCGTGCCAATCCTATGCTGTGGTGGGTACAGCACATACCTCACCGGCCTTGCTCAGCCGTGTGGTCTGGGTGTGCGGCCCGTCACGTACTCATAAACATGAGTTTATGTTTATGAGTATGGCTCATTATGTTTATGAGTTGGCTCCTCCTCTTTTCTTCCCTGATTCCCACAGATATGTCTGCCCTTTTCTTCTCAGCCCCATTGAGACAGGGAAACCAAAGGGACCCCATGAATGAAAAAGCTGAATTTTTCCCTTTGCTCTGTCTGTATCTTTCTTTCTATAAGTTCAGTAAACTCTGCTCTCCCCTCCTGCTGGCTCATGTTTGATTTCCATCCTGTGCGCAGCCAGGGCCCCTCTTGGCTGGTCCTGCGGGAGCCCCGCTGGGTCCCGGACCCGGCGTGTGGTATCAGCGTTCTCACTACATGATTATTCCCATCAGCAGCACGTGGTCTGTCATAGTTCTTTGTTGTTTCCATCTTCCTCAGAAGATTACTCGTGTTCTTCAGAATCTTCCTGTATGATTAAACTTTGGCATTAATTTTTCAAGCTCTAGGAAAAAATCCTGTTGAGACTTCAGGTGGCATTACAGTAAAATCATAGATTGATTTGGGGGAGAATTGACATTTGTTTAGTATTAAATCTTGCAGTCCAGAAATCATGACACATCTTTCCACAGATGCAGGCTTTCTTTCATTTATTTGTCCTTCGTTAAAGGTTTTTTCAATTTGATCTTGCACGTTTCTTAAGCTTAATTCATGTTGTGTTTCCTATAATCGGAAATGAGACAATGACCCCCTTTGATCCCTGGTTTCTTTTGCTGGCCTTTGCCTGGTCAAGAATCTGCTCTGTCTTGTCAGCCTTGTCTTTGTCACTCAATGTAATGCACCTTATTTTTAACCAGGGTGAAAGCTTTGACTTTTAATTGGTGGGTTTGATCGATTCACGATTATTATGATTACTGAGATGTTTGGACCTGTTCCTGTTGTTTTGATTTCTATTTTTCCCATGTATTTTATTTGTGCATTTCTGGCTTTCCCCCTTCTCTCTGCTGGCTGGACTGTCTTTATATGTTTCCTCCTCCTGTTCTCTAGCAGTTTGAAGGTCAGTCATGCTATTCTTATTGTTTACATGTTTTACAGCCTTTTTACATGTATGTGATTGAACAGTGTCTTTGCTGCTGCAGTTAATCCCTTCTGTGCTGCTTCCAAAAACGCAGCATGTTCCCCCAGCTCATGCTTCCCCAGCTCCAACCTCTTCTTTTGGTCTGCCCCGACCAGCCGAGTTGGGGTCTTCTGAGATGTAGCTCCCTGTCACTGTAAAAAAAATATTTAAACTTATGTGTCGGGCGCCTGGGTGGCTCAGTCGGTTGGGCGACTGCCTTCGGCTCAGGTCATGATCCCGGAGTCCCGGGATCGAGTCCCACATCGGGCTCCCTGCTCGGCGGGGAGTCTGCTTCTCCCTCTGACCCTCTTCCCTCTCGTGCTCTCTCTCTCTCATTCTCTCTCTCTCAAATAAATAAATAAAATCTTAAAAAAAAAAAACTTTAAACTTCTGCATCAGAAAGTATGAAGCACCAGGCGTACCAGTGACTTTTGTTGATTTGTTCCTTATTATTTTTCTCTCAGCCCACATCCTCCTGTTTTTTGTATTCATTGTTCTTCTGGAAAAATCCTCTCAGGGAGTGTCTGTGGGCGGTTAACTTTCTGAGTCCTCGCCGTGTCTTCCCACCTGAATGCCAGTTTGGGTGGATCTAAGATTCTTGGCTCGATATGCTCTTTTTCAGACTTCCAACGGTGGCGTTTGTCTTCCCGTATTGAGTGTGCGAGAGAACTTGCTCTGTGAGTAACCCGTGTCCCTTCCCCTCACAGAACGCTTGCAGGATGTTTCTCTCTGGATCCTTTTGTCCTGAAACAGAGTTGCTATGTGTCCACAAGTGGTCTTTTTATATTTCTTCTGCCCGCCTTAAAAATAGACACTCCTGTTTTGTCCAGCATTCAACATTTTATTCTCTTTGGTCTTGAATATTTCTTCTCCTCTGTTTCTTTCTTTCCTTCTTTTGGAATTCGTATGAGGCAGGTGCAGGAACTTTTGGATCCAAACTCCAAGACTTTACAGTTTCTTTTGTACGTTTGTCTTCTAGTCCCACTGGGATGTTTTCTGGGTCCCATTGTCCAGTTTCCATAGTTCTTTGTACATCTCTTGGGCCTATTGATTGAATTTTCTGTGTACAACCTAAATCAATAGACTTTCTCTCTGCTGGTGAAGGCCAGATAGACGTGCAAAGGAAAAAATCAAAATGTCATACCTAATGGTAACCAAAATAAAAAAAAAATGCCTTGGAATACATTGGGGAAGAAAAGCATGGGACATATGTCATAAAGCCACAGAGTCTTACTAAATGCAATACATATCTAAAATGGAGACAATGCTCATGATTAGGGATGAAAAATTTAATAGCAAATGTAAGTTCTTCGCAATGTAAGATGAAATCTCCATTAGAATCCAGTTTTTGAGGGGTGGAGGAACTTCACAACATGATTTTAAAGTTCTTAAGAGGAAATACACATAAGAGACGTGGAATTGATTCAGGAGGTGTAATAAGATCGAGCTCAGGTAAAGGTCCATACAGAAAATAGAATTTAATATACCACGATGTTGGCGTGTCACTACAGGAAGACGTGGATCCGTGGCACGGACTTAAATAAAAGTCCATCTGGAGGCTGACTTTGTTAACTCATGCCATGTCCTGTGCAAGCAGATGAACTCCAAATAGGTTAAAAAGCCAAATAAAGAACATTAAACAAAACACGTAAAGAAGTGGGGCACCTGGGTGATTTAGTCGGTTAAGTGTCTTGATTTTGGCTCAGGTCAGGATCTCAGGGTTGTGAGATTGAGCCCCACATCAGGCTCTGCACTCAGTGGGGAGTCTGCTTGAGGATTCTCTGTCTCCCTCTGCCCCTTCCCCCACTTGTGCCCGTGCATGCCTCCCCTCAAATAAATAAATTCATTTAAAAAAACATGTAAAGAATTTAATGCGTATGTAAGTAATTAAATATTGTTAAATACAATTTAGGAGAATATCGTGACCTTCTTGAGCAACACAGCACCCTTCAGAGCCATACAGAACATGATAGACATGTGATTACAGGAATTACTACAATGTTCCTGCAGTAACAACTTGCATCGGGTGAAATGTAGAAACCATCAAAAGAAAAATGATTGAATAGGAGATTATCATCCCATTAATCTACAATAAAAAGAGAAGGAATATAATAGGAATCCGGGCCAAAGATAACAACAGTTAGCTAACAGAAAAAGGAGTGAAAATGGCTAATACACATGCGAGAAAAATCACATATCTTTATAGATATCAGGGAAATGCAAATTAAAAAGAAAATGAAGTACTTTCACCCATGATAGTCAAAGATTCAGAGATGAGTGCTATATAGTGTTATGAAAGATAGAAATTAGCTTAGACATTGATGGTAAGAGGGCAAATGGCTACAGACCTTGGGGGCCTGATTCAAGTCTGTGATGTTAGCAGCGGCACTCACCTAGTACTCGAGGGTGGCGGTGGTGGTATTCATATGACTCCCTGGAGCTTGTCATGGTCTTCGTGTAACTCTGGGACGGCGGTGGTGGCTGTATTCACACAACTCTCTCAGCAGTGGGGGTAATGACATGGCTGGTGGGGGTGGCGGTATCTACATAACTGAGAAGTCAGTTTACACGCTACTGCAGAGGTCGTGGTGGTAGTTACATAAGTGTGCCGGTCATGGAGATCACAGAATTCCACATTGTTGGTGGTGGTACGTATGAAACTGTGGTGGTGTTGGTGGTGTTCGTGTAATTCTATGACATTGGGGTTTCCACATGACTGTGGTTGTGGTGGAGGTATGTGCATTTGCCATGGTGTTGACATAATCCTGTAGTGCAGTGGCAGTACCCACATAACTCTGCAACCTTGGTGGTGGTGGTGTTCATGTAATTCTCCTACCATGTGGTGGTATCCACATAACTGTGAAATTTGTCATGGTAGGCACATAAGCCTGCTGTGGTGGTCATGATATTCCATACCTGCGATTGTGTGGTGGTGATGACATTCAGATGTCACTGTGATGTTGGTCATGGTGTCTCCATAACTGCAGTGTTGGTCATGGTAGTCACACAACTCTATGGTCAGGTTGGTTATGGTGTCTCCATAACCCTGTGGTATTGGTCAGGGTAATCATACAACTCTACGGCTGTGTTGGTTGTGGTGTCTCCATAACCCTATTTTGTTGGTCATGGTAGTCATGTAACTCTATGGTCATGTTGGTCATGGTGTCCCCATAACCGCATTTTGTTGGTCAGAGTAGTCACATAACACTATGGTTATGTTGGTGGGAGTATTCCCATAATTGCATCATTGGCTATCTATTCACATAGCTCTATGAGTTGGTCATGGACCCACATAGCCCTGTCATGGTGCTGGTGTTTGTGCACATCATCTTCAACTGTGGTAGTTGTATTTCTGTGACTCTATGATGTTGTTGCTGGTGTTGTTCTGGTGACTCTGTGAGGTTGGTCATAGTATTCACCTACCACCAGGATGATGGTGGAGGTGGTAGTCAAATAACAATGTGATGGTGGTCTTGTAGTCCCATGACCTTGCGATGTTGGTGGAGGTTGTGTTCACATGGTCTGTGAAGCTCATCATGGTGTTCCTACCACCCATCAGCATCTGTCATGGCATTGGCGAGACTGAGCAAAACTGATGGTGCTAGTCATGTATCTTGTGACTGTGCTGATGGTATGATTCAGACAATCCTGTGACGTAGTCATGATGTCTACACAACTCCGTGACGATGGTGGTGTTGGCATTAATGCATCCCTGCAAGGTGGTGGTATTCATATAAATCTGTGACTTCCGTCAGGAGAGTCACATAACTCTCCTGGTTGGTGGTCATGGTATTCGTAGGTCTCTGCAACAGTGGTGGTGGCAGTGATGATGGTTGTGGTGTTCATGTGTCTCTGGGATGGCCATGTGGTGGTATTCTCCTAGCTCTGCCATGGTGGTTGCGGCATTCCGACAAGTCCACATGGCCGTAGTGGTGATCTTCACATAGCTCTGAGATGGTGTTGGACGTGCTAATCCAATACCTCTGCAAAGTCATTCATGGTCTTCACAGAACTCAGAAATGGTGGTCATGGTGTTCACACAATTTTTCAGGGCTGGTGTGGCCTTCACATAACCCCCTGTTGGTGGTCATGGTATCCACATAACTGTGAGGCTGTTGGTTGTAGTCACAAAACTCTGATGTTGGTGACAGTACACACAGACCTCTTCAATTACTTTGATCATCTTCCCATGAATCTGAGATGCTCTTGGTGGTGTGTTCAAATAACTGCAGTGGTGCTTGTGGTTTTGGGTATTTGTTGGCATAACTCTACAGTGGTGGTGGTGCTATATTTCCATAACTACAGTGGTGGTGTGGGGATACGTATATTGATGTGCAGCCAGGAGTGTTATCCGTAAAACTCTGTGATGATCATCATGGTATTCATGTAACTCTGCAGCATTGGTGGATTTGGTATTCACATAGCTCTGCAACTTTAGTCATGGTAGCACACAACCGTGAGACTGGATGTGGCATTCAGATAATTCTGTGATGACTTTGATCACTTCAATATCACTGCAGTGTTGCTGGTGGTAGTCACATAGCTATGATGGTGTTCACAGTATTCCCATTTCTCTGTGATGGAGAATGGCTGTGTTCACATAACCACAACTTTGGCTGTGGTATTCAACAGCTCTCTGATGGGCGGCATAATATTCAGATATCTGCAGTGGTTCTTGTTAGAGTCACACATCTGCAATGATGGTCATGGGGTATTCCCATAAGTCTGCAGCTGTGGATGTGAAATTGCATAATTGCGTGGTGGGGGTGATGTGTTCACAGAACTTTGAGGAGTAGTGGTGTTGTTGTCGACACCATTCTGCCACTTTGGTCATACTAATTACTTCACTTTGTAACGCTGCTGGTGGTGGTATTCACATAGTTCTGGGATACTGTTGTGATGTCCCCATGCCATGGCAATGATGGATGTGGCGATTCCATCAGTCTGCAAAGTTGGCTGTGGTCTCCACATAGCCAGGTGACAGTGGTAGTGGTATTCATATGCCCCTGCCGTGGTGGTGATGGCATCCACACAACCGTGATAGCAGGGGCACCCCCACCCCCCCCCATTCTTCCTACTTCTCACAGGACTTGTGGCATCATTGTGGATGATCAGTGGGATCATTCACGGAACTCTGTGATGGTGGGTACAGTATTTGTGTAACCGTGTGATGTTGGTGGTGCTAGGAGTCGTATAGTCCTGCGATGTCCGTCCTGGCAGACACAGAAGTCCGTGATGTTGGTCACTGTAATCATGAGACTCCGCAGTGTCAGTGGTCATCTGATTTGTGTATCCCTGCGTGTCGTTCATCATATCCACATGGCCGTGGTGGTGGTGTCACGTAGCTGCACGAGGGTTGGAGCAATAGTCACGGTGTGTGGGTATAGAGGCTTCGGTTCAGAGAATGGTAAAGTTTTCCTTAAAGTTACATAACAAGATACTATAGAGTCAGGCTCCAATTCAGATTTTCTGAATAATTCAAATGCAGTCTTTTCTGTACTACACCATGAGGCCTCTTCTTGCAAAGTCTAAATTTAAAGGCATTGGTATAAAACATCTGTCCTTTAAACTTCCAAGGGCTTTGGCACACAAATATTGTTTCTCTACCGTTCTAGTTGTTTATCTACAGCTCTTGTTATGTCCATGTATTTACATAGGCACACACACTTAGATGTGTGAAATGGGTTAAAGATTTAGCTACAAATTTAGATGTGTAAATGGAAACTTCTGAAAGTTTGCATTACATAAGGCAGAAGAGGGTTTTCTGGTAAACCAAAATAAAGCAACTATGAGGGTAATGGATATACAGTTTGTTGAACCCAAATATACTGGTTAAATAATGAATATTTGGACAAATTGTTGGTATTAGAGTGTTTTCCTTCTTTCTTTAGAAATTATAAACCTCTAGACCTTGTAAAGGACTAGAAATACGATGTTGGGATGTTGGGGTGGTTACACGCAGGTATGTGTTTAAGCAATAATTGAATTATGCACTTCAGATTTCTGCACTTTATGGTACATGTTATACCTCAACAAAAGTTTTTAAAAATGTACTTCTGAATGTAAGGCAAATACTCGTGGATCTCGGAAGAGTCAAGTCTGGTGCTACGTAGGCACTGAGGATACTTTCTCATGGGTGTGAGTTATTGCTTTTAAAGAAAGAGAACAAAGCCTCACAATGTACACAAAGTTAAAATGTGATTTAAGAAATGTGTATGGCTTCCAGGAACACCCTTGATGCAGTTAGGAATTGTCTCTTCATCTCTGTCCCCAGGGCTCATGATTTATGTTTTTTTCCCCTTGCAGTACTTGGGGTGCATTGAAGTTCTCCGCTCAATGAGGTCTCTTGACTTCAGCACAAGAACACAGATTACCAGGTAAGCCCTCTTGAACATGGACTCCTGTGATTTTACTTCGGAAAGGAATGATCGCAGAGTTAGCAGCCTAGAGATTTCCAGAGGGAAAGTCTGCCCCTTGAGCACTGGTGATGGTGACAGGGAGTCAGAACCTGGTGCATTCAGGGTTTCCATGTGTTCGTCCACGTCCGTGATGCGCATCCCTGACATAAGAACCTTGGGGACGCTCCCGCTTCCAAGTTCTCTTTGTAATGATGCTGCAGACAAGTGTAGTGCTCATTGTTTCTTTATACACGAAACTCTAATACCAGATTGGTATTTCAAAATGCACTGAACTGTGCGATTTCTTTCTAAAGAGAAAATGAAGGTGTCAGGAGAGACATGCACAGAGAATAAAATGCATGGATTGCAGGTGGAGATATTTATGGCCCTAGTAATTTAGGAAGCAACCAGTTGTTTAAGGGGTCAGTGATGTTGAGCAGGTGTGTATAGATCCTCCACCATCAACCAGATTCTAAACTCCTCGAGGGCCAGTTCTGTAGTTAAGCATAGTTTTTAATAAAATCATGGCCTTGTAGGGCTTAAACCTTTAGAAAAACTCCCATTTCAGGGCACCTGGAAGAGGAGAACTGGAAAGCCAGGAGGGGTTCGTGAAATAGCTCATTTCTGCGGGCCATGAGCTTCGCTTGCTTTCGCATTTGTGGAATTATTTGGTCTAAATAGTGACCTCAGAGAATGCCTCGTGCTTGTGGTATTCACATCGGTCTATTGTATGTCTTTGGGTTAGCAAGCCGAAGTCTAATGATCGAACTTTAGAAAGCAATTATTTGTGGTAATGAGCTGCTAAATAATGTACACACTTTAATTGTGGTAAACACTGCAGCGCTACCGTCTTCCTCGCTGAAGAAATCTGTGTTCAGAGGAAGCGATGTTTCTCTTCTCTCTGAAGCGACCCCAGGCACACGTGGTGGGAATGCACCAACGTTATAATCCACGCTAAGGGAAGAATCCATCTCCACTGATTTGTACAAAATGGTTTATGGAAGTTGCCAAGGCAAAGGAACAGTATTCTGAACAGAGAGCGTTCCAAAGGGAAGTGGGAAGGTTTATGCAGCCAGTTGTTTGTTCTAGGCATGAGGTGGCAGGCGTAGGGCGGCGTCGGTGGGCAGAGCGCTGGGCCCCATGTCTGGGGGTACGGGGACTGCGTGACTGTTTACCTTCTTGTGTGTGCTGGTGGTTTCGTTAAAGAGAATTGTCAGCCATTTCTGCGGAATTACCTTAATAGCTCGGAGATGGTTTCATTTCATTTAAATTCTCCTGCTGTATCGATCGAACGTTTAGTGCCACCTGTGCACGTGCTGGGCTGTCCTGCTTTGCTGGGCCCCTGCTCCTGGGGAAACAGATGTATACGCAAATGACAGAGGGGCGCGGGAGGGGCACACGCCTGGGGAGCAGTGGTGGGCAGGGGGCGTGAACAATCCCGGTGCTCCCTTGATCAGGGTCCCAGCGCTCTTGGGGGCAGAAGTAGCGATAACATTGTAGAAGGAAGCCGTGGGACAGATACTAGTGGATTAGGAGGTCTAGGTGTCCATCCCGTTCCATTCAGGCTCCAGCAAAGGTGGGCAGTGTAATGGGCTGTGGGGGAGCGCCGTTCTCGGACTCAGGAAACTTGGTGTTGAGTTCTGTCTTTGTTAGGCTTTTTGAAAACTATCTGTGCTTGTCTCCGCGATGCTTTCTGCTTCTTGCCTTGTTTCTATCACGTGACACGGTCCTTATTTTAGGTAATAGCTGGAGTCCGCTCATAGGAAACAATTTGACACACCAAGGTCGGAAAGAAGCCTTTGGCTTGAGGAGAAGAAAGCCCAGCACTGTAGGGGGGCGCGTGGTGGAGCTGCTGAGGCCGCTGTGGTCTCCCAGCGCTAACCAAGCCCACACTGCCCTTACTCTTTACACTAAAGGTTGCCGGGAAATGGGATGTGGGTATATTCAATGTGATTAATTTGTAGTAAACAGGCTCTGCGAAAACGTGTTTCCAAAGGCTCCCCCACCGTACCTTTCATAAAAATATATGTATATTTCTGTAAGCAGGTAACCAGCCCCTTCTCATCTGTTAGATGGTTTCAAGCTGTAGATGTAAGTGTCTTTTGGAGGCTAACCACGTGTCCTTTCGTGGGGGTCAGTTTAGTGTCATGCTGTTCTTGGGTCTGAGTTTAGGTTGATTGTCAGGCTTTCCATAGAGCCACCTGTGGATTACCGATCGCTTACCAGTAGATAACTCACAACCGCCCGGGAAGCTGCCGGCGACTATATACTTCATTGCGGTGATGGCAGTTAATCACCTTGCACCCCTAACACTTGCAGCAGAGCAGCTTAGGGGCTGCCCACCGAATGGAGGGACGTCCTGTGTGGGGGCCCCCGCTCTGCCATTTTCCACCTGTGTAAGCTTGGCCCCAGCTTGCACACCTGTGAACAGGGTGCAAGGATAATGCCCACCTCAGGGGTGGTTGTGGGAAATCTGACACCCATGGGGCGGGGCCTGCCAAACGTGCTGCATAGCCCCAGAGGGGCGTGAGGGAGGGTCTCCAGTTGGCGTCACCCAGGGAGGGAGATGGGCAGGGGGTTGGGGAGAGAGGCGTAAGCAGGGAGGACCGAGCTGTGTTTCCAAACGAGGTACTGGTGGCCAACAGTGCTCCCGAGAGTGGTTGCCCGCCTGAGTGGACCACACCATGCCCCTCCCTGAGACGTCCTCTCTCCGGACTGCTCTCCTCTGTCGCCGGGGGTGGGGTGGGGGGTTGGACTGTGTTACGGAGGGACGAGCCACGCCAGACGGGGAGAACGTGGGGAGAACGTGCGCTTTACCGGTCGGGCCTGCCCTGTGCACGGTGATGGGAGGCTGTCCATATGCCTTTGGTCGCTGGACCAGCGTGTCTTTCCTTCTTCCCTCTGATTTCTTCTTTGCTCATTTTTATGTTATTTATCATGTTAAATTGTATCTATTATTGGAAGTCATCTTAAGCCATTTTTAGGACACGGAAGGCTATAAATACATACACAGTTAAGTCCGGAGTACTCAGCGAGGTGGCCCTTCTCCAGCCATCAATGCAAACATCTGACGCGTGTTGTTGGCTCTAAGTGACCCCAGCTGACCTCCTGCACTGCTTGGACTCGCCAGATGACAGTCACGTAGACAGGCGGACTCAGCCACGTGCAGCTTTGCCACTCTTCCCCGTGAGCTCCCGTGGATGCTCGACACATTGTCCGGATCCTAAAATAAACTCATTCTTCCAAACTGTAGTCCGCCTGTTTTCTAGTTTCGTTATTTTGTTTCCCTTGTTTTAGGAGCTGCTGTAGCTTCCACGGGCCCCAAAGACCCTGGTTAGGCCCAGACCTTCTCCAGCACCACCACGTGGATGTGACCCACTTCCCAGCATGGCCCCTGGTGCGCACACCCAACGGTCTGCTCCAGAATCACCGTGTCTGGAAGATTCTCCAGAAACATGCATAAAGCCCCTTTAGTGTAAAAAATCAAAATCAAAACCCGTGTAAGGAAAACACCTCTCTTTTGGGAAGGTATTTCCTTTTGGTTCTCCTCCAGCATCCGAGTGGGGGCTCAGGAAGTGTTCATGGCTGATGCGGTCTGTCGTGGTGCTGGAGTCCATTGCTGCCCAGCCACGCGCTCCTCACATCATCAGCGGGAGGGTAGTGAATGCGGGACTGGCCGTCAGCCTGCCGGTGGGAATGCCGTGACGTTGCTGTCTTTTCTGTCTGAGGTTTTCCCTCTGCTGGGCAGTCCATTAGTGGCGGCAAGGGCTTGAATTTGAACAGAGCAGTGGGCTCGCCCCGGTGACCTTACGACCGGGGGCAGAAGCCCAGGGACGCGGCACTGTGACGGGGGCTCATGATAGCGGAGGAGGCCACCTGGCTTGCAGAGTGGTCTCCCGCCCGTCCTGTACTGGGAGGGGCCCATCGGTAACCCCGAAGTCAAGCCAGATGCCCGCAGCCTGGCCTCGAGACTCTGTCCACCTTCTCTTCTCCAAGTCGACCTGGGAGGCTGGGCAACGCTGGCTTCTCCAGGCACCTCCGGCCCCAGCGTTCTCTACGTGCCCTCAGAAAGCCAAGTCCAGGGGAAAGACCAGCCCCCGCCTTCCGTCATCCGTGTGCATTTCCTGTCCTGTGCGTGAGGGCCTTCCTGAGACTGCGCGCTCCCGGGTCGGACTCCTCCGAGGGAGGGGCCGCTCCGCCCACACCGCCTGCCCCCGAGCCCGTCCCATCACACCTCCGACGTGGCTGTGTGGCCCAGCCATTTCCTCACAAGCTCGTTCGGGGATTGGAACAAGCGTACTGTGCAGTGTGGGGCAGGGCTGCACCTGCTAACGGGCTATCAGGTTCTGAGCAGTGGCGGCAGCCGGAGATGGACACGGCGGAAGGCACCGGGCAGCCGCTTGTGGTGCAGGGACTGACGCTCTGATCGCATCACCCCTCGTGGTAGAATGACGGAGACACCGGGGCCGTGGGCTCCGGACATCTGCTCAGGTCTGAGAACAGTGGTGTGATCGCCCCACGCCGTGCCGAGTGGGCGGGACTTGCTTCTGTTGCTTTCTCCCTTTGCAAACCCAGAGGGAGTAACTCGGAAGGTCCTGTATTTGAAAACCCACCCTACCCGCGGTGTTAACACGGGTGCGTTTACACGTGGCGCGCGACAGAGAAAGCAAGGCTGGCTTTTGCTCGGGCGCCTCGGGGCTGCCTCATCTTCCCAATTAGAAACACTCGATGATGGCACTCCTGGGCTCCTTTCTCACTACGCAATAAACACCTCTAATGTCGACTGGAGCTCCGTGAGCCAGAAGAGGAGCAAATCCGTAACGCTCTTCCCCGGGGCGGGCTGACTGTCAGAAATAGAAAGGCGACGGCGGGTGTGACAGTCTGCCCACTTGTCCCTACGTATTTGGGGAACGCAGAACCGCTCCCTTGTGACTTTAGCCTGACTGCTTCGTTCTAAATTGACTTGTTCCCAACACATGCCCCGGGGGGTGGGGCTAGTAGTTTCCCACTTTAGAAGTCTGTCTGACAACACCAGCTCTCCCTCGTGCGAGCTCGCTGGGCTCTGGACAACAGCTGAGTCCTTCTCCGTCACCCCCAGGACAACTCCGTGCCCCTGTCTCCTGCATCAGCATCTGCGTGTGAGGATGTACGGGCACAGCTGCTAAGGGGGCCACACCCCAGGAGAGGCCTGGAGTCACGGGAAACTCCGACAAGCGTTCAGTGCAAGCGTGCAGGAGTACCACAGACACTCGGGAGAGCATCCCCAGGGCCTGAGCAAGTCCGGGAAGGCTTCCTGGAGGAGGGAGCATTTAAGCCAGTAGATTCTTCCCCTAACTACATGGATCCAAAGGAAGCATAGGATGGGCTGTTGCTTTCACAGGGCTGGGCTCTGAGGCCAGACCACAGGGGCATCTGGGACATGGGCGGTCACCCCTGAACACCCCTCAGCTGGCCCCACACGGGGTTCTGTCCATGTGAATCTGCAGTGATTCCAGTGCATGCTGCAGGGTAGGAGCTGAGCCAGACATGCAGGGAATATGGGGGCAGTCTGTACCCATCTGAGGTCCCGCCTAGAGCTGGCTGCTATTTGGACACCAGGAGGGCCCTGGGGCAAAGGGTTGTGGGGTCTGCTTTCCTATAGGACTCATTTGTGTGTTCAGTCTGCATCCATAATGCTAATGGATTCACTCACTTGGTGAGCGTTAAAGGAGACATTACTTCTAGAAACATCTGGCCTAGGCCGTGCCCAGTGAAGGTGCCCAAGACTGTTCCCTTGACCAGACCCGCACATGCTTGTACCTTATTCTGTGCCCTGGGCGGACCCTGAGACTTGGGGCAAGTAGTTATTTTGGAGGGCGTTCTAGGGAGGCTGGTAGGAGCTGGGGAAGGGGTCACTGACAGAGGCCCCATCACTGGCCGGCCTCCTTCTCCCACGGAAGGATGGGGACTCTGGCACATTTGGCCACCGACTGCGTCCCTCTAAGTTAAGTGAAATTGAGGATTGTCCTGGGCAGAGGACAAGGGCACCCTGGCCGGGCTGAGGATGCCTCAGGAGCCTCCATCAGAGCAGCCTTGCCAGAGTGGACCCCCGAGGCAGCAGGACGGGGTCATGGGCACCGCCCACGGACCCCAGAGTGGTCTCGGGGCATCAGGATGATGGCTCCTGGCCTGTCCATCTGAATCGGACTTTTCAGTTGTAACCCCTCTGAACAGCTGTGCTGGTCCTGACCCCTCCTGGCAGAACCCTACATACACCAGATGAGGCTCCTAACCCAGTGGACGGGTCGAGGGATCCTTGGGCATCAGCCGAGCACCGCCTCCCACCCACTTGCTACCTCTCTGGGCTCGGGTTCCTCTCTCCAATTTTCTGTGCGGTATTAACACTGATAATATAATTATTGTAATTATAATTGATACAATGATTAGTCTGTAATATTATTTGCTGGTTGATATTATTAGCAATTACCAGTATCAATTCGATCCAGGGTATTTTTTCTAGCTGAAGAGAAAGACCGTAAGTTACTGAAAAGCGTGAAATATTTAGTAATGTGGTTTATTTTCACTTGAGCCAATATTGTCTAGTATTTTGTTCTGTGTCCCTGCTTTGTCAACCGCTAATAATAATTGATAATAATACTAATCATGGCTCTCGTACTGAATACTGACTGCATGCCTGGCCTTGTGCTGAGTGCGTCATTCATTCGTTCAACAAACGTGTTGATCACATGCCACGTCGGGCCGCTGTTTGGATATTGAGAACAGAGCGCGGGGGAAGAGCTTGCCTTCACCACAGGACTTTGCCATTTTTGTCGATGAAAAGGTGAGCACGGTCGAGTGTCCGCGAGTGATCTCAGAGAGTGGCGTCCGCGTGCAGGGCTTTGCGCAGGAGCCCTGGGGCCGGCTGTGTGCTCCCAGACATGAGGAAGCGGGATTGGAAAGTTCTCGCGGACAGAGCCGTGCAAGCTGGGAAGTGGCCGTGGAGATCTGAGCCAGAGCGGCAGCGGCAGACGGTACGCCCCCAGCAAAGCCGCAGCGCCATCGATGGATGAGGGACGGGGACGGGCGCGTCCTTCAGGAAGCACGTGATCGCCCGGGCGAGGCCCCTGAGGCACTGCCAGGAGAGGGGACTCGCTTCGGATGGCAAACACCCCTCCTGGCCGCCACGGAACAACGGCCTGAGCTGGCTCAGAGGGCAAGGAACCAGAGCGCTGGGTCCGTGGGAGGCCCCATGGTCCGTGAGTATGCAGGTCCGTTTGGAGGCAGCGTGGACTTGCAACCGGGGCTCTGCCCCTGCCCCACTTACTCTGCCCATCCCGGGGCTGTTCATCCTGTGCGTCAGCCACCCTCGTTAGCTTTCTCCAAATAAAAGGAGGAAATGTAATGAAAGTGTTCTTAACAAAAAATTTCATGTGGATGGTTTAGAGAAAGTGAGACCCTCACCACCTCAGCTAGCTCGAAGCGAGTGGGGGGCAGCACGGGGCGCGGTGGGGTGGGGCGGGATGGGGGTACAGGGTCAGAGCAGGTGAGGAAGGGCGAGCGGGGGGGGGGGGCGGGGCCCGGCTGGGGGAGGTGGGCAGAGAGCCCCGCCATCGTTGTCTCCAGGAGGTCCCGGGACAGTGTCTTCCTCTTCTTGCCCTGAACACCTGCGTAAACCAGGCTGGTTCTCATTTTCTCCCCATCTGGACAATCCTAGAAGTAGAAGTACTTCCATGTGTCCCCTATTCTCCCAAGGCCTGGCCAACAGCACGTCAGGCCGGCCCTGTAGTCCTAACGCTCTGGTTAGGCGGCTATAGAGCAGGGATACACGTTCGGCTGCAGTCACCGCCCGCGGGCTTGAGCACATCCAGCCAGGGGCCTGGCTCCTGGCCGGGAGGGTCGGGGTCAGCTGCACCAGCACGGATGGGCGCAGGCAGCCACTGGGCCGCACGGGTGAGCCAGGCTCTCGCAGGATGTGTGGCAAGGAAGGGCAGGTGACTAGGGTAAGCCCAGGTGTCACTGAAACGCAGAGAAAGATTAGACACGGTGTCTGGGAGTGTTAGCAAAGCAGGTTGAGGACTTTGCAGAGCCTCCGGTGCAAGCCTCAGGATTTGTTTGTTAGCTTACTTCTTTGGTAGCCTACTAAGCTAGCTTCTGATAGAATTTTCTTCGTGGTAGGCATGTCACGCTTTGCATGCTGAAGACGCAGGGGCTTTCTTAATGGCCATGATGTCCTCCCGTGGGATTCTGGCTGGTGGGTTGGGGTGAGACCTGGGTGCAGGTGATCCTGCTAAGATCTCTGGGTGAAGGCAGTGGGCATGGAGGACCTTTGTGTTTTCTCTGCCACAGTGCACCAGAAGGAGGGGACTGCCCCACCTGACCTGGGCTCCCCTGGAGTCTGATTCTTTTCAGAATCCAGCAGGCTAGACAGAGGGGCCGTAGGGATGGTCTCCGTTCTGGCAGCACTCTGACCCGGGGCGGGGGCTCCAAAGATTTGATGCACAGGCACGGATCATCTTATTTTCTAGAGCAGTTGTTCTCAAACTCGGGCATACACTGAAATCACGTGGACAGCTTGTTCCGGCAGAGGGCCGGGCCCCGCCCCCAGAGTTTCCGATTCAGCCGGTCTGGAGTGGGGGCCGAGAATTTGCATTTGCAACAAGTCTTCAGGGGATGCTGCTGCGCCTGGGCCAGGTACCAGCCTCGGAGAAGCAGTGCTGCAGCGTTCTATCTTTAACTTCTGAACCATTTGCAACTCCCATCTATGAAACCACAGCTTTTTTGAAGATGAGTCCATTTATTTTTTTTTTCAAGTGATCCCACTCATCCAGAAATTTTAAAAATGGAGAGAGCATAGTTGACTTGGTGGCTTAGCATGGTTTAAATAGAACCTATGAGATGAGTATATGGCGTTCACTCTATACTCTCCTTAAGGACCATCTGGCGTGGTGTATATTTATAATCCTCGTGCCAGAAGCACATTTGTGTCAGGATGTACCTCTCTGATTGCTCCTTTTCGGTCTCTTTCTCTGAGTTCACTTGCCCCCCCAAATATATCCTTCCATAAGGATCTCCTTGCCCTTGTGGAGAACAGTCTCGTGTTACAGGTTCTGGAGTCAGACAGTCTGGGCTTCTGTGCGCGCTGAACCACTTTCCAGCTGTGCCACCATGCAAGTGACTTAAATTCTCTGCGTCTCTGTTTCCCCATCTTTAAAATGGGAACCATTGTGGTACCTCCTTCATAGGGTCGAGAAGTGATTGAGTTAATATCTGAAAAGCGCTTAACACACCATCTAGTGCACGGAAGAGCTCGAGACATGTTTGCGGATATCGACATTCCCACGTTCATGATATTCTGTCTAGGTTGGCCGTCTCATTGCCTTAAATAATAGAGATGTGTAAGCCACGAACCTGTGTCCACACCCCTGAATCTTCTGAGTCCTGCACTGAGAGTGGCCAGACCTGTGTCTTCCTGGGCCAGGTCCCGCGCATCGGATCTCTGCCTCCTATTCTCGCCTCCTACCACCTCACCTGCAGTACCATCGGGCCCAGCTCACAGCTCCTGTAACTACAGCCCACACCTTCTCCCAGAGTAGAAACCAGGACTGTTTCACCTTATCTTTCTCCCTTGTTCAAGCACTAATGCTTGTTGGTTCTCCCTGGGCAACCTCCCTGGTACTTTCCTTCCTTCTGCCCTCTCTTTCAAGTCCCTGGGCACACTGCTCATGGGTTAGTGTGCCTGAGACATACTACTCCCCATTAATCTTCAGTGTTTATCCATTACCTGCAGAATCCAATGGAAAATTCTTAATTTAGCAGCTAGTGTTCTGCTTGACCTGCCCAGCTACCTTTCCAAATATATTTCTCATGACGCCCCCTTAGGCTTCCTTTCCACAACCACGCTGGCCTGCTACCACCTCATTCTCCTGGCCCGTGGTGCATGCCTCAAGGCCATTCAGCTACAGAAGTGTCCACTTAGCCCTGAGCTATAAGATCACATTGTTTGAATTGCTCTTACCTCATTGGACATTGTAGTAGACTTCTGAAGACATAGACCGTATTTCATCTATCCAAAATACCATTTCCTGTTAAAAAAAACTCATTATTTTGAAACCACTAAAAGAAAATATTAAAAATATTAAAAAATTAAAAATATTAAAATATGACACACTGTTTCAATTTTATATGTATTAAAATCATATCCATTTATATATATATATTGAAAAAGCTATTTTGTATTTTTGAAGGCACAGATTTCTGTCATTATAAATCTTGTACAACTGTTAAAAGGAAAATATAAGCAATATGAAAAAGATATCCCTAAAACTTTTTTCCAACCCAGAGTCTGAATTTCGTGAACCATTTCTTCACTCACAATCATTGCTATGTTTTCTCTAAGTTTTATTGTTCTTTAAGCCATTTCAAGAGCATTGGAAATCAATGAAATTGAAATTAGCAAAAGAATAGAGAAAATATTTGAAGCCAAAAGGTGGTTTTTAAAAAACAAAAACACTAAAATTGATAAACTATTACATCAGTCATGGAAAGGGAGAAAATTTGGATCATCAGCAACAGGAATAAAGGAGGGGACATTCCCACAGATACTATAGACACTAGAGGGTAATAGCAGAATATCACGAACAACTTTACGCCGATAAATTGAATAACTTAGATGAAGTGGACAAATTCCTTGAAAGTTAGAACTACCAGAGTGGCTTAAGGAAAAAAATAACCTGAATGGACCTATATCTATTAAAGAAATTAAATTCATCATAAAAAGAAACAAGCAAAACTTCCCATGGAGAAAGCTGTAGAGCCACATGGTTCTACTGGTAGAATCCACCAGACATTTAGGAAGAAATAACACCTGTTCTTCACAGTCTTTTCCCGAAAATATGAGGGAAACTTCCCAGTTCATTCTATGAGGCCAGCATTATCTGATACCAAAACCCGACCAAGGCATTAAAAGAAAAAAAAAGAAAAAAAAAAAAAAACCTTGTGATGTAGACACAGGACCCTAACAATATGGTAGCAAATTGGATCCAGCAATTTATCAAAAAGATAATAATACATCATATACTGGAGGGGTTATCCAAAGACTGTAAGGTTGGCTCAACATTAACGATGTAATCAATGTCATTCCACATATCAGCAGATTAAAAAAGAAAAAATATACGAAAATCTTAATATACGAAGAAAAGGTTTTGACAAAATTCAACATACATTTATGATAATAACTCTCCCACTAGGAATAGAAAGACACTCCCTTAATCTGATAACAGGACATCCACAAAACCCTACAGCCAACATCATTGTTAGCGGCTCTTATTTAACACTGTACTAGAGATCTTAGTGTGATGAGACAAGAAAAATGTAAAAGTTATACAAATTGGACAGGAAGAATTGAAATGGTCTGTATTTACATATGACACATAGGCCATCTATACAAAAAATCCTGAAGAATCTACATAAAAGCTTCTAGAACTAATAAGTGAGTTTAACAAGGCTGCAGAAATCAACAGCAAAATGAAATTTTAAAAGGACCATATACAATAGCATAAAAACATGAATTAGTGTTAATTTTAACAAAACATGTGAGATTTATTTGCAGCAAACTACTAAACATTGATGAGAGAAAGGTCTAAATAAATGGAGATATATATATATATATACTGTGTTCACAGAATAGAAAACTCCGCATTGCAAAAATGTAAAATCTTTAAAAACTGATCTACACATTTAATACAATTCTAATCAAAGTCCCACTCAGCTTTTTGTAGAAATCAATCAGGTGGTTCTTCAATGTACATGGACTAGCCAAGAACCTAGAATAACCAAAATAATTTTGAAAAAGCAATAGTATGTTGAATAAAAGTGGTGAGAATGGGCATCGTCATCTTGTTTCTGACTTTAGAGGAAAAGTTTTCAGTTTTTCACCATTGAGTGTAATATTGGGCTTGCCCCATATGTCCTTAATTATGCTGAGGTACGTTTCCTGCATACCCATTTGTTGAGAGTTCTTACCAGGACTGTATGTTGAATTCTGTCAAGTGATTCTTCTGAATTTATTGAGATGATTGTATGGCTTTTATCCTTCATTTTTTTGAATCATGGCGTATCACGTTGCTTGATTTGCAAACTATCTTGCATCCCTGGAGTAAATCCCATTTGATCTTGGTGAATGATCCTTTTGAGTTGGGTTGGCTGGTGAGGATTTTTGCATCTGTGTTCACCAGGGACGTTGGCCTGTAATTTTCTCACGGTGTCCTTGTCTGGTTAGGTATCAAGGTAATGCTCCAGCCAGAATCACGCATTGCATTTAGTTGTCATGGCTCTGGGCTCCCTTCTACTGGCACAACGGTCAGCCTTTCTTTGTCTTTCTTGACATTTATAAAAAGTACACACCAAGTATTTTGTAGAATCTCCCTCAATTTTAATTTGTCTGTTGCCTTTAGGTTATGTATTTCTGGCTGTATAGAAATTATGTCCTTCTCAGCACTTGTTAGGAGGTGTATGATGTCACCTTGTCTCAGTGATGATGTCACTTTTGATGATTTAGTTAAGGTATATTTTTCATATGCGTTCTTGATATAATAATGTTCAGAGTGTATAAAAAAGCTTATATTCACGGATCCTCCCTTAGAATCATAAGCATTTTCCCATCATCAAAATCTATTCATATTTGTTGGTCATTATTGAGAAAGGGCAAAGTCTAAAGTGTCTGAATGCAGTGGGGCAGGGGGATTGAGCCACGTTGCCTTCGAAACACAGGGTTTGGGGCGCCTGGGTGGCTCAGTCGGTGAAGCGTCTGACCTTGGCTCAGGTCATGATCTTGGAGTTCTGGGATCGAGCCCCGTGTCGGGCTCCCCACTCAGCAGGGAGTCTGCTTGTCCCTCTGCCCCTCCCCCTACTCATGCTCTCTCTCTTTCTCCTTCTCTCTCAAATAAATAAATAAAATTCTAAAAAATAAAAATAAAAGAGGGGCACCTGGGTGGCACAGTTGGTTAAGCGTCTGACCCTTGCTTTCCGCTCAGGATGTGATCTCAGGGTTGGGACATCGAGCCCCATGTCGGGCTCCATATTCATTCAGCACAGAGTCTGCTTGAGTTTTTTTCTCTATCTCCCTCTGCCCCCTCCACTGCGCTCCCACGTGGGCGCTCTCTCTCTCTCTCTCTCAAAGGAATAAATAAATATTTTAAAAAAGAAAAGAAAAGAAACACAGGGTTTGAGTTTCCTTGATGAGGTCTGGGTGAGGTGCTGTCAGAACCCACCGAGGCAACGGGACTCACAGAAGGGCGCTCCAGGAGCTCATGGCCCAGCACATTGTCGGTGGTCAATCAGTATTTGTTGACATCTTAAACTTGCTGGAGTCTGGGGAAATGGCTAAAAATGAAGCATCAGAAAAAGCAGATTGTTAATAGGGGCGGCCCAGAGGATGTGATTAGCGAGACAAACTCTGTGTGGAAAAGGTGTTATTAAATCATTTCTCCTTCCTTTCTGCCCCCCAGTGCTTTTCTCGGAATATTAGCGTGGCTGCATGTGATGAGCAGCATGAAAGTAATTTATTGTAGAAAACACATGTAGAAAACAGTTTTCTTTGAGGGTGACATGGTAGCATAATGTCCTTTCTCTTCAAGTTTTTATTTACTGCTTACAATCTGGAAGAATGAAGATGTGGATAATTTCCGGATTAGCCATTTATAACTGCTTGTGAAGCACAGCCTCGAACTGCAGGAGAAGAAATTCCATGAGCCAGTCTGTAAGTTGTTCTCATTCACTCAAATGCGCTAAAACATCAGATGAGAGACACGTGTTGCTGAGCAGTGGGTCCGACCCTGCTTTCAGAGGTAGTGCTTTGTGGCTGGTGTTCTTTTAAGGCAGTGAACCTTCTCTGTTAGATGCCCTTGGTACACGGAGGGGTGGGCAGGTGTCCTTGCCCTGGGGCATCTCCCCAGGACCCAGGGTCTCTGCGGTGACCCCCCGGGGGAGCTTCTGACTCCACCTGTCCCACTGGGGGGTGGTCACCTGTGCCAGGAGGCTGCCCTGCTCCCCGCCACCCCGTGCGGTGTCCTCGTGGTGCTTTCTCCTGTTTGAGCAAAGCCTCTTTCCTGCTCAGGCCCCAGCCTCGCGCAGGTGGCTGCCAGACCCCTTGTCCCACCGGCATTCTGTCCAGAGTCCAGGCCCCCTCTCCCTGGGGAGGGCAGCCAGCAGGTGGCTCCCAGGAATCTGGTCTTCAGACCCCACGAGGAGGTGTCCGCAGCTGCAGCAGACCCTCCCTGCTGCCTGTGACCCCTGGGACCTGCAGGACAGCCAGCTGATGGTGAAGGTGGGGCTGTCCCCACAGCCTGCCTTCCACGGACACCCTTCTTTTGTGTGAATGGCGCATCCATGGGCCATCCCTGTTGATGTTGGTGGCGTGGGAGCTGGACCCTGGGGGGACAGGGCCCTGGACAAGAGATGAAAACTGCGCTCCACGCCGGGGCTCCTTGGCCTCGGCATCACTGACATTTGGGGCCGGGTTGTGCTCTGTTGTGGGGGCTCTCCCATACATTTTAGGACATTCAGCAACTCTCCCCACCGACCTCCACCCGCTAGATGTGCTCCCGACGTTGTGACGACCGAGAGTCTTCAGGCTTTGCCCGGTGTCCTCGGGGTAAAACCACTGCACTCCACTAACCTGGATTCCCCCAAACTCAATTCTGTGTCGTGATAAACATCGTGTGCAGCCACCAGAGAAATGTTAGAAAACAAAAGTACGAAAAATAGAGAAGAGGCAGTTTTCTTTCACGTTTCGCGAGCACACTTGAGGCAAAGTTTTACGCTCTTCCCTTGATCCGACAGATACTAATGAGTCATCAGGCTCCCAGAGTAACTGAATTGTGTGTTGTATGGACATGTGATCTCCGGGTTACTCTGTCCAGTGGATTCACTTCTTGGTGATGGGGAGGAACTCAAGCCTCCACACCGGGGGGGCGGGGGGAGGAGTCCAGCACAGACCCCTCTAAGGGGTAAGAGGAATGTGGCTGGCCTTGCGGTCTCCACCTGGCTCCCCGAATCCAGGACACAAGCAAGTAATGGTGCCCCGGTTCTCCGGGAAGCAAGAGTCTCTTATGCCCACTTATTAGCAGGTCCCATTTTGTCTGCTCGGTGAAATTCCTGTTTTCACCTGACTGTGACTCTCGTCCGTATGCGACATCAGTTCATGTGGTGGAGTAGAACCCGGTCCTCTGAAATGTACGTGCCTAGACATATGTTATGTATGATTTCTTAGCCGGGGTTTGTTTATATCTGAGGCAGTGCTTTCTGACGTGTGGCCACACGCCCACAGAGCCTTTTAATAGCGGCAGAGCACAGGATGTGCTGAGGGATGTCCCGCAGAAGCATATTATTGTGTAAGTTTGAAAGGGCCTTAGCTCAATTATTTAGAGCCTCAGGCAAGAATTCTATCATTATAGGGCATGAGAGTGCATGGAAAACACGGGGTTGCATTTGACAGGAAGTACTGAAGATTTAATCATGGCCAGAATGGAGGAAAGATTAACATTTGTTCTCATGTCCGTCGGCCGTCCGGGCCCCGTGGTCGGCCTCCTGCCGGGCTCGGGCACCCAGCGTGTGGCGTTGGGCTTGGACCGCAACGACTCTGTGCTGGCTTCTACTTAATTGCCACTTTTTAAAATTTTACCATTTTAACCATTTTTAAGTCTATAGTTCAGTGGCATTAAGTACGTTCACACAGTTGTGCAGCCGTCCGCACTGTCCAACTGCAGAACTTTCTCATCTTCCCAAACTAAAAACCCTGTCCCCATTCCAGATCAACTCCCTCTCCCACCCGTCTCCAGCGTCCACCACCCATGTTCTGGGCCCGTGATCCTGATGACTCCAGGGACCCTGTGTAGCTGGGATCACACAGGACGGTTGACCCTTGAACATTGGTTTGAACTGCACGGGTTTGCATCGATGTGGATTTTTTTTTGATGAATACAGTCCAGTCCTGTAAACGTACTTCCTCTCCCTTATGATTTTAATGACATTTTATTTTCCCTCGCCTACTTTATTCTAAGAAGCCAGTGGATAATACATGTGACCTGCAAGATTCGTGTGCATCCACTGTTACATTACTGGTAAGGCTTTGAGTCCACAGTTGGCCGTTAACAGTTAAGTTTTGGGGGGAGTCAGAAGTTATACACAGATTCTCAACTGTGTGGGGGTTGGCATCCTAACCCCTGGGTTGCTCAAGGGTCAAGTGTATTTGTCTTTTTGTGACTGGCTTGTTCCGTTTAGCGTAATATCCTCCAGGTTTGTCCTTGATGGAGCAAGGGTCAGGATTTCCTTCCTTCCTAAGGATGAGTAGTGTTTTCTCTGTGTGGACGGACCATGTTTTGTTTATCCATCCTTCTGGTCAGTGGACAATTGGGCTCTTGCCACTGTTCGGCTGCTTTGAACGTGGGTGTGCAAATACCTCTAATGGATGTGACGGGGTATCTCCTTGTGGTTGTAACAAAATCATCATTTGCACATGGATAGCATTCACCGTTTTATCTAGAGCCCCGCTGCACCTGAGTTCACACCTGGGGCTGTAGGGGGTGGGTGTTTGCAGGTGACTCGCGTGCCAGGAGTCCCAGTCTGAACTCTGCAGCTTTCCACCGCACACAGGGCTTATGCTGCAGATCGATCCACACACACCCCTCCCCCGTCCACCTGTAAGGCCCCAGGCAGGCCACCTGGTCTCAGGTTCGCACCTGCAAAATGGAGGTCACACTGACCCCTTCCACATGAGGAGATTCACACCCTCACGGTGGTAGAGCAGGACCACGTGGTCGATACTCCGGAAGCGTTGGTTGTGGCTTCACTGTGACTTCTACGGTCCTCTCTCCCGTGGCAAGGACATCACCCCTCGCCGGGCACAGAGTCATCGCCTAAAATGCTGTGCGCTCTGCTTGGAAATGCCTCTTGGGTCCCTTCCTCCTCCCCGCCCCCTCCCAGGGCTTTCCGGGGACTATCCACCTCAGGGGCTCACATACACATCAGCCCCCCCGCCGAGGATGTGCCCAGCAAGCCCTCCCTCCTCCAGGTCTCCCCTAAAAATACCACGTTTCTGATCCCAAATCATTCCCCACGTCTTCCGGGAGCCTCAGAAGCTCCTCGGGACAGCAGGTCCCATCCCGATCCCGTGGGCTGGTTTTCTTGTCCTTTCTACGCTTGTTTTGTGTTTACACATGAGCTTGCTGAGGTACGACATGCTTCTGGCTGAGGGCACAGATCTCAGGGGTATGGCTCCCTGGCATCTGCACACACTGGGTAGCTGTCACCCAGCCCAGGACTCAGATGGTTCCCGGCCCCAGAACGCGCCCCACGCCCCACGCCCCCCAGGCCCGCCTTGAACTGCTCATAATCAGGGGGTTGCCATGTACCCTGGGGCCTGCCTTTTCCCTCCCTCATCCTTTTGCGTGCGACCTTCACTCCTGCTCCGGGCTGCCCCACTAGCGTGTTCTTCCCTGCGGCTCGGGCGCCCAGTGAGGGCGAGGCCACAGAGTGCCACGCTCACTCTTGGTGTATCTTCCGGGGACCGTGTGCGCGAATTTCTCCTGGACGTGGCCCTCGGGTGCACTGCGGGGCAAAGGGTAGGCTATGCTTCTTGTCTCATTAAAAGTTTTTTTATGACAGTGCCCACCACCCCCCCCCCCCGCGTCATTGAGGTCCAATTTACACAAATAAAATCCAGCATCGTAAGTGTGCCTTGTGATGAGTGTGAGCAGTTGTGTATAGATAGGCACTAATCACCACAGCAAAGCAGACACAGAACACGCCCTTCCCCTCCAATTCCCTTGTGCTGTTGGCAGTCTGCGGCCGCCCCGGCTTCATGCAGCTCAGCGCCTCGAGGGGTCCCGCGTGTCGTGTGTGTGACTGCAGGTGGGTGGCACGTGGCTGCGCGGTTTCTTACCAAGCTAACTGTGCATTTACGTACAGCCCCGCCCGACGACACACGCCACGGACGTCAGCACCCCCGCGGCACGCTCACCTGCACCTGAGCTGGGGGCAAACACGTTCTGCTCTGTGCGAGCTGTGGTACACTCAGCAATAAAACAGAATGACTTAGTGATGCGTGTGACAATATGGACGAGGCTCGTGTTCTATTTTAAAAATATTTTTCCTTTTTAAAAATGTAATTAAAACTTGCAACAAGTTGGGTGATGCAGACGTACAGAACGAAAGATAAAGTCTCTCCCTATTCCACACGCTCACTCAAGGTGAGGGGACAAGTAGCCACCTCTTTTTGCATCCATACAAACACACACCCCACAAACACATCCCACTTACACACACAAGCACACCCCCCCACACCCCACAAACACACACACCCCACAAACACACACACCCCACAAACACATCCCACTTACACACACAAGCACACCCCTACACACACCCCACAAACACACACACACACAGGGACCCCCCCGCCTTTGTTAACAACACCACACCCATCACTCCCTGGGTGTCCTTCTTCGTGAGCAGGTCAGGAGGTTTGGGTCTGACTCATTTTGTTGCAGCTCCGAATCCCGAAGTCTCTGCCTCTCAGTCACCTGCCCCATCCCGTGTTGCTTCGCGGGCAGAGCTCCGCAGCGGGGACCCGCGGGCCTCCGTCCCCGTGCGTGTGGCGCTGGGTCCCGCAGGGCTCCCACCGTGGCCGCTGCTGACGTTCCCACCAGCACGAGCGGCCCCTTCTTCACAAGTCCGCGGCGCTGGGCCTTCATGTCATGCGTTGTAACCAGTTTCATGGTCAAACGCTGTTGCAGCTATTGTTTTCGGTGTCTGGCACCTCCTCCCTGACACTCACCGGCCGGTCTCATCTCCTCCGTAATGACCTCCCTGGTGACATCACTTGTCCGCTTTCTGTTGGGTTCCTTTTATTTCCTTATCAACTCGTGGGTGCCTTCCTCACATCAGATGTGTGCTGGAAATCGTCTGCATTACGATTAAAGGTTTAAATTAGGGCACGTTTATTCAAGGCCCGTTCTCCTGTCTTGAGTAGCTCCCTCAGGGCGGGATGATGCCGACTATCTGATACTTTTATTTCCTTTACTTTTTACATTTGGATGTTCCCTGTGCGATCAGACGGCTGTGGGCCCAGCCTGGAATCCCCGTGGCGTTGAAATGCCACCGTATCGTGCCTTCGATTCCCCCCGGGGCACATGGCCATCCCTCTGGACTCGCGTCAGCCCGCTGGCGGTCTGCGGTTCCGACCCCGGTGGTGCCCAGGCCGGGCTTCCGCCCCTGCGGGACGCGCCGCCCCTTGCTGGGCTTCCCAGCCGGCTAAAACGAATCCTTCGCCGTGTTCGCGCAAAAGCTGTCCTGAGGCTTACAGTTATGACGGGATTAGCGGAGGGCAGTAGTGGGGAGAATTCTCGCTCCATGAAGTCATGACTTCAGGTCCAGGCCGAGGCGTGCGTTTCCATTTGTCTGGGTCCCGCTTCCGTCCCTGAGCACTGCTTCCTGCCGGCTTCTCGCGGGCACGCCTCGCCTGGCACGGTGGCCGTGCTTTGGGCCTCCCCGCGCACGGGACCCCCTTTGCGCCGTCGCCCCGTCAGCGCCCACTGCTCCTGCACAGCGTCTTGCCTGCTTCTCTCTGCGCCCCAAGGCCTCACACACGTCCCCGCGGCTTTCCCCTGCGTCTCTGCCACAACATAACCTCTCCCGGTGCTCCCGGCGCCGCTGTGTGGTCCTCCCTCCTCCTCACTCCGCTCGTTTGGTGGCGCCTTCTCTCATCAGCTCGGAGCCCACGGGCGGGGCTGGCTCCTCTCCTCGCAGGTCCCACTGCCCGCGGGTCTGGGTTGCTCCGCACACGCTCCAGCCCCACGGAGGGAAGGACCCGGCCGGCCCCGTGGCAGTGCTGGCTCCGTGGTCTTGGCTGAAGGCAGAGAGCGAGATGGACGGGGACGAGTCTGTGCTCAGCTGCATCTTGTCGCCTGGGTGAGATGCCGCATCCGAGGCCCTCGCTGGCCTGGCTCGTCCGGGCCGGGCGCCGCCACCTCACACGTGGTCACAGGATGGTGTGCGTTTGCGACAGCACCCTCAGCGTCCCAGATTTTGACTCCTCTAATACAGTGTGGTCTGGGAAGACTTACAGGCCTTCTCTGAACTTAATTCCTTTTATCTTAGTTACTCTTTTCTTTTCTAAATGGGAAGAATGGCTCCTACATCTCAGGGGTAGTGGCTCAGGCTGATGAGGGGCATGAAGTCGGAGGTCAGCCTTCCCCACCCTCGGGGTGCTGGCTCTTCATGACGTGCGTGTGTGTGTGCGTGTGTGTGTGTGTGTGTGTGTGTGCGCAAGCTGCCCTCCTACACGGCGGAGTCCGTCTTGTTGAGCCTGGACACTGCCCTCTGGCCCCAGATGCTCCCCTGGCGCTGCCTTTCGATCGAGGACACCTTTACCCCCAGCGACTGCCAGACACATTCTCCGAAGGCTGATCGGTGACTCCTGTGCTTCGCCGGGGCCCCTCCTGTTCCCCAGTCAGAGGGCTCTGTTCTCACATCTTCGTGGAAGCCGGTAAGTATGGACAGAACGTCCGACGCCCCTCTCCAGATAGAGCCGTCTGTGATGAGCAGACTGTGCAATGAGGAGGAGAGGGAGGTAGGCTTGTCTCAGTAAATACTCCAGGAGTGCGGGCCGCCCACACGAGGGGTACAATTTTTTTAAAGATTTTATTTATTTAATTGAGAGAGAGCGTGAGAGAGAGAGAGAGAGAGCACAAGCAGGGGGAGGGGCAGAGGAAGAAGCAGGCCTCCCGCGGGGCAGGGAGCCTGATGCGGGGCTCGATCCCAGGACCCTGGGATCATGACCTGAGCTGAAGGCAGACGTTTAACCGACTGAGCCCCCAAGGCGCCCCAAGGGGTACGATTAACACGTTCAATGAGGGACGGTCAGACCAGCCTTTTCTTTCTTGCCTTGCAGGGGGGCTCTCTCCCTGCAGGCCGCTTCCCGCAGGACTTGGGCGAGCGCTTCCAGGAGCCCTGTGCCGCGCCCCCAGGGCCCCTGACCCCCCTGACCCTGAAGTCTGCGGTTCTCCCGGTCATGCGCACCTTGGTGCTGGCTCTGCCCGTCCATCGTCCTTTGCCTGATGCCCTGCAGCTCTTCGCCTGAGAGTAAACGCAGTTTTGAAGACAATCCCATTGCGCCCAGTGCCTATGCCTAGGACTTTGTTCTGTGGTTTTTTAAATCTCACGTCTCTTGTCTTCCAGAGTTAGTGTGTATGATAACCTGTGGTTGTCGTTGTTAATAACGTGGTGACAGGGAGCACCCCCAGAAGAGGCAGGAGTATGGGGTGTGGCCTGGCTCCACACTCCAGGGGCCCCCCCTGACCTCCAGTTGCCCTGAGTGGGGAGCTGGCCAGGACCCCAAGTTTCCACGAGGCATGAGTGCCATTTGCTGTCGGGAGTGTTTTGTTCCGCTCCGTGTCAGAGTATCTGCACACGGTCCTCCGGACATGAAGGGCCAGGGTGGGGACATCGTGCCCAAGTGAGGAGGTCTTTTCCCTCAGGACTCTGGGAAACACGATTTCCTTCCTTTGGGGAAAGAGCCTCTGGCACTGGCTGTGCTGACAACCCCGTTACTATTATGTGGGTCCAAGTCTCCTCAACTGGAAAACAGGAAAATTAGTTTCTGGTTGCATTATTAACTTCCCGCGGAATTGTGCAGCTCAGGCAAGAATGGAGCCACTGGATACACGTGTGTCCGTGTGCGTGAAGGGGCATGCGCGTGCACAGCAGACCCACGGTGCCGGAGGGGACCCGCCACCCCACCCACCCTCCATGTCGTCTCGGCGCGTGAGACTAAGGATAAGATGTTAGTACAAATCCAAGAGTGGACGCTTCAGTCGCTCATATGCTTACACACGGGTCTACTTATTTTCTTGTAGTTTTCTAGAGACCATATGTTTCTAGGGACCATATGTCTGCAAATGAATCAGATTATGGTCAACGTGAACGTGCGTCGTGTTTGGAGCCAGAATTGGCTGCCGGGACTTTACAGTTGTCTCCTTCTCTCTCTGTCTCTGATGCTCTGTCTACACGTGTACATGTGCACATGTATGTGATTATGTATAGACAGTTGACCTTGAACAACACGGGGGGATTGGGGCACGGATCCCCCACACAGTCAAAAATCCATGTACAACTCTTGATTTCTCAAAAACATAACTGCTAATAGCCTGTTGATTGGAAGCTTTACCAAAAACATAAACAGTCAATTAGCACATATTTTATATGTTATATATATCATATACTATATTCTTAGAATAAAGCGAGTTAGAGAAGACGAAATGTCACTGGGAAGATCATAAGGAAGAGAGGATACATTTATGGGACCGTGCCATATTTATTTAAAAAAAATCCACACACGAGTGAGCCTGCGCAACTCCAGGGGTCAACCGTATAATCAATTTTAGGATCAGTTCATGTGCCTCCATCAGTTCAAGCTCCTCTCTCGGTTCTGAAGGAAGGTGCGTCCTTGGAGCTTTGATGTGAATACTGCTGATGGCAACATTGACAGGCATATGCTGTGTTTGGCCCATGCCAGGCACTGTGAATGTGAAGACGCTCCGTGGGCTCGCGGATAATCTCATGTGGCTGGGGTGGCGGGGGCAGAATTCACACCTGCGCCCTAACCTATGCCTGTAAATCTCCTTGGGTGCAGGGATACACGGGGTGCTATTGGCGAAGAAACACATGTCTATTCCTTGCCGGCACGGACGGTGCAGGGACTCGGGAGGCATTTCTATTGCTAACAACCTTGAGGGTTGATGGAGCCATGCATCCCTGTTTTGGAAAGTGAGTGTGTGTCTTCGGGAAGTGGGTTCTATGTTAACCTTCCGTGGGCTTATGTCCCTGGGAAAGCCTCGTGGGAAGCCGATTAGAGCTGAGCGAGAGCCACCAGCCCGCCCACAGGCCCCCAGCCCCTCTCCACCCCAGCTTGCTGCCTGGCGTCTTCTCACACCTGGTCCTTCAAACCTTCTCTTAATGGAAGTCAGCAGGTGGGACCAGTTTGGTGCCTTGATCAAGGACCTCTTAGCTTCAGAAGTCGGAAGAAAATACAGATCCTGAGGAGGCGTCCATGTGTTGGGACAGTTTCCATGGGAAGGGCAGGGCAGGGTGACCGGCATACAGCTGGCCAGCGTGAATAATCTCAGTGGGCTCAGAGCGAGCTATGCAGTGTCCCTAGTTGCCTGGCCTCTGGCCCCCAGACCATTCGAGAAGAGGAATGTTGCATTCTGGGTGCACGGACGGGCCAGACAGAGGAGGTCTGGCTCTGGGTGGGTTGGTTTGCACATCACAGGTGTGCTCGGGGCAGGGCCCTTGGCTGAGAATCGGCCAGCCCAGGAGGGACATCTCTCCCCAGCCAGGAAGGTTTTTTAAGATGTCCAAACTTCATAATACACAGAAAATGACCCCAGAGGCCAGGGCTGAGCGGCACGTGACTGCTGAACAGGGCTGCATTCGGCACCCTCCCGTTGCCTGAGCCCGGCTTTAGCTGTGGCCCTCAGACCTGCGCCCTTCCAGCTGCAGGAGCTCAAGGGGAGGACTTCATGGGGGTGGCCCTCTGTCTCCTGTGCTCTAGCGAGTGGGTCAGGACAGGCACGGCCGGGTGATGACTGAGCCACCGTTTTACAGACACAGGAACATTGGAGGCTGAGAGGAGGCCAGTGTTTGGTGGAGCAGCGGCGCGGGGCACTGGGATGGAGGCCTGCCCCGAGCTTCGCAGGGCGTATCCGTGGCCTGCTCCTTTTGCCACCGAGCACAGATTCACGTGGTTTCTTTATCCCCCAGGACAGATGCTGGTTTCTGGTCCCCATACCCCAAGCTCCTGGTAGATTGTAATGGCCTCTAGGGTGTTGAAGCTCTCATGATTCTGTGAGGACCCCGGGATTCTAAGTCTGTTGTGCCTGGCCTTCCTGGGGAGCAGGTTGGTCCTGGAGGCCCACGGGCTGGGATTCGGAAGAAGGACCATGTCTGTGCACACAGCAGGGCTTTGTGGGTTCCTGGTCTCAGTGCCCCACTCCCCGGGCTCTGAGGGACAGGCGCTCGCTGATTGCGTGCTCTAGGCAGTATGGCTTAGCTCTCCTGCCTCCATTTCCCCAACTGTGACACCAGCATGAATGGCCCTACCTTCCAGGTGTGTGTGGATTCAACGAGGCCGTAGGTCGCGCGCATGGGGAACAGGGCCTGACAGGGTGTGCCCTGCTGTTATTGGGGTGTGTATCCAAAGGGCCAGAGACTTTGGGGTCAGGTTCGCTTGCATCGCCGGTATTCCTGCTCATTCCTAGCCGGAAGCAGATTTCAATGGAATTAGTTTCCATTTGTGAGATTTGATCTCAGAAGATGCATCTCTCTAAGCGGGTAAGTGGCTCCTAAAATCTGGTGGCGGGGGGTGGCATTATGACTGGGTTTCCATGGGCCTGTGGATTTGTCTCTGGTCGAGCGGCCGTCACACCCGGTGTGACCTGCAGGGCAGCACTGCGGGCCTATCCCGCCCCCTGAGGATGTGACTCCTTTATAAAGTCACGTCTGCTTAAAAGAGCAGCCAAGGTGGGCTTCTCTCGCTTGGATTTGGCTCATCAGCAAAGTCGCCAAGCAGTTGGGTTGGAAGCGGAAGACTTTTTCTAACCCAATGCTGAGAATTTTAAAGGGGAAAAGAAGATTCAGGGAAAGCGTTGGTAAGACTAAAGCAAGCCCCACATCTGTCGAAGACGTCTGCGACCTCCCTGTGACCTCGAGTGAACTTTAACCTTAGTTCTTCTAACCGAACGGAATATTGGCCTCAGTAGTACCGCGGGTGGGCTTTACTCGCGGGTCCATACCTTCTCATCCTTCCCGGGGGTTCATCTTTCATTTTGTGGGATACCGGTCTGCCTGGGTAAGGGTCCTCGTTCCTAGTTTCCTGTGGGGTTCTTATGGGGACTTACAGGATCTGTTGTGTTTGCCTGTGTCTGGTAGTCATCAGCCAGTATTTATTTGCACCTACTGTGTGTGTGTGTGCAGGGGGCGGACCACAAACGCTGAGAACATAGGGATCATGATGGAGGGGCGAGTCCAGGAAGGTACGAGCCATCAGCGAGGTCGCTTTGGCACCCCGCTGACTTCCCAAGAGCTGCACAGATCTTCAAACGCACGGCACCGCTTACACTTGCGACATACTAATCGTTGGGAAGATTTAGGCAGTTTCAACCAGTTCCAGTGAAATTCCTTTTTAGAAATTAAGTCTGAAGTGCTTTTGACGGCCAAGATTACTGTGTGACTCTGCGTGTGCCCGATGGTTCAGTTATATTTGGATGTTTGGGCGCCAGGCGCCAGGCAATGTGTCTCACTTTGCCTGTGGATGGCACTGAGCGAGAGCCAGTCGCTCTACCCCTTGACCCCGGCGGGGGAGGGCAGGCTCCCGGCTCTGTCCTCGCCGCGTGGCTGGGTGTCTGGCTCTGCGACATCACCCACCGGTGTCTTGTGGCTTTGGGGCGGACATGCTGACCAGCTTTCATGTGTCCTTGGGAAGGGAGAGAGGCCGTCCCATGACACGAACACGTGGGGCATCACTCGCCACGGCCAGGCACCTGCATGTTTCCTCCCCGATGGTCGGCTTCGCCACTTCTGCCACCGATGTCCGGCTGGCCTCCCTGCCCCCTTCTTGCCACCTCCTGGTCCTGCACGCGGCGACTGATGTCCATTCAGCTCCACGTCTATCTTGTCAGCCTGTGTGGAAGGCCTCTGTGGTATGTCCCTCCTCAGCCACCCCCAGGTCTGAACCCTCTGCCCGCGGCTCTGCAAATCCAGCCCACACTGTGCGGCCACACCTCCCACGCCCACCACAAGCCACGCTCCTCTCTGGACCCAGATCCAGTTTGTATTGTCTCATGACATCTCCTTCTTCCTCCCTTTGGTCTCCAGCCCCCTTTGCACGAGGCCTGTTTGCTGACGGGCGTCCTTGGCCTCTAGTTTCTCCGAAAGACAGGACTGCTATCCAGTAGTTACCAGTGCCCAACGTCCAACAACAGCCATCGTCTTCTCCGGACCATTCCACGTATCACTGGTCTCCTCCACAGGTTTCCTAAAAACACACTGTCTTGCACACTTTTCCTCGGTGGTCAGGGCGGGGGATGGGTTTGGCGTGGGGGTGGCCATGGGGGATCAAGGACAGCTTCTAGGTGTGGGGTGGGGGTGACCCTGTGGAGGCCGGTGCCATTTTCCCCCATGGGAAGATTAGGGGCGGAAAGCCCATGGTGGGGCCAGGCAAGGCTTGGTTTGAAGGACGTCTGAGAAGATTTGAGACAATGGGGTGGAGCTCTCAGTTGGGTGTGGGAATTGTCTCCAAAATCCTAGCCCTGGAGGAGATGTGGGGGCTTGCGGTAAAGACTAATGACGCATTCAGAGCCGAGACAGTAAGACCCCTTAGGGCAGGAGTGGGTGGAGGGCACCACAGAGGCCCTGGGGGCTTAGCTCCAGCAGTCCTGACAGGCAAAGGCCACTGGGTAGGGCTTGGGAAGACCAGATGGAGCGGAGCTGTAGTGCGCTGCTGTTTGCCCAGCACCCAGCTAGGAGGAATCACAGGATGGGGGGCACTATGGAGCTTGTTTCTTTGGTGAGAGCCCTGTGATCTCCCCCGTCCCTGCAGTGGGGAGGGACGGGGTGGTTCCTTCTTGCTTCAGACAGAGTGAGGGGCGCCCGGTGCACTGTTGGTCTCCGTTCCAGGAGTGGCTGTTGCTGACGGCCTCCTGTTGAGGATCAGGCCCGGGGCTGGAGGCAGGGGCACCTCGTGTGGGCCCTGAGCCCGCTGGACCCACGGTGGTAAGAGGGCTACAGCCGCCGCATGTGTGTGGAGGCTGCAGGGGACAGATGTGTGCCCAGGTGAAGGGCCAACACCATCCCTTTCACAGCATAGGCACCCAGATATTTCTGGGGAGAGGAGCCTCCAAAGGAGCAAGGAGCCAGATGCAACCCCTAGCCCTGGTGGGGGACCCAGTCCCGGGGCTGGTGGGGTTGCTGCATGCTCCCGACCTCCTCTCTGCATGTGTCCCCACCCAGCCATGTTGTCAGAAGCTACAGGGAGGCACCTGCTGTCCTTTGCTTTCTTCAGTCTCGGCCCCAGGCAGCTCTAAGCGGGGTAGGATGGCTCTAGTTTTAAGTGATGTTCAGGGTATTTACTGTTACCTGGGCTGGACATCTTTATTACTGGAACTAGGAAAATGGAGTGACTTATAAGTGCCTGGGGACACTTTCTTGGCTGAAAGTGGGTGGGTTAGATATGGGGTGTGTCTGGGGTTTCATCCAGAGCCAGGGAGGGGGCCCCCCCATGTGCACCGAGACAGCAGTTGGGTGCAGTGAGCTGGTTCTTGGGTTGTCCCCTGCTCATCCACTCGTCCGAATTGCACAGAGGACAAAGAGGAGGTGGGCAGGATAGAGCCCTGCGGCTGAGTCCCAGAGAAGGCAAGACAATGGCAAAGAACACCAGGAGGGCAAGGATGTCAGAGCAGCGTGGGGTCAAGGAAAGGGAGTGTGGCAAGGGATCAAAGGGTCTGCTGGGGGCAGATGCATGCAAGCAGGTTGCCCACCACATTTGGGGCCATGGCCGGTGTGGGCAAATTTGCAGGGGCAGCTCATGGGAACAAGAGTTGGCTTGGAGGAAGGGGGGTGAGTGCACAGAGGGCACTATCACCAGCACGGTGTTGGCGGTCCACTTTGAGGAGGTGCCATCACTTATTGAGCTGGCTCTTATGACAGCCACAGAGGGCTTCCCACCCTATTAAAAAGCTGGCTGCAGTGAGTGGTGGGGTACACAGGTCCCTGGGCCGTCTCCCAGCGTGCTAGAGAGTGCGTGCCCAGAAGTGGATCTGTTGGACCGAAGGGTCTGCACACAGCCCGTCTTGCTTGATGCCACCAGTCTGCCCCTCGAAGGCTGTGCTGTGCTGCTTCTCACCACGTGAAGGGCTTTCTTACGATGTCTCATCAAGCTCTGATCTTTGGCCGTGAGGTGGCATTTTAACGCAGGCTTTATTCTTCTTATTTTGAGTAAAGCCGAGAATCTTTTCATACATTCAAGAGCCGCTTGTATTTCTTTTTCTGTGAACTCTTTGTTGGTATCTTTTAACATTTTTACATTGGGCTTTTGATATTTTCCTTATTGAGTTATATTAGTTATCTTTTTGAGTATGAAATGTTACCATTTTTTTCTTCTGCATAAAGTCTTATTTTTATGCTCTTGAGTGTGTCAGTATTTTCTTTTATGTTCTGGATTTTTAACATCCTTCCACTCAAATAAATAAAAAAAAAATTCCTCCCAGCTTTTTTCTTTTTTTCTTCTTCTTTTTTTCTTAAAGTATTTTATGGTTTCATTATGATGAAATTAGGCTTGCAATCCATTTAGGATTTATTTGTATATAAGGCACAAGACAGAAACCCAGTTTGATTCTTTTTCCTGGATAGCTGCCCAGACACTGAAACACCACTCACGTAACTCTGTCCCCCTTGGGTATGAATTACTGCATTTGTCACTGCAGGGGAGGAAAACACTCTTCAATCTGCCCTCCTGTGTTCTCTGGTTAAGGCCCTGCAGACAAAAGGCAGACTTACAGGAGAAAAGCAAGTGATCAGTGCATGCAGTACACATGCACACAGGGAAACTCAGTGATGAGTAACTCAAAGAAGTGGTTAGAACTTGGGCTTATATCACATCTTAACAAAGAACAAGAAATCCAGACAGAAGTGACAAAGCCCAGGAAAAGAATTATGGGTTTCCTGGGGTGACAGATTGTGGGGAGGCAAGTACACAGGGAAATCCACGAACAGGGAGAGCTAGCTGCAGTGTCAGCTCCTGCACTGGGTCTCAGGTTTGGGGGGCTGTAGGGGCTGCAGGGGCGGGGCTGCCTGGTGATTCACCTCCGTCCTTTCCACAGACAGGGGAATGGGGCTGTCTCTACAAATTTATGTCCTGCTTTTAGGCAAATGGGGGGAAGAGCAGAGCTATTTCTTGTGAACTCTTTGTTGGTATCTTTTAACATTTTAACCTGCTGCTTCTCGGCTGCCTTCAGCTCAGAATAATCCTAATGCCAGCATGGCCTGCGTGGCCTGCACGGTCTGTGTAGGTGGTGTGTTCTGCTCCCCTTCACCATGTTTATCTCTCCCTTTTGTTTCTTCATGGAATGGATAGCACTTTGCCATCACATGTGTTTGATGACCCTCCATCTGCTAGAATACGAACCCATGATGGCAAAATCACCATTTGGGACACCTATATTTTTTATGATTTTATTCTGTAAAATGTGTGTGTGGTGGGGGGAGTAGGCAGCACCAGATGGATGAATGGGAACAAAGGTGGTGCTCTATGAGTCCAAACGACCCAGTTCTCAAATCCTGTTACACTCCGTGCAGCAGTTATGAAATAAGGGGGGGGGGGTGCTGGCTCTCATGAGAACTTCATGCTAAATGAGGGGAGGTGGTGGGACCATGACAAAGGGAGGCATCAGTTACTTTCGGGTGATTGCACAGGTCCCAGAGATGCCTGTTAGCTGAGCTCCGAGGTCATGGCTTGGCTCACTGAGGTGGGGTCATGCTGAACAGGTGGTTGAGGTGTAATCTCTGTTATTAGTGACAGGGGACCACCTGTTACTGCCACCTGAGACTCAAACCAGGATTCAGTGGAATTACACAAAGCTAAGTAACTATTGCTAACTGAACATATTGAGATAGGACCACTCACACAAATGCACTGTGCTAGACAATAAGGAGGGACGAGGAGAATCGTGACCTCTGCAGTTAGACCATGGAGTTAGCAGGCAATCTGAGGGTAGCATTTACTACATTGCATCACAATCCTATTTCAAGTGGAAACAGATGCCATCAGCCTGGGCACAGAGACCATTCGCATGCACACAGGTTAGCACATGAGCATCAGAAGCAAGTATGTGCCGGTGATGGAGAGAGGACATTTTTCCCAAGAGCAGCCTGATTTGCAACCATGTTGGGGGATTCTAAAGCTCACAAGGGGATCCTTTGGACTTAATTGGGTGCTCAAGTTCTGAGAAATTTCTGGAATTTCTGACATTTGCAAATCTTAAGGACAAAAGATTGAGTCTCTGAATGCGCCCTGGGATGCTGGCTGACTCTCAGTGGGAGGACTTGCTTGACAGATGGGTTTATTATTTGCACTGCCTGTCCCCAACCCATTCTAATGTCCACGGGTGATTCCCATGAACCGCACACAGGCTGGAGGGAGGCCTGTGGCCCAAGCTTCGTGGCCCACCAACTCAGACACGGAAGTCATACAAGTTAGACACTTGACAGTTATCCTCTTGGGAAACTGTCACCCAAGGCTGATTTCTTTTTCTCATTGTCCATATTGGCAGATCGGGAAAGAAATCCGAAGCTTATTATGGATATTTTAAGGAGAGACTTATGGGAAGCTTCCTGCTGGGTGATATCTTTCTGGCCTGCTGGGACCATCAGAGACTTGGCTGGCTTTGCTCAGCCTAATCTGTCACTTGATATAACAAGCACAGTGCAGAGATGCACTGAACTTTTTTTTTTTAATTAAACAGATAAAATATAGATGCTGAGGTTTATATAGTTCTCTAAAGAGACAGCTTGACCTTCTTCAATAGGAATTTGCTTTTAGAAGGTACTTGGGTAATCATTTTGATAGAACCACAGTTGGAACATTATTATACAATAAATGACTAAGCATAAACATCAAACACACTCATTCCTTTCAAATGAACTTTTCCTGAGTCACGGTGAATCAGTCTATAGTCTTCATGGCATCTGAACTTCTAGAACAGTCTTTCCCCACTCCCTGTGGTGAGTTCAGCAGCAAAGATGAGGCTTACCTGAATAGTCTCTTACCTGATTTAACAAGGACAAATTTCTCTCAAAACCATTGTCTTGTGGTGGCAATTATTTTTCTAGGTGATAGAAAATAATTTCAAGAAGTATTTAGCGTAGAAAGCTTGCAGAATGTTTCTGAGGACCGTTGTGTTGTTTGTCATTTGGCAGGTCCAGATCCCTGTTTCTTTCCTTCTGTGTCCTCTTACTATTTTGTCCTTTCCCCGTGAGCGAGGTGAGATATTCATGTTCGCCCAGCTCCTTCCTGGGCTCCTGACTTCAGAACCACCTCTGGCCCGTCCCTGTCACTTCCCACTGAGGCCAGCTCACAGAGTGATCTGTTTGCTTCCAGGCACCTGCCGCCAGCCACGTCCTCCCCACCCCCTGCCTCCACGTCTGGACCAGAGCAGCCTCCGTGTGCTCCGGCCCCCACGTCCCCCACGTTCCCCACCCTCCCGAGGTCTCCTGCCCTGGGGCCCCTCTGCAACCGGACCTCCTGTCACACCCCCTACACCGAGGACTCTCCTTGTCTCCATTCCTCAGGGCGGCGCCCAGCACATAGTAGCCGCTCAGTAAATGCGCGCTTCGGGGAGCTGCCCTGCACAGACCTCACGTCTGGCTCAGCTGTGTCCCGCTGGAGTGCCTCCCCTCCCTCGGAGCCCTCTTGCTTTGATGACGCTTACCAACTGCAGAAGCTGAGAATAACACTCAGAGGACCAAATTTCTTTTGATAACTTTCTGACCCACTTTGGAAGGATGCTGACCTGTAGCAGTACTTGATCCGGTCAGGGCCTGTGCCAGGACCGTGACCTTGAAGGGAACACCAGGAGGCCACAAGTCTGGGTATTGGTTTATTAGATGGCGTCCTAACCAAACATACAACAGAGGGGCGTGGCATCGATACCTGTCACATGGTCAGAATGCGTCCGTAGCACCAGGAAGAGCTAGGGTGCTGCCCGTCAGAGGTTCACGATGACCTGTTTGTTCAAAGGGAACTGGGTGACCCCTGCGGGGTGGGGGGACTGCTGCCTACACTGAATGCACAGCAGATGTTTTCCCTGGGGATGTGCACATGTGGTCTCCGGGTTGCAGAATCCTGATTAATGTGACAAATGGATCTCTCTTCCTGCCTCCTTAAGGGAAGCCATCAGCCGTGTGTGTGAAGCCGTCCCTGGCGCCAAGGGAGCCTTCAGGAAGAGAAAGGTACTGTCCCCTGTGTCTTCTCCCCACGTGGCACCTTCAGTCACACCCCACCCATCAGGGCCCCGTTAGGGTCCCCCGGCCATGCGCTCGGCAGGACAGTTGGCTGTCACCGGCCGACCCGTCAGCACCCCATTGCACCCCAGGGGCCAAAACCTACAGACAGTGATGAGAACAGACACGTGAGACAGGGCCCGAGCTCCACTAAGCCTTTAGGGGCGTGAACTCACTTCACTGGGGCAACATTTGGGACAGACGTCCCACTGCTGTGCTGGTAGATTTAACCAGCAGCTCTTGGCGGGGGGCAGAGTAAGAAGATTACTGGCAAAATCTGTAGTGTTTGCCAGTTTCCGTGGTATGTGTACTCCGCCTGGCAGATTTCAAGCTCTAATGTGACATCCCTGAAGACGTGCAGCAGCACCATCATTGCACGTGTCCCCACCTGGTGCCCAGGTGCAGTAGACACGTGTGGCCAGAACAGCACAGACGACTGTTAATGCAGCAGAAACAGCTAGAAAGTGATGAGTTTTGAGTATTGTTTTTTTGTTTTTTAAATGTAATTTATTTAATTGCAAGTTTACATAAATTAGTTTTTCACAGCAGCTGCTTTTAAAGCCCAGCTCATAAAATTCCTGCAAATGTAATAATTGTCTCTCATTAGCTGGTAGAGCCTGCTCCAGGATGCCACGGATATTCCCATTTTACAGATGGCATAAACTGAGGCACAGAGAGAGAAGCCATGGTGTGCGTAGGTGGTGGGCTGAGCTCAAGCCCAGGTCACTCCACCTTTTCACTCTGAGGTGGTTAGGTCGGTAGGGGAAAATATGGATTGAGAGAAAGCTCAGAAAAACTCTCTTGTTAAAAGTCCAGCAGGTACATAACTAAGTGCTCACCATTGGGCCTGTCTATGCCCAGACTCTATCAGGGGGAGCATCTCTGGTGTCTCTGAGTCTGTCCTGAGGCTGAGGTTTGCAGGCAGGTTGCGTGTTTGCCCCTGTCACTTCCCGGGCTGCAGGTGGGTTTTGTCTTCATGGCCTGGGGACATTGGTGAAGCCACAGGGCAGCCGGGTTTCTGGCAGAGAACTTTGGGTCTTGAATCTCGCATGCAGTAGCTAGGCGGGAGCGTGAGCACAGAGCTCGGGAAGCTCCTCTTTCAGAGCCAGGCGAAGGTGGTGGAAGTAAGGTGTGTTTCAGGGCTCCACCCCAGGTGTGACTTAATCAAAACGGGGAGCGTCTCTATTTTTAAATAGCTCTTTCAGGAGATTAAAAAGCAGTGCATGCCTGGTTAAGAACTAGTGTTAATTGGCATATCTAAAGAGGGCACATTCTTATCTGAAAGGGAAGGGTGGTCAGTGGGCCCTGGATGGGAGGCGGGTTTTGGCAGTGCCTGGGGGAAGGTGCGTGGTGGGAAAACGCAGTCCGACGGGCCCATGTGAAGGACCTTTAGTCAAGCCGAACCGGGTCATCCGTCCTTGTGCGGGCCCAGCACGTTCTAAGTCTGTTAGCTCGGGCCTGGACGATGTTCCCGCCAGAGGGTTTGTGCTCCATGCCTCTCAGCAGTGAACAGTCTCGAGACTCCGCAGGATGCTCTTTGCCCCATGAGCTGGACCCTCCTACTCTGGCCCTGAGTCCTTTAATGAAACCGGTTTCTGGGCCTCACAGCTGTGGGCGCTGGTCTGTGCATGTGCCCCAGGCTTAGGAGGGACACGAGATGCGTCCCCGCAGGAGGCACCTGGACTCGGTGCTGACGTCCCAGCGTGTGCACAGGAAATGTTACCGCCGCCTGTTGTGTGCCGCAGAACTTGTGTGTTAGCGTCGGATCCCGCCTCCCAGCTCCTTCGTGGCACAGTCTCCTTCCTGAGCCCCGTGAGGGCGGGAAGGTGGAGGTTTGGGGGTGTGGCAGACGGGAGCCATGGAGAGGCCAAGACAATGGGAATCCAAAGCTAAAATCACGCTGCTTGATTTCACAGCCTCCCAGCAAAATGCTGTCCAGCATCTTGGGCAAGAGCAACCTCCAGTTTGCGGGGATGAGCATCTCCCTGACCATATCCACCGCCAGCCTGAACCTTCGGACGCCCGACTCCAAACAGGTCTGTAGGCACTCGGGTGCCCTGCCCCGCCCATAGCCCCCATGACGGGTGTTCAGGGCAGAGCACGTTCGTCTAAAATCTTCACTCATCTGCAAACTTTAGCTCCTCTGAAGGGTCACCAACAGAATATAGATGGAATTGGTTTTCTTTAATTCTGCTATAAATGACCTTTCCCTTGAGGATAATTCTGAAGTCATAGATTTACTCGCAGCGTAAGGAGAGGTGCGTGTGTCTGCCACGGGTTTCATTCCTTTTGAAATCCCGTTTCCTTTGCTCTGCAAGCCCACGTCTTACTTCCACATTCGATCATCTCTGAAGTGGATGGCACGTGGCGGCTTAATGAGCCCTGTCTTTTCTGTCTCCGTGGTTCCTCGTCTGGAGCCTCTGGCGGTTGGCAGCGTCCCGTGATAGTGGACATGGCCCGGCCGGAGTGGGAGGTCTGCCGAGGCCGAGGCCATACAGTAGTGGCGACCGAGGGGTGAAGTCAGTGGGGGAGGGCCGGCCCCTCGGCAGCGTCTGTCGTAGGCGTCTCTGACCTCAGTTCCTTCAGCTGGAACAGTGGGTAGAGGTCAGGGGCTGTCCCGGGTGCCCACAGGTGCAAATGCTCATAGACACACAGGGGCGTGAGTTCTGCTCCGCCCGGGCCTCCGGACAGTGTGAGCTGGAAATCGGACGCATCCACACGGCCAGAGGTGGGCCAGCCCCAGGCCTCCGAACGACCCTCCCTGACTCTGGCCGTGTGTTCCCAGGGATGCCCGGGGTTACCTTTATGTTACCACACATACCTTTATATTTACTGATTTCAGTGCTTCCCGGGTAAGCAAGCAGCACCCCAGCTTCATTTATTCATCTGCCCCCCACCTGAGTGTTGAAATAAATTCTAGATCCAGCGTAGAAACGAGAGGCAACGTCTGGGTTTGTTTCGACGCCTCACGCTCTCTCCTTTTCCCTAGCCCCCCCAGTAGACAATCATCATCTTTTCTCATTGGTGCACCGACGGGGGGGGGAGGACTGTCATTTAGGTGGTGGGTTGGGAGGGCTCAGCGGGCTCAGCCTTGCTCCGGGGCTGCCTCAGGGCTGAGCACCTGCGGCCCGGGCTGCAACCTCACCCTGCCCAGCAGGCGAAGGAGGCAGGTCCCCTCGGCCCTGAACCACGCGCCCTTATCCACACTCACATGATGTATGGGTGCTCCCGTTTCTGGAGATCCTCAGGGTGGCCCTCGGTTCTGTGGCTACACCTCCTAGTCCCCTCCTCTCCCTCATTCCTCCCTTAAAACAGCAATCAGGAAGAGGGGAAGGGAAGGGCCGTCCTGGCACTGGGGGCTGGTTGGCTGTGGCCGGTCCTCACTGTCTGTGGAGGATGGGTGTGGGGCTGGCTCAGGAGCGGGGGCGCCCTCCCGGACACAGGGGTACAGCCTGGGATGGTCGGCGCGTGTCCCGGCCACATCCCCTGGCTCTCCCGTGGCGGAGTGTACACGGGGTGCCTGTTGCAATCAATTTAGGAGCAGGCCCGGCTGGACGTTCCCCACCCCGCACAGAGGGACCTTGAAAGGGCCCGGCCACTCCCCTCTGCAGAGCGCACAGGGAGGAGAAGCACCATCGACCTCCCAGGGGTGGAAACACCTGCTTTCGGTTCACCATCTCCAGACTTCTTGCTCTCCGTTTAATTTCCATCTTACCCAAAGGGCTGAGAACAACCACACACTAATGGTCAGGCATGATCGTGGAGACCAAATACGATTTCCATTGTATCCCCCAAGTCATAACGTCTGCCTCAGTTTTAAACCCCAGTATGAGAGCTGCCTTACGAGCAAAAACTAAGCAAAAATCAACACCTTTTAGAAGTTTAACCTCACTTGGGGATTGCTGGTGCTCGTTGCCACGCTGGGGGCCTCCTGGCCCAGGGCAGGAGGCGGGAGGGTTCCGGAAGGCTGCACGCGGCTGCAGGTGGCTGGATCCGGCAGGGTCCGCATGGGCTCCAGAGCCGGCCTCCTTGTTCGTAACCAGTTACACGCTCAGGTCTTTCTAGATCCCAAGCGGCTTGCAAGTGCCAACAACCCAAGTAAGCATTTTAACTGTCTGATTTTCTCTTACAGCTCAGCCATAGTCTTGCTTTGAGGGTTACGGGAGCGTGGCTGGGAGGCCCCGGGGATGGTAGGGTGTCACCTCCGTAATTTCCCCCTGCCTGCTGCCGAGGGCTTGAGGGGCCGTGCGGAGATAACCCTACATTGGTGGTATTGGGGTAGGGGCAGGACTGCTGTTTCCACCCCTGGAATTTACTTCAGTGTCATTACATTGTCTTCAAAATGATACAAATAGCAGGGAAAACGTATGTAGCTTTTTAAATTTAGGGCAGCTCCTAATTTACTCAGGGTCTCCTGACTCCTACCGCAGGCAGCCGTCTACAATGCTAATGGAAATTTCCCAGTTTAAAATAAACTTGGGATGCCCTGGCTGGCCTCTAAGTTGATCACATTGATTACAAGGGTGCCTGAGACGGCCCCACGTCTGATGCGGGCTTTCTGGATTTGTACGTGCCCGGGATTCAAGTGGGTGACACGCTCCCCTCGGCGCTGCAGGCCGCGTGTGTCTCTGGAGACAAGACACTGCACCGTGGACGTGTCTCGGCGTGGGGCTGAGCCCCTTTCCTTGTCAGAGAGCCCCGTGTGTGGTCACAGTGCTGCCCACGGCCCGCTCTCGCCCCTGGGCCTTAGGCTCTCCGTCTGTGAAGTGGGCGCCCCTCCTTCCTCCCTTGAGGGCTGCCATCAGACCCACGTGACATGGCTCGGGCCGAGCGGCTAGACCAGCAGGGGCAGCGTTGGGAAAAGCCCATTAACGGTGGGTGGCCGTCACGACTGATCACTGTCGTGTTCGTCGGGTACCCGCTTGACCCATCTTCAGGACACCTTGCAGGTTCCTCCCGCCTGCCAAGAAGCAGTTGGTTTTCAGAGCTGAGGACCGCGTACTGACGACCTCTCTCGTTTCTTGTTCTGGGCAGATCATCGCGAACCACCACATGCAGTCCATCTCCTTCGCGTCCGGGGGAGACCCGGTAAGTGCCCACGGCTTGTGTTCCTTGTTCTCGCTGGGAGTCCCCGAGAAGGGGTCTAGCTTCACGACCGGGAAAGGTAACCGGGATGCTGGCTGCCCCCTCCCGATTCCACAAGCTCTTCTCGACGACCATGAATTTTCATTTCCTCAGCCCAAAGCTGTCCAAAATCCTTCCAGTGTTGGCTTTCTGAGGAGCTCTTGGGGCCATCCCTAGTCTCGGAGCCGACAGGGTCCCAGTCTGGAGACGGCGAGTCCTTCCTCGTTCCTTTCTTCTGTTGGGCCTCCCCGAGGGCCCTCTGATTTCCTATTTGAAGTCAACTGGAAGGCTGTGAATTTACTTAGTCTGCTTTATTCATAGATGTTTGGAATTAGAATTCTTCTCCCCAAATTTAATGCTGTCGTCTTACTGGTTTGCTTTGCCAGCAGGGAAGGAGTGCAGAGAGAGAGCGAGAGAGAGCGCAGAATGAGAGTGTTCTATTTTTGCATTGCCTCTTTTGTTAAGAAGGTGGGGTCACAAAGGGATTTGCCCCTACCTTGGTCAGGAGCACCAGGAGGCGGTGTCCACGTGCTCAGTTTCAGGGTCATCAGAAAGCCTCCCCCTCCTCCTCCTCCCTCCTCCTTCTCCCCCACCCACTGACTGCTGCTCCCTGTTGCCCACCAGTCCTTTGGAGCAACCCAGGCAGCAAATCGTCTCCAGGGAAGGAAAGCCTTTCAGCCCTTCCCGCAGCGAAGGGGAGGAAAGCACCCCTCCCCCCAAGACTGTTATCATACCATTTCGCATTGGTCCCAGTAACATTTTCACCGATCTGGGGAAATATTTAAAAATTAGGACAACAACAGGTGAGTATTTTCTTGGACCTAAATTGACTCAAAAAGAAAAATTGTTCTATATCCTGGCAAGACATCCCTTCGCTGTTAAATAATCTTTTATCATCACAGGATGGAGGTTTAGAAGCGGCGTTTTGTTCTGTAGAAGTTTACGGTCCAAGGCAGCCCGCGTGACCGGTGCCAGAGGTCGTGTCTGGGTCTGGCCCGGGGAGGGAGTGTTTCCCAGGGTCTGTGTTGATCCCACACGCTCTTCCTCCCCTGCTCCCTTTACCTGGGGAACCTGCCTCTAGCCCGAAGGTGAAATCAAGGGGGCGGTTTCCACTGCTGGCTCTGGTCTCCACATTTCCAAAGGACAGTACCGTCCGGGCCCGGGTGTCTGGGCTGCAGACAGCCTGCGCCTGCCACCCCCACCCCAGCTGCTGCAGCCCCCTGGGAGGCATCATGGGGCCCAGGGTGCTGGCAGGAGAGGGATTCACCGCCCTGCACATGGTTCTCTGCCCTCAAACCCCCACCTAATTGACAGAGGATGACAGGGCACCATCCGAGCACCCCTCAGTACTTCCACTGACTCACGCTGTCTCCCACACTTAGGGTCTTATCCTCAAAAGTCTCCCATCATGGTCTCCTCTGTCCCCTGCCTTCCCTTCTACTTTCTTTCTAGTCCCTTCATTTCTTATGTTTAATTGTAAAGTGAAAGACCTCATTGAGACACACATCTAGACAGTGGGAGTCCGCCACAATCAAAGCCATCTGAAGGGCATCTCTGAGGGTGCTATGTGGAGGGACAGGTGTGCCATTCTCCACCCGTGCTGCACGTGCATATGCCTAGCTGCCCTCACATCTTCCCCTGTGTCTGCATCGGCTCTAATCGACTCGCAGGGGCTCTAACTGCTGGTCCAATATGCTGCTTGGAGCCATAGTTTCTGAAATTGGGGAGGTAACCCAGCCTGAAAAGTAAAAGGAAAAAAAGAACACACCTGTAGTCAACAGATTCTTCCAAGAACTTGTCTCAAACCTCATCTAATGCTGATGTTAGGAGTGGACATACAGAGATGGAAAATTCTGGAAGCCAAATACATTGGCTTGTGTTCAAATTATGTTACTCTCCAGGATGCGCACCGGTCTATGAGGTGCTTTCAAATTTCCTCATCATCTCATCATTAACAAAAAAAAAAAAAAAAAGAGGAAGCATTCAGTGACCCTTAAAGTAATTCATAACCTTTTTATATTTTCTTCTGATGCTGAAAATGTCATTAGGAGGACAGGAAACCCAGTTACTTTCCATTTTAACCAATCAAATGTGTGTTCATGTTGTGCATGAGTTCCCATTCCAAACTGGTTTGTCACCACTATAATTGGTAGATGTTTAAGTAAAACTAACAATTCCAGGTTGTATTCCTGGTTCTGCCACTGAGTGTGTATCTATTTACTGCTTTGTGCTTTGGCTTACCCAGTAAGAAAATGGCATTTTGAAATATCAAGTAAGACAGTGAAAAACACTGTTAATCCGAACTCCCCAAAAGGTGCACTATTATTCTAATCTACTGTAATTAACTGTTCCAAGGCCCCCAAGGAGTGCCGGAATGCTGGCCAGGCTCAGAAAGTCCCGGAGAGTGGGAACAGGGACGGGGTGGGCACAGGACAGGCACTTGGAAGCCCCATCTCAGAACTTGGGGTGTCCAGTGTGTGGCTGTGTGATGTCTAGAACAATGTTCTGAATAGCAATACACCCTTGCCCCCACAGTGTGCCAGAAAATGATCAATATTGACATTAGAAGAGCTCAGCTCTGGGTCCATCTGGGGGACGGGACACATGTCACAGCTCCTTCCTGGTCTTCTTTTCCCAGAGCAGCATTTCTCAGGCTGGAGTAAGAATTTAAAAAGAAGAATTTCCTTGCACTTTCCACTTGTGCTGACTCAAATTGATTTTGTTACCCAAATATGCACAAACATAAATCAAGTATTGACTCCTTCTGTTTCGACTTCTTATTGAACACTAAACCCCAATCCAGGTCAGAAGTTTAATACCGATAAACACGGGAAAGCTGACAGCATTCAGTTACATTAATTTGCTGTGATGGATGGTTTTGGGTCTCTGCTCTCAGCGTGCCTCTGGAACCTGCCACCATAGTGCAGGATCCTTCAAGGTCGGCCTCTCTCCACTACCTTGGGTGCCTGGATGACTCAGTCCTTCCACTAATTTATTCTATTCAAGCAAGCCCTTCAGTGATACATCATTATGTACAAATGTGACATTCATTGCTTGAATTGGGGCAAAATCATCTAGTCTGAGTGTTCTTTTTTCTCTAATTCTTTACAAACCTGGCACCCGTAATATCAGAAACCCAACAGAGAACCTTGGTGCTGACAGCACACGCAGAACTGACACCACAGTGGTCACACGGGTGGGCCCAGATATTCTTGTATTAATTTTTAAGATTATCATGGAAATGAAAACACAAATTTAAAAAAAAAATTCTGATGACACCTCAAACAACGGGGACTATACTTGCCCAGCTCCAGGGTTCCACAGATCACAGACTGAGAGACACGAGTGCTGTCATAGGACCCTTCTAATGCTGTTAGCCCCTGAACCCATGAAGAACATCTGTGACTCCAAGCTGCAGATGGCTTCAGATCCCGACAGATCTTCCCTGTTGGAAATGACCGGAAGCTGGGTCCATGCCCTTCCCAGCTCGGTCTATGAATATACCAGTGGGCAGTGGCCTGAGCAGGAGGATGGAACAGCATAGGCAGGCTGCATGCCAGAGGGACCCCAGGTAGCAGCCCATCATGTCAGAAGCTGCCAAGAGAGCCCTCACCATGAACTCTGGGTAACGGTGTGTACAGACAAGTGCCCGGCACCTGGCACCTCCAGCAGTGGGTGCTCATGACCCCTGTACACCCCCACATGCACTGTCCTCTCCCTCCTGTCAGAGCATTGTCCTGGAGCAGAGAGAGAAGAGATGGTGTGCTGCCCATGGAGAGAAGTAATGGAGGAACTCACGGCACAGAATCTGTCAGATGCTGAATGCAGCGGGAGCCCATCTGTAACTCTGGAGCCTTCGAAGCAGTGACATTTGGGAAGTATCTGCAACAATGGGGTGCGCCTTTACCAGTTGCCTCCCGGAGAATTTTTTGAATGTTGCAAATGTCAACTTTGCAAGGACGTCTTTTCTGCTTTCAACAACGAGGAGAATTATGTTTCCTCTGCCGGTTTAGAAACTAAAACCCACGTGGTGGCCCTAGCCCACTTCTGAGGACAGAGTTTCCTCCATGCGGCCAAGCGGACTCGCTGTCCCCTGTTACAGCCAGACTAGTCCATGGAGCTCAGGTGTTGGAAACGTCTTAAGAAGATTAAAATTACTGCTTCTGTCCGAGAGGAAAAGCACCATCACATCTCCTCCACCCAGGAAGGTGTTTGCCACCCAGCTTCTGGTTTCCTCTCAGCTTCTAGACCGGCAGCACCAGCATTAGTGGGAAACTTCTTGGAAATGCACACTTGGGGCCTCACCTCAGACCCACAGAATCAGAAACCCCGAGGTGGGGGCCCACGATCTGTTTCCACAAGCCCTGCGAGGGAGGCCTCGGCCCGCTCCAATCGAGGACTACTGCTGGGTAGAGCCGAGGGAAGGGCACGTCAGTCTCCATCATAGCAGAACCGTCTGGAGAGCCCCCGACCTCCCACCCCGCCAGTCCAGTTAGGTCAGGTTATCTGGGAGTGGGGCTTCAGGCATCAGTGTTGTTAGAGCCCGTGGGGAGTCCAACACACAGAGAACGGGGTGCCTGTCACTTCCCTGCTGCCAGGGCGCAGGCACGGACAACAAGGTCAGTGCGAGCTGGGGTGGACGCAGAACTCAGGCCCCGGCCTGCACCTGCCGAGCCAAAGTCCCCATTTCACGAGGCCCGGGGATTCCTGCCCATGGAGGTTGGAGGAACGCCGCCTGACCGGGCTGTTGGAGTCCTGAGCCGGTCTGTGCGCTGTGCATCCAGCTGTGATTAGTGACGTGCATGTCTCGTTACAGGACACAACGGACTATGTGGCGTACGTGGCGAAGGACCCTGTTAATCGCAGAGGTAAGCAGTGCTTGACTCCTACGGTCTCTTGGCCACCTGCAGCCAGGCTTCAAGCTGGTCTCCAGACATTCCTCATTATCTCCGCCCCCTTGGCCGACTCGAGCATGTGTCCTGGCGCACTGTTAATGACCGTGGGGGTTTGTGGGCAGTTAGGTGCAGCAGCATCCTTGGCCTGGTTGGGAGACACTGGACGACCCTGAGCATCAAACACGCACCTGCGTGCAGATGGCTGTAGCTCGGCGCACCTGGCTTGCACATCACAGATCCCATGCAGGTGCACCTGGCCTGTGCATCACAGATCCCTCGCAGGCCCTGAACGTGGCCTCGGTGACACCCGGACCCTCTCCAGCCCGCCTGTCCTCCTGCCCAGCTCCAGCTCCGAGGCCAGCTCCACCACCCCGAGAAGCCTCCGCTGCCCGGCACAGCCCTGGAGCACGGAGGCCAAGCTCTTGTGCCGTCCCCCCACACCCCACAATGCTGCCAGGGCCTCAGACGCAGCCTGGATGGGGGATCTGAGGCATTGGAGCACTCTCCATCCTCCCAGACCCTTTATTCCTAGACCCTACCTCCACACCCACAACCCCATTCCTTTGATCATGTACAAAACCCAAGCCCCACCCATGGGGGCTAATAGCCTGGGTGGGGGCAGGCTGAGTACAGTGCGCTATGCTCGAATACGGGTCATCCCACAGCCCCATGTAGAACTCCCTGCTGAAGATCGCGGCTGGGGATTCCAGCAATACAAAGCAGCCCTTCTGCCTCAGCCGGCTGGTTCCCCTCCCCTCCCGCCCTCCACCCCAGGTACCACCTGTTAACATTTTCTAGTTTGCTTTACAGGACTTTTATCTACATATAGTCCCTTCTGTTAAAATTCCAATGCGAAGGAGAGCCTAGCGTTCTGTTTCGGCCCCCTCCCCCATACTGCCTCTTGGACACGTTTCCAGGACAGCCCACGGAGAACAGGTTACTGTCCGTGGGGTGACGCCCCGTGACGAGATGTGTCTGCCAGGTGCCAGGTCAGAGACTCCCGGGGGTCCGCGTACAGACTCCTTCCCTGCTCTTCCACACGATGTTGTGTGGCCCCTCCTAGAGGCATTTGCAGAGGGATAGGTCAGTGGACCTTGCCAATCACCACCCAGTCTGGTTGTAAAAATTTGCATTCCTATGTAAGTGCTCCTTCCAGGCAACACTGCGAGGTACCGGAGCCTGGAGACGTGGCTTACGTCTGCATCTGCAGGCTCTGCCGCCCTCTCTGTCTGACCAACGGGCTCAGCCCTCAGCCAACAGGGAGCTCCCCCTGCAGCCCTGCCCCTTGCAGATGCCCGAGGAACCGATTTAAAGAGAGCCCAGTCCAGGCTTCCGGCTCCCTGCCATGTAGACTAGCAGCCCCGTGGATGGATCCTGCAGCCCCCTCTGCAGAAACCGTGTCCTTCTGCTGTTCTGCTTTTCAGAAGGGAGGGAAACGGCTCATTTTTGACACTTCCCCAGCCTACTCTTCTCCAAAGTACCAACCAGGCACCTCGCCTGGCTGGTGGGGACGCAGGGGTGTGTGTGCGTGGCTGGAAACAGGAAGGTGGGGACCGGGTGTCCCCCTCCCTCCCGCCCAGGCTCCTGCCTCCTTTACGGGCTAGAGGGAGACCTCCACTCCTACCGCATCACACACAACCATGCGCCTCAAACAGCTACGTAATACGGGCTTGCTCTGTGTTTCCCGGGTTGATGTTTAATGAAAAACCAGTACCAATAATAAAATAAAGTAATAGCAATAATCAAGAACAAAAATACAGCCAGGCATCCGTGTCCTTGGGACAAACCTCTTGGCCATCCCTAATGTTCCCAAAGGGCTTGCACTGCGATCCAGAGCTGCTGTACAGTCACTCTGCTCTTCTTGGGCTATCCTGTGTCCTCAGTGCACCCCTCTCCAGTCTGAGGCGCGGCGAGAAGCCTGGGGACCCCGGGCCTGGCAGCGGCCATCGGAGGGAGCTCCACCGTGCCCGGCCGGCTTTGTGCTGTAAGAGGGCGGTTTGGTGGTGTTGCAGGTGCAGGGACAGCTCCCCTGTGGAATGCCTCCTCCCACCACCTGCCCCTGCAGTGCCTCTAGGGAACCCTCCTAAAATACAGTGACGTCCTAACCACTGGCAGGAGCCAGGTGGAGTGTGACACCCACACTGGCCCTTTTCCATGGGGAGAATTCCTTTACCCCATTAGTGACATGACCCTGCGGGTCACACAGGGAGGGCGGGGACCCCTGTGGCCCCCGCAGACATGCATCTGGGAGGAGACATCCTACTTTCTCACTGGGCCGGCGGGTGCCTTTGCAACGCGGCTAAGAGGTGCTCCAGGCCCCCCGAGGGGCCCTCTTCTGGCCACCGACACCCCAACTTTGATTTACTATTTAGCACAAGCTGCTTTTCTGAGAAGGTGCATGAATATCTGGCCTCACACTGGAGCAGGTGCAGGTGGTGTGCGGTGGGAGGGACCCGTGAATTAATATCCCTTCAAACTCATCTTTAATTTGTTTGAGTTGCCACATTCAGTGAGGACACTTAACTCCCACTGGGAGGTCAGCGAACAAGCTGCTCCCCATCCACGGAGTAGCTTAGGCCTCTCCCCGCAAGAGCCAGGTTAGGTCCGTTCCCAGGCCCACGGGGCCTGCACGGGGCTCACTTCTTGTTACGATTAGGTTCTCTGTCCCATCAACGTTTCCTTCCAAACCCTGGTTCGTTCTGCTGGGCTCGGTGTTTGTACTTTCTAGACTGTTAAGAAATTCCTAAGAGCAATCAATTTGAAATGACAAATGTCTGAATGTATTTACAAATAGACCCAGTAGTTTAGAGAGCAGAGCCGTTAAGAGATGCGTCCCTGTGGTGATGCTCTACCGCGGTGGCGCAGGGCAGGCTGCAGGCGGCGCTGCGGGGACGGCCTGTGAGGGACACGTGCCCCTCCTGTGGCGGAGCCTGGTGGCCCCAGTGTCTCTGACGGGCCCTGCCGCTTGCGCTCACAGCTTGTCACATTCTGGAGTGCTGCGACGGGCTGGCCCAGGATGTCATCGGCTCCATCGGACAGGCCTTTGAACTCCGGTTTAAGCAATATTTGCAGTGTCCTTCCAAGGTGCCCGCGTTCCACGACCGGTGAGTAGCGCTGTGACACCCTTCACAGTGGCCTTCTGTATTTTAGTCTTTCCTCTTAAAGCCACTTGAGAGGAGAAAATCACGAAACGGCCTCCACAGGGTGTGGTCTGGATAGACGTGCTTGATCACAGGGCTCCGGGCTCAGAGGCACCTGGTGGGGCCGGGCTGAGGCTCAGGAGCCCCACAGATGGAGGCCGACATATGGGCGATGCTGTGAATGTTGAGGAGAACATTTTCTAGAAACTATAGAGACGGTAGCCAAGGTTACAGGGATGCAGTATAATATGTTTGGTGCCGTTTCCTCTGCAACCAGGTGCGGGTCCCACGTGTCTCCTCCTTGGGTCTGCACGGCGCAGGTGCGACACACGCCTTGTCCTCGCCGTCATGGTTAGCACGGCCATGACGCGGGGCCCCGCCACGAGGCCCTGGGCTGGGTGGCCTGGGGACACCGAGCCTCCTGCGCCCTGGGCACGCACGCCCATAGCCAGGATGAGCCCCGGCAGCTCCTGCTCATCAGTCCTTCAAGTGTCTAATGAAAGAGTAAATACGAGTAGGAATTGTAGGAAACCTTCAGAATGTACCACCGAGTTTCCTCAGGATAGAAGAGCATTCTGCGCAGCACAAAGGCCCCAGAGAAAGTCACAGGGGGCATGTCAATAGTCTGTCCTTGCTCGGGCGCGCATCACGAAAGCCTCTTCCGACAGTGTGTTTGCTGTCAATGAAACCTTATTTCTCCAGAATTTGCTTTCCACTCTCGCTCCAGCGTCCACAGCCATGTTCTGTGGCTTCCGCATGAAGGCGGTGTCTACCTTCACCTTCATTATTACAAAGGCGTCTCTCACCCCTCTGAGCTCTGCCCCTTTCATGACTGAGGCTTTTAATCCATTCTCTCATCTCCCGGGAAATGGCTTTTAAGACATCCGTTTGGGAGGTGCCTGGGAAGACCCTACTCTTCCCGGCTGGTAGAAGCTTCCCCGAGCTCAGACGGGCCCGTGTGCGGGAAGAGCAGTTAGTTACAGTGTGGCAGGGCATGTTTTCATACTCTGTACAATGTATACACCGTATATAAAATTTGTAAGTTTGTTCACTATTCTCCTGCCACTTTTAAGTTTTATATATAATGGGACATAGTCATTAGAAAGAGTAGATTGGTATAGGTGTATTACCAGAATAAACCTCAAAAATCGTTTTTTTAAAGATTTTATTTATTTATTTATTTGAGAGAGCGAGAATGAGAGAGAGAGAGAGAGAGAGCACATGAGAGGGGGGAGGGCCAGAGGGAGAAGCCGACTCCCCGCTGAGCAGGGAGCCCGATGCGGGACTCGATCCCGGGACTCCAGGATCATGACCTGAGCCGAAGGCAGCCGCTCAACCAACGGAGCCACCCAGGCGCCCCTAAATCTCAAAAATCTTAAATGGAAAAGGATAGGAAACATTTATGGAAGTTTTAAAACCAATAAATAAAATTGTGCATGTAGTTTATGGATAAATGTGTGTGTGTGAAGAGCACAGAAACATGGAAGAATATTGTACGTTGAAAGGGTCTCGGAGCCGCTTTGCCCCCTCCTATGGCTGTCAGGCTGCTGGTTTTCACCGTGATTGTGGGCTGTTGGTTTTCAAGGCTACCATAGAGACAGGAATAGGGCAAGTTAAAATGCCACAAGCCACTGTTCTTACAGCTGTTTGCTTAAACACACACACACACACACACACACAAATATTAGTTTGCTGCAAGCTTCTGATTAATTTCCAGGGTTCTGAAAAAGTTGATTTTGAAAAACATTTTTTTTCTAGTTTTCTTGTTTGTTTTATGGAAGAGAGAATTTTCAGAGATTTTTACTCTGTCATTTTCTCTGATGTCACTAAAGTCTCCACTTTTAGTTGATTATGCTTTGACTTAGGGAAACGAATGTGCCTTGAGGATCTGGCTATCTCTAGATATAAATCCTTTCTTTCCTAATTAAATGTCCTTTTGAAAAAGGAGTTCTTCCGTGTTTCAAATATGGTTGGAATTTTCCGGAAAGTAGAACTGCAGATAAGGGAGAAGTATCTGGCCAAACCATTCATCTGCTTTTTAGGGTTGAGATCTAGATAGTGAGGGGACAGTGACTAACTCTCTTTTCTGGGGTAGCACATCCTCACATTAGGTTTGTTGGTTTTGACAACAAGCTCCGCTTTTGGCTAAAGCTCTGGAAAATCCTCTTCTAACAGAATGCAGAGTCTGGATGAGCCTTGGACGGAAGAGGAGGCAGACGGCTCAGACCACCCATACTACAACAGCATCCCAAGCAAGACACCTCCTCCAGGGGGTTTCATAGATGTGCGGCTGCACACCAGGCCCCATGCCCCCGACACAGCCCAGGTGAGTCTTGTACCTCTGCCTGGGTCGTGGCCGCCTGAGCTTTATTTCCTTTCATCTTCCACTTGATGGACGGGCTGTGTTCTGTCCAGTCTTTGACAGAATAACTCACTTGTTTTCTTCTCTGGGATGACACAAAGCAGACAAGTAGGGGAGGCTTTTGTTTTAACATCCCAGGGTGTTAATCAGATGTCTTGGAACTGTATTAGGATTCTGGAGGAACGAGTCTGGGGGTCTCCTCTCCATCCTGGGACAAATCCCATTATACTGGGAGCTCAATGAGAAGAAGAAAGAGCTCAAGACTTTTAAAAGGCCTGGTTGCGCTTTGCATTCCCCGAGAGGAGAGTGGATGTGGGCCCTTGAAATGATGAGAATTTTATGAGCCTTCTCTTTCACCCCTTTCCCTGATTTTTCCTCCAAATCAACATTCCAGTAAGGCAATTGTTTTTTAGAGTTGCAGTATCTCTATTTCATTATGGAGAATTTTTTGATGTCACCTACCTTGTGCGAATAACAATGACACTAATAGGAGTGGCAAAATAACAGTGACGTCAAGACGCAGTGGCTCTGGCGCAGAGGTGGATGGGGTGGGCGTGGCCAGCCGCGCGGGGCCGGGGGGCGTGATCTGACACAAACGCACCAGCCGAAGTGGGGGGCGTGATCTGACACAAACGCACCAGCCGAAGTGGGGGGCGTGATCTGACACAAACGCACCAGCCGGTGTGGGGGGCGTGATCTGACACAAACGCACCAGCCGAAGCTGACTTTACGAGGGATATGGCGCTGTGTTAAGAGGGCTCCATTTTCGGCCACACGGAGGGCGGGTTGATGCTGGAAAATGAAAACAGGATGGGCACGTGTAGTTTTGATGCGATGCAGCCCCTTCCTCACACCCACGCAAACCTATTTCCCAAATCCTAATGCTGACTGTGAGGCATGAAGGGAAAGTGGGAGTAACTGGGAAAGTACCCGACCCCCCGTTGGGGTCCCTTGTACTGCTCTGTAGCTTTTAGAGATGGGGAATGGGGGCAAGGACGCTTTTTCTCTTTATGTATTTACATGTGTCTATAGTTTGCAGGAAAAGAGCAAACTTACTACCAGGGGAGACACTTGGGAGACCCGTTTGGCGAAGACTGGCAGCAAACACCTGTCAGGCAAGGTGAGAGGCAGGGTGAGGCGGGCGGGCCTCGGGGCACCCTTGGCCCAGCTAGGAGGTCCCCTGGAGGCACTGCCTGTGGGTGGGGGTCCTCGATCAAGCGCTCACCCTGGGCCTCCTTTGCGGAGCCTGGGGCACGAAGGTCTGCTCTGTTTGTGAGGAAGGGTGCCTGGCATTGCATTGCTAGAATGGAGTCGATTTACAAAGCACCCACTTAGACTTAAAGGCAAAACAGGGCAATTTAAATGAGGCTGTGGCTCTTCTGCTCCGTTCCTTGCTTTGGGGCCACTGTAAAGGAGATAAGGGAACCCGGGCAGCCTCCCCGCTGTGCCTGCTCCGCTCCCCCACCCAGGTCAGGGCCAGAGTCTCGGCCAGGCCCTAGAGATCACGTGTCCACCCTCGCAGGCTGCCCGGTCACATTTTGACATGAAGGCTGGGAAATCGTCCAGGCCAGAACACAACAGCAGTGCCAGGGTCCGAAGAGGGGCATTAGACCCGCAAGAGGAATTATCTAACAGCCCATAGGATCGTCCCCGTGCGGGGTGGGGCAGCTTACGGGCAGTTGCGCCCATGACCAGCCTTTCCATTGTAAGAGAAGAGGGGGCTTGTTTTCTTGTTGCAGGGTCCTTGGACATCTACGGCATGCCGGAGGGGAGAGCGCCCGCGGCCCCTGGAGAAGCCCCCACCTACGTGAACGCGCAGCACCTCCCGCCCCAGGCCACGCCAGCCTCAGGCAGCAGCGCGGAGAGCAGCCCGCGGAAGGACCTCTTCGACATGAGTGGGTTGCCATTCGTCTGGGTTTCCTATCTTCTGAGGTTGCTTTCTGCCGTGCCTTCTGCTGAAACCTGTGCAGTTAGCATGCTTTCTGCTAGCAGGGTGCTGATGAACAGGGATGACTGTCTGCACTTCTCTGGGTTGTGATTGGGCTTTTCAGGGCTTTGAACTCGGCTGACCTCTGCTTTGGGATGACAGCCCTCTCTGAGGTCCGGAGGCAGAGTAATTTCCCCTCTTTTTGGAACCGACGTTCCTCTTGAAGAGCTGCCCGTGCATTGAGGCAAATGATACACACACAAAGCACTCGTTTATTCACTTAAATATTAGTCAGCCGTTATGTTTCAAATACCGTATCAGTTGCTAAGGATGCCAAGGTGACATGCATGCCCCTGCTTCACAGAGCTCTCGGTCTGTTGAGCAGGACCAACACGTACGCAAGAAAGGGCGATATACCTCGCGTGCACACACTCGCTCGCTCTCCCGTATTCCTGGTATTCACATACCATTCTGCTCACTGGGGTCTGCAGAAAAGCCAAACAGAGGGTCTCGTGGAGCATAAGTAACCACGGTGTGTTCGTGGGTAACAACAAGTGCCCGGGGGAACCCCAAAACAGGATGAGGAGTGTGACAGGAAGCTCCTCGGCAGTGCAGAGATGTGCTCTATGGACCTTCGATTTGTCGTGTGGACTGGGACACGTAAATCATCCATGAACGTGGTAATGGAAGTGGGAATTGTTGCTAAGGAATTTTGAAGGAGCTTCTCGCATTCACAAAGAGCTTTACATCTCCATATTGCTTTGTCAGCTCCCTGAGAATTTTACAGGCTAGAGAAATCCCTTGAGAATTTAACAAGTGTCTGCCATGTGCTAGGCACCTGTTACTTTAATTTCTGCAACAGTCCTGCGGGTAACTACCATTATTGTCACTCTGTCACGGAGGAGAAAAACACAGGCTCCTAGAGGCTGGTCAGGGCAGCCTTGCTGGTACGGCGCGTGCTCTCTGTGGTGCCGTGTGTGGATGTGCTTGAGTGCTGCTACCATCAGGCAGCCTCCTGACCACAAAAGTCTCTTTCTCCTCAGACACTTTGGTTTCCCACGCAGTGGATTTCCATTCTGACTTGCAAAAATCACCACTGACAGAAGAACTGGGGACTCTCGGGGCTTGGAGGCACCTTAACAGTCATTGGATCAAATCCTGTCTCTTAAAAAATGTGGGAACAGTCTCAGAAGTATGAAGCGACTTTCCCAAGACACAGAGCAAAGTGGCGGCTCTCTGAGCGTCTCTTCCATCTCTAATGATGTTTCCCAACAGCAGTTTAGAAGCAATATTTGTGGTCAATTTTCACTGTTTAATTTAGCCAATTTACCAGTGGCTCTTGGCCCCAGAGCCTGAGGAGAGGTAGATAAGGGACGAGGGTTTGAGATGGGAAAAGTGAGAACCAGAGCCACCCTTTGTCACCATCAATTTCCTCCTGCTCCCAAACCAGAGAAGGGGAGACAAGAAGAAGAAAGGGCCTGGAAAAGGTAGTTTCTTTTGAAAAGTCTGGAAAAAGAATTAAGCCAGCACTCCGTGTTGTTTCTCTTAAACCACCAGAGCTAAATAATGACGGTGCTGCTCCTGGTGCTGATGGTAGTAGTGGTGATGATGGTGATGGTGGTGAGGATGGTGGTGGTGATGGTGGTGATGGTGGTGATGGTGGTGAGGATGGTCATGGTGATGGTGACAAGGATGGTGGTGGTGATGATGGTGATGGTGGTGATGGTGGTGATGATGATGGTGATGGTGGTGATGATGATGGTGATGAGGATGGTGGTGGTGATGATGGTGATGGTAATGGTGATGGTGATGGTCGTGATGATGATGGTGTTAATGGTGATGATGGTGGTGATGGTGATGATGATGGTGACGAGGATGGTGGTGGTGATGATAGTGATGGTGGTGATGATGGTGGTGATGGTGATGATGATGGTGACGAGGATGGTGGTGGTGATGATGGTGGTGATGGTGATGATGATGATGGTGATGAGGATGGTGGTGGTGATGATGGTGGTGATGGTGATGATGATGATGGTGATGAGGATGGTGGAGGTGATGATGGTGATGGTGATGGTGGTGATGGTGATGGTGATGAAGGTGGTGATTATGATGATGGTAATGAAGATGATAGTGGTGATGGTGGTGAGGATGGTGATGGTGATGGTGGTGATGATGGTGATGATGGTGATGGTGGTGGTGATGATGGTGATGATCATGGTGATGGTGCTGATGGTGGTGAGGATGGTGATGGTGGTGATGAAGGTGATGAGGGTGGTGATAATGATGATGGTGATGGTTATAGTGATGGTGGTGGTAATGGTAGTGGTAACGCTGATGATGGTGGCAAGGTGATGTTGATGGTGGTCATGATGGTGGTGGTGATGGGATGATGAGGGTGATGATGGTGACAATGGTGATGGTCTTCATAGTGATGGTGGTGGTGGTGATGGTATAGAAATGTTACAATAAAACTTTTCAACTACTCCAGGTAATCAGGAAGAAATAGGATAAAAAGAGAAAATCTATTTTTAGGCAATAGTTTTAACCTGCTTTTATTCCCAGATTTGTGAGCAATTTAACAAGTATCAAAATGCCCTGATTTGGGTTTCATTTATTCACCTGACCCCTGCCCGTCCTCTACTAACAATTGGTCTCCTTCTAGAGCATTTGTCGAATATTTGTGGGTATGGACTCCATCCCAGGAGCAGTGTTGGATCTGGGGACATAGTTGTGCCCAGGAGAGAACCGACCCGTTCCCAGGGTTCAGGCACTGTGCTGCTTGGCAATGTGTCGCCATCCTCACACCTTATGCTCTGCAGCACCGTCTGCATTTTCGAGTGCTTTTGTACATATTACCTCATTTGAAAGTGGAGAATTGGGGTTTCATCAGGTGTCCCTGGGGACTTTTTGTGCTGCTGTTGTCTGTTGCCCTCGGTGGAAAGTGTGTCCTGAAGGGCGTGCAGTCATGCTTGAGTTCAGACACTCACACAGAGCCTTTTTCCACAAGAGGAACAAGCGAAGGCCAAGGGGAGGTGGTGCTCCTAACCTGGGGCAAGTCACACAAAAGGGCCCCGAAAAATGTCAGTCTTCTTCTCTTTTAAAAATTGGACTGATGCAAGAATTTTGAAACAAACATCTGATGGTTGGGTATAGGTTTTGCACTAAATCTAACTTTGCAGATTATCTTCCTGTTCGTGTAGTTCCATTAGCATTGGCAGGTTTTCATTCAGAAGAAAACTGATTTATTAAAAGGCTAGCTGATGTTCCAGAAGAAGTAGATGGCCTGCAATATGTGTGGCCTTGTGCAGCAGGCAAAAGTGAAGTCATTCTAACTGGCTAGACAGAGGGTGTGGTTGAATCCCTGGCGTGAGGCACAGCGCCCAGCTGTCTTGGGAAGGCAGACTCATCAGAAAATCATGCCAAGGTTTGGGCTGTGGTTAATATTACCAGCCAGTCATTTTTCTGTAGGTTTGTTTCTGGTGGAAGTTGCCTTGGCATTTCCATCGATCACGTTGAGCATTCTGTCATTTTTTCTTCTTGGGGTTCACTTGTTTCTGGCGATTGTTGTTGACAGAACCTTTTGAAGATGCTCTCAGGAACCAGTCCTTGGGGCCTGCGCTGAGCAAAGCAGCCTCGGTGGAGTGCATCAGCCCCATTACCCCCAGAGCCCCAGATGCCAAGATGCTGGTGGAGCTGGAAGGGGAGCCTTGGTACCAAGGGGAGATGAGCCGGAAGGAGGCCGAGGGGCTGCTGAAGAATGATGGGGACTTCCTGGTCAGGAAGAGTGCCACCAACCCAGGCTCCTTCGTCCTCACGGGAATGCACAATGGCCAGGCCAAGCACCTGCTGCTTGTGGACCCGGAAGGCACGGTGAGCACAGGGCGGGACACGGCCTGCCTCCTGACAACAGTCTTCCCTTGGTCTCTGTGCTGGGTGACCACACTTTCCCTCCACTACCCACACGGGCTGGCTGAGGTCTTGGCGGCCACTCCTCCAGGACCTGGGAGCCCAGGAGCAGAGGGCTTGTGAATTCAGGCCAGCACCCAGCTTGCGCTTGGAAAATCACGAGGCATGAGTTTCCAGCTTTAACGCTGATGTCCTTTACAATAAATAAATACAAATACTGAGAAAGTCTTCCTGTCCAATACATTCTTAGTGGATACGGAAGTGCAGGGGTCCTGGGCTTTTAGTATTTACTTCAAGTATCTCTAAAAGTTGAGTCACCAAGTTTCTGTTCCTAGAGTGCACACTGTGATGAGGCCCTACATAAAGCCCCTATTAATTAGCCTCTTGCTTTCCCACTCGGGGAAGTCATGCCTCATGACAGTGAGTTTGGCCTTTCCTGGCAGCACAGTCATATCTAAGAGCTCTGTGGGTTTGCCTGCATTTCCCATCCTCCAGCCAATAAAGAGATTCAACTTGATCTTGGCACAGTCCAAGAATTATTAACTTTAATAAATATAATGACATTAACTGAACCGTTAAATAAATTCCAGGATTGTTGTTTAAAACCTGTTATCCAGTGAAAACAAAGATGCAGGTAGCGTGATCAAATAGTAGCTAAGAGCATTGCTTGTTCTGATTGACTGGTAGGGATGAAGCCTCAGTCTTCAGTTGGACTTGAATGCAATTTAATTTAATTTGGTGGTGGGGGACCTGACCTAATTTACGGCTTCAGGTGTCTGCACCTCGGCTCTGTGCCTCCTCTCCTCCCTGCACCTGGACAACCCCTCCCTGGGAACGTAATGTGAATCCTTCCAACCCACCTTCTTCGGTCAGTCGTGGGAATTTTTCCCACAGATATACGTTGGGGAAAATAGATACTGTGTGTCTGTGTCTTTGCAATCATGATAGTGCCTCTCAAGTCCCATTTCATTTCGTTCGTTTTTCCCTCCACACATGTTTTTGAGATCTGTCTGTGGTGCTTTCTATACGCAGAATCATCACTTGGCTGGGCTGCCAGGCGTCCCCTGTCCGCGGCCACACGTCACTTGTGGAAATGTCTTGGGGAGGGCTGAAGGCCCTAGGAAGCCTTCTGCGTGTTTCCCCACGATGGTCTTTCTGGGGCACATCCTAGGACTGGGGTTTTTGCTCACAGGATATGCGTATAGTTAGTGTCACCAGGGGCTTCCGGTGTTTGCTTCCGAAATGGCTGGACTACTGGGGGGCGAGGCAGCCGAACACCAGGGTTCCCTCCTCCGCCTCCTCCTCCATGTTGTCCTCCCAGCATGGCCCATCTGGGGGATGTGGCAAGGAGGAAAGCATGTCTCCGTTGTTGGCTGTGTCGTCCTTCAACCCGCATCCACAGGTTCCTCCTGGAGACGTCACATTCCCACCTTTCCACCATGCTTTTCTTCTGATCTTCTACCTGGACCCTTCTGCTGAGTTTCTCAGACATAGAATTTCCAAATGAATGCTCCCATTTTTTCACATATCTGATCATTTTGTCCGTGATGTTCTCCACCAAATAGAAGTTTCCCTTTTATAAAGTTTTACGGTCTTGAGTTTTGGAAGATTTCCTCACCTGCAGTCACGGACATACTGTGTTCTTCTATGTTTTCTTCGTTTGACTTTGAAAGCTTTATTTTTCACATGTATGTTTTAATTCTCACTAGAAGTGCTTCGAGGATGACCTAAGATAGGGAGCCCAAGTTGCTTAGATCTCCAGGCAGTGAGCCAACGTTGGGTCATATGGGTGGTCCTTCTGTTACGCACTCTGCGCTCTGCAAGTCCAGCTGTTTCTCGAGTGTCTGCCCTGTTCTGTCCAACTGACCATTCAGTCCTGGTACCAGTACCATGCCATTTGGTCATTATGGCTTTGAAACATCCTTAACATCTGTCTTAACACCTTCCTCTTGAAACTCCTTTTTGTATTCTCTAGTGTAGCTTTCTCAGACCTTTATTCCTCTTTGTTCTGGTTTCAGACAGTTTATCCAGGCACCGAAAATGCATGATTTTGGTAGGACTGGCGTTGAATTTACAGATGAGTTTCGGGGGAGTGCTGATAGTTTTTAGCATTAAATCATCACGTCCATGAACGTGGCATGATCTCTACTTATTTAGTGTTAAGATGTCCTTTGTTAGAATTTAAAAATTCCCTCCAGGAAGTTCTCGTGCTTCCTCTGTTTGGTTCCGTCCTAGAGTGTCTGGTTTTAATCTTGTAAGTCGTGTGTTATTTTGGTTATGTTTTCCCAACGGTGATTGCTGCAGGAAGAGGAATGTAGTGTGATCTCATGCCCAGAAATCTTGCTGATTGCAGCATTTTTTCCAGAACGGTGGTCGTGCCATGGCAAACAGCAACAGCCGTGTCTCCTGCTTTCCAGCTTCCAACCCTGCGGGATGGTCTCGCCCCATGGCATTCACCGGGCGCCCTTGGGCGTTGACCGGGAGAGGGCGCCCTTGTCTTGTTCCCAGCCTGCAAGGGGCTGTTGGAGGCTTTGTTCCATTAAGAATGATGCAAGCTTTGGGTAGATTGTCTTCATCAGCCCAAAGGATGTCATTCCCTCATTCATTCGCTCACTGCACAACGGTGCACCGAATAGCTACCAAATCCAGGCATTGGTTTTGACGCCTGGGCTACAGCCGAGAACCCATTACAAAACACACCCTCTGCTTGTGTGGAATTTGTATGTATTAATTTCTTAATTACTTTTGGGATACTGGATTTTATCAAATGCTTCTTCAGCATTGCCTGAAATAATGTAATAATAATGTCTTTTCTCGAGTCCATGAACGTGGGGATTTGCACAGGCAGGTTTTTCTGATGCTACGTCCTGGCATGAGCCCTGCTTGGTCCTAACATAGTCTTCACAAGCTGCGTTGCCGGATTTGGGGATCTAACAGTAACTTTAGGGTGTTTCCAGCTGTGCTTTCTAAGTGAGGTTGGTCTTCATGGTCTTTGCTGCCTTTTGCTTGTGTTACTCATCTGGTTGGGGTGTCAACATTATAGGGTTATGTTCACCTCTTACAACAAGCTAGGCTCACCCCAGATCAAAGAAGCCTTCCCTCCCCATCGCATCTTACATAGAATCCCCTGGAGGGCCCCTATTTACGCACCATGATTTATTTTCACCTTGAAGCCCTTATCACAAACAGGCGCTCATTTATTTGCTAACCTGCTTATTAAGTGGTTTTCCCCCCTGGATTGTCATCTCTGTGAGGCGAGCAGCCCTAGTCAACGCGCTACCCCAGCACCTGGAAGAGCGGGTGCTCGACACGCATGTGGCAGGTGAGGGAGGCGCAGAGGGACATGGGGCTTTCACGGGAGCTGAGAGCCCCAGAGTCCACATGGTGCTAAGGGGCCCGAGCTACTGATGGGGATGTCATCACAGATAAGCTTTTCTAAACAGAATCCATGCAGAGCGATTTCCATTTGCAAGGGCTGCTACTAATGCATCTCTGTTTTCTGAGAGAAAATACCCAAGCAAATCTGTGAAAAGATAAAAATTGTAGTTGAAACTTTCAGGTATTTTTTAAGGATGAGAAGTTCATAGTTTACCTAAATTATACCATCTCATAGAGCGAAGACAGTTAATGTTTTATTTACTCAGTCCTTATAGACACAAGGATGATTAAGGAAGGGCAGGTACGACCACTACCATACACGCACACACGGGGGGCAGGAAAGTGCCAAAGGTGGGGGGGGCCAGGCTGCGGCCATGAGCTCACACCAGGTGCTGGAGCGAGCCACAACCCCAGGCTGTACTGTCCACGTGGCTTTAATTTTGGAGGAGAAGTTTGTAGTGCCGCTGAGAAAAACTGTAAGTCCCACCTCCTAATAACTGTTCTTTTGGGAGGCTTTTTGCTGGATCTGCTGATCTAGTTTAATTGATCCAGTGGAGGAGGGCTTCAGCTGAGAAAGACTTAATCACAAATGTAATGTCGCTTCTTGCTGTTAGGACACCAAAATAGACGATGAACACATTCTCTTCAATATTTATTCATCTGATTTTCATGGTAATTGGTTGGTCCCTGACTATAAAGGGGGAAACTTGGCAGAACAGATTACTCAGAGAAAGAAGGATGCAAAAACAGTTCTGAGTCTAAATTTACTGCAGAGTACACCAACCTGTGCGCCTTCCCAGTGCACACTGATTGTGCAAGACAGGGGCTCCTGGGGTCGCTGGAACCTCGGGGGTCGAGGAGGGCAGTAGCAGGGCTCCTGAGCCCCCAGGCAGGTGTGGGGCCGCAGCTGGGCTGACGCCGGCGCCAGGCTCTGCAGGAGCAGCTCCAGAGGTGGAGTCTGGAGCGCGGGGTTTTTCTGCAACATCTTCACCATCATTCAGTCAGCCCTCTTGAGCCTAAGATATTCCCCGAGGCCCCCGTCCTGGATTCATCCCTTTGGCGGGAAGGGCCAGCAGAGCGGGGCAAGCACATGCTTGCGTTTGAATGAGAGGCACCTGCACCGTGGCTGGTGTTCCATGGGCTTCCCAAACGTGGTCTCAGGGCGTGGCACCTTTGTAAAGCACAAGTCGGCTTTGCATTTGGGAAATCACAAAACAATGGCAACCATCCAACACCCCACATTTATTAGGATTTTATTTTATTCTGAGAGTAATTAAGAAAATAAATCCCCCCATCCCTCCACTTAAAAAAGCCTTGTTATTTTAAAATTCCCTTTGTCTCAGGCCAACTAGGCTATGCTGAATTGACAAATGACATGGGATGTCTCACTGGTTTGAGGCTCTTCTGCCCCCCGGGTCCTTGGTTGGGTGACTCGGGTCCTGGGGGGCCTCTGTCTCCCGGGTCTGCCTTGTTAACCTGGGGTCTCCAAGGAGGAGAGAGGGGTGGAGAAAGCGGGGCTGTCGGTGGCCTCGCCAGGGACTCTTCGGCTCATACGGACCTGACTGCAGGAGACGCGAGAGCTGTGCAAGGTGCAGCTGGTGGGTAGGGCCGTTGTGTCTTTTAACTTTGTATCAAGTAACACCTGCAAAGTGTAACTGAGCAAGATGTTATGAGGTTTTGGTGGGAAGCGACAGCCCGGGCCGCTCACCCCATCCGACCCGGATCCCGAGCGGCAGGTGCACCAGGCTCCATCTGCAGGTGCCCTCCTGGTGCTCAAGCGGCTCTTCGGAGATTTCATATCTTACAGTGTCATTTCTTGATGTTCCCTCTGAAAAAACGAAAGGCTTAGCCTCTTTTTCAATTTTTGACAAGTGTTTCCGTTTTTCCAGGTTGTCTCTGTGCATGTAAACATGTGGAGCCTGTGTTGGTCCAGCAGAGCGTCCGTCCCTTCAGTCTCGCCTCTCGGTCCCCTCCCGCTCTGTCCGTCCTCCCCTCCTTCTGTGTTTTCTGAATGCACAGACGTAGAGACAAGAGTATTGAACGCCTGTGTACCTATTACTCGCTGCAAAGTTTACTAGTATTGTTCGGATCTCGCTTCACCCCATCCACTTGGCGGGGGGGGATATTTTCTGAGAGGACAGCTCTCTTTTCCGGAATGATCTGAGGCTACCTTGCTCCAATGCGCCATCGGCCTGGGTACAAATGGGAGTGTCGTGCACTCACGGCCAGGGTCCCGTGCAGCTACCAGAATTGGCTCTCCACCCCCAGGGGCCACCGCCACCTGCTCTGCCTTCCTGCACCCCTCCCCCCAGCTGCCCCAGGAAGCGGTGTTCGCGAGCGTTCACCTGGAGGCTGGACAAAGGGGGCCTTGGGCCGGCTTCTCCTCTGCAGACTCTCTCCTTCCCTTGTAATTATTAAATATTTGGGGTGGGGAGGCACTGTGAAGTTACGTATACACCCTCTATCCAACCAAACTTTCACCCTGCTAATGAATTTGTTTTCACCCGTGTGGATTCACGGCTCCCCTGTGGCTCAGGGCGTTAGCACCAGCTGCCCTATCTGCTTCCTGCTCCTTCGAGCGGGTCTCAGTGCCCCTCTGACGTGGCCTCATTCTTTTGTACCTTCTTCCTTCAAATACACCATGGCCTCTGCCGCAGTCCTGTGATCAGCCACTTCTCCAAAGGAACCCCGGCCTGGTTCTTTTTCATAGGGAGACCAAGATCTGCACTTGGGGGTGTGGAGCACCTGCAGCTCAAGATGGACAGATTGGTGCGGACAGGGGCGTGCATGCACATGTGCATATCTGTGTGCATTTCTGTGTCTGCGTGTGTTAGAAATTGTATGTTCACAATAACTCTTCCAATTCCACTCTGATATCGCAGAGTTCATCCTACTTTTTTCTTTTTCTACATTTGTAACTCTCTTCTCCAGCAATGAGAAGTCTGACCACTTAGCCTTAGTATTTTCACCTCTTTCTTTGGTTAACTCATCTGTACGACACGCCCCCCCCCACCACAGCCGCTGGTCCTCCCCCCGCGGACGCCACCCTCACCCTGTGGGAGCGCCAGCTTCTCGGCCCAGCCATTCCCCGTGGGCTCCCTGTCCCCCTGAGCATGCTCTGACCACCCCCTCCCTGCCCTGATGCCCACTCGGGCCGCCCACCCCCGCCTGGCACCGCTGCCTCTGACACCCCGCACCTGTCTCGTGGCTCGCTCCTGACTCGGCCCGGACTCTGGCCTCCCGTGGGGGGCCACGGCGCCCCCACCCTAAGCACAGACATCTGTCTTCCTTGGCGTTTGGACTGATTGTTCATTCAGGAAGGAGAGGCAATGGAGAGCAAGGGGAGGGAGGAGATTTTCAGAGCTTTCGATAGCATATCCAGGCAGCCTGCCGTCCCTCTCGTGAATACTTCAGCGTGGTCTCCTACAACAACAACACGACATCATTGTTATAGCCGACAAAGCTAAAGATAGTGACTTCACATATTCAAATTTCCCTGAGTATCTCAAAGATGTTCTTTGTATAGTACGTGTGTTGGAATCAGAATTCAAACGTGGTCCACGTGGTGCATCTTATTCTATTTTCCTTCCATTTCCCCTGACACCAGTGATTTGTTTGAGTGACTAGACATGTATTTGTCTGTAGAATATCCCACATTATGATTTGGGTTGTTGTGTCCCCTGTGGCTTCATTTCCCTGCTTCTCTGACCCCCAGATTTTCTATAAACTGATAGACACAGAGGCTTTAAAAACAGCCTCAGTGGGATATGATTCACATATACACCCATTTCAAGTGTATGATTCAGTGCTCCTTAGTATATTCACAGATGTGTGCATCCATCACCAAAGTTGATCTGGAACACGATTATCACCTGCATCCATCACCAAAGTTCGATTTGGAACATGATTATCACCTGCAAGCGTCCATCCTTCACCTCGCCAGCCTCCCAGCCCCTAGTCCCTTAGCATCTCCGGGTTCTCCCTTCTTCTGGAATTCCCTCGGAGTAGAATCTTATAACTGTGTAGACTTTTGTGACTAACCTCTTTTCCCGAGGACAGTGTTTTCCAGGTTCATCCATGTTGTATCATATGATGATCCATTAACAGTGGGTCAGCAGCTCGTTCCTTCCTGTGGCCGAATAACGTTCCACCTACGGACAGACCACATTTACTTGTGACGGGTCTGCCAATGAACGTTAGGCTGTTATGAGCAATGTTGCCGCAGATATGATGTTCATGTTTCTGTGGGGACGTGTGTGTCCATTTCTCTTGGACCTGTACCTCGGAGTGGATTTGTTGGGTTGTAGGGTAACTCTATAATCTGTCACCTGGGAAACCATCAGACAGTTTTTCAAAGCAGCTGAACCATTTTCTGTTCCAACTCACAGCGTGCAAGGGCTCCGATTTCTCCACACTGCTCCTACCCTTGTCATTGTCCACCGTTTCACTTCCGGCCATCCTTGTGGGTGGGAGGTGGGACACCATTGTGATTTTGACTTGTGTTTCTGTGATGACTAGTAATGTCACGCATCTTTTCAGGTGCTTATTGGCTTTTTATGTATCTTCTTTGGAGACACGTCTATTCAAATCCTTTGTCAATTTTTTTCTTCCTTCTTTTCAGATTTTTTTTTTATTGTGGTAAAACACATATAACATAGAATTTACCACCGAAACCAGTGCTAGGTGTAGAGCCCAGTGGTATGGAGTGTGTGCGTGTAGCGGTACAGCCACCCCCACCAGCCGTCTCCAGAATGCTCTTCCTTCTTGCAAAACTGAAACTCTGTCCCCATTAGATAATTCCCTGTTCTCTCCACCCCCTGCACCAGGCATCCTCTGTCCTACTTTCCATCTCTATGAATTTGACTCCTCTAAGGACCTCACGTGAGTGGAATCATACAGTATTTGTCCTTTGGTGCCTGGCCCATTTCACTCAGCATGGTGTCCCCAGGGTTCATCCTCACTGTAGCAGGTGTCAGATCTCCTTCCTTTCCAAGAATGCATATGGTTCCATCGTGTGGATGGACCACGTGTTGCTTACCCATTCATCAGTTGATGGACACATGTGTTGCTTCCACATTTTAACTATTGTGGAAAACGTTGCTATTAACACAATATACAGATATCTCTTTGAGACCCTGCTTCCAACTTTTCAGGCAGCCACCTAGAAGTGGAATTGCTGAGTCATATGATAATCCATTAACAAACATTTTTCGAGAAACCATCAGTTTACAGTGGCTGCACCATTTTCGCCAACAGTACATACGCGAGGGTTCCAATTTCTCCTCATCCTTGCCAACACTTGCTGTTTTCTGGTTTTAGGACTGTAGCCATCCTAACAGATGTGAGGTGGTATATTATTGTAGCTTCGATTTGCATTTCCCTGGTGATGAGTGATGTTGAACATCTTTTCATGTGCTTGTTGATCATATGTAGATCTTCTTTGAAGAAATGCCAATTCAAGTTCTTTGCCCATTTTTGAATCAGGTTGTTTGTTTTTTATTGTTGAGTTTTAGAACTTTATATATTCTGGATATTAATCCTTTATTAGACGAGATGCACAATTTACAAATTTATCCCCCCACTCTGTGGGTTGCCTTTTAATTCTGTTGATAGTTCTTTTAATGCACAAAACCTTAGGATTTTCATGATGCTCAATTTGTCTGGCTTTTCTTTTGCTCCCTGTGTGTTTGGTACCATATCTAACAAACCCTTGGAAATTCAGTGTCTTGAAGCTTTTGCCCCATGTTTTCTTCTAAGAATATTAGGTCTTACATTTAGGTTTTTGATCAATTTTGAGTTAATTTTTGCATGTGGCATTAGCTCTGGGTACTTCATTCTTTCGTATGTGGATCCAGTCTTCCCAGCTCCATTTGTTGAAAAGATTGTCCCTTTCCTATTGAATGGTCCTGGCACTGCAGTCAAAAATCACTTGACCGTATACACCAGTGTTCATTTCTAAGCCCTCTGTTCTTTTCCACTGGCTTGTATGCCAATCTTTATATCCATCCCACACTGCTTTGATGACTGTAGCTTTGTAATCAGTTTTGGAATCAGGAAGTGTGGGTCCTCCAACTTTGTCAGATTTGTTGGTCTTTTCAAAGAACCAGCTTTTGGTTTCATTGATTTCCTATAATTCCTATTCTCTGTTTATCTCTGCTTTAATCTTTATGATGTCCTTTTTCCGCTTGCTTCAGGGTTAATGTGCTTCCTGTTTTTAGTGTCTTAAGGGAGGTTAAGTTATTTGTGAGTTTCTAAATTTTCCTCCAGCTGTTGGGGAAAATGAGTGCTCATGTGGGATGAGGTATTGATTGGAAGGATGTAAGCAATTGGCATACAAGGTTGCAAGGTTGACTCTTGACATTGCATCCCCTGGGGGCTGATGTGAGCCTGGCATTCTCTGGCACTGTGTCCACTGGGTCTAAGAAGGACATGAACTTCACCTTAATTTCAAATCTGGGGGAGGCCAGGCAATGTGGCTGGGTGGGTCTATATCCCACTTGGGCTAGTCATATTTGAACTGGATCCTCTGGGTGTGGAGGGTCTACCGGTGGATCCAGCCCAAGCTGAGACATTGGACAAAGGGCAGCAGGTCTGAGTGTGCAGCCCGTTCCAATGGAACCAGATTTTAATTAGGAAACATCTCTGTCGGATGGCTTTGCCCGAGCCAGTGTGACCTTTTGGAAGAGAACAGGTATAATCATTCTGTCGTTGGTGGAGTGTACTTGTTAATGTATAATCTCTAAATGGTATTTCTAACTGCCAGGCACTTACTTTAAATGTTCCCCAGGCAACTCGAGCCCACCATGCCTAAAGCAGAAGGTATGGCTCCACCCCCTTGCCCACTGCCCTGTAGACTCCTTCCCACGGCTCGCCCCGCCCCCGAGCCTCAGCCACCAGCACCTTCCTCCTCACGCATGTTTAGTTTTATAAGAAACCACCAAACCACCTTCCAAAGTGGCAAGTCCCACCAGCATTGAGGAGAGCTCCTCCTGCTGCACATCCCCACCAGCGTGTGGGGTGGTCAGTGCTCTGGATTTTGGCCATTCTAATAGGTGTGTAGTGGTGTCTCATTTTAATTTGTGTTTCTCTGATGACGGGTGATGCAGAGCATCCTCCCATGTGCTTATTTGCCATCTGTACATCTTCTTTGGTGAGATCTAGTTGTTTGTTTTCTCATTGTTAGTGTTAAGATTTCTTTGTATGTTTTGGATAACCAGCTCATGAGATGTGTCTTTTGCGAATGTCTTCTCCCAGTCTGTGGCTAGTCTTCCCACCCTCTTGACTGTTTCACTTGTGGGGCAGAAGTTTTTAATTTTAATAAAGTTCAGCTTATTATTTCTTTCATTCATGAATCAGGCCTTTGATGCCATATCCAAAAAGTCATCACCAAACCCACGGTCATCTGGGCTTTCCCCTGTGTTATCTTGTAGGAGTTCTGTAGGTTTTTTTTTTAAAGATTTTATTTACTTATTTGAGAGAGCGAGGAGAGACTGTGAGAGAGTACAAGGGGGAAGGAGACGGAGAAGCGGGCTCCCTGCAGAGCAAGGAGCCCGATGTGGCGTTCAATCCCAGTATACTGGGTTCATGACCTGAGCTGAGGGCAGATGCCTAACCGACTGAGCCACCCAGGCACCCCAGGAGTTCTGTAGGTTTGCATTTTACATTTAGGTCTGTGATCCATTTTGAGTTCGTTTTTGTGAAGGGTGTAAGGTCTGGTCTAGGCTCTTTTTCTTTCCTTTTCTTTTTTGCATGTGGATGTCCAGTTATTCCAGCACCATTTGTTGAAAATGCTATCTTTGCTTTTATTTCCTTTTTTTGTCTTATTGTATACCTAGGACTTCCACTGTGGTGTTGAAAAGGAGTGTGAGACCAGACATCCTGGCCTTGTTCAAGTTTCTTTTCGTGAAGGAGGATGCTAGTGGTAGGATTTTTATAGATGTCTTTATCAAATGGAGAAAGTTCCCCCTGCTATTCCTGGTATATTGAGAGTTTTTACCAGGAATCGGTTGAATTTTGTTAAATGCCTTTTCTGTATCTATTGATATGATCATGCAGTTTTTTTTGTCTTTAGGCCTAATGATGTGATGGAGTACGTTAATTGATTTCAGAATGTAGAAGCAGCCTTGCACACCCAGGACACATCCCCCTCGGTCATGGTGTGTAATTCTTTCTGTACATTGTTGGATTCAATTTGCTAAGGTTTTGTTGAGGATTTTTGCATCTGTGTTCATAAGAGATATTGGCCTGTAGTTCTCTTTTCCTGTAGTGTCTTTGTCTGCTTTTGATATTAGAGTAATACTGGCCTCAAAGAGTGATGTATTGAGTTATGTAGTATTCCTTGAGTTAAGTAGTATTCCTTCTGCTTTTGTCTTCTGAGTGAGATTGTAGGGACTTGGTCCAATTTCTTCTTTAAGTGTTCGGTAGAATTCACCAATGAACCCATCTAAGCCTAGTGCTTTCTGTGTTGGCAGATTACCAATGACTGATCAGTTTTTTAAATGCACCTAGGCTTATTCAGACCGTCTTTTTCTTCTTGTAAGAGTTTTAGGAGGTTGTGTCTTTCAAGAAATGGACCCATTTTTATCTGGGTTGCCAAATTTGTGGGCCTACAGTTGTTTCTAATATTCCTTTATTATCCTTTTAATGTCCACAAGATCCATAGTGATGGCCCTTCTTTCATTTCTGATATTAGTAATTTGTGTCCTCTCTCATTTTTTTCTTAGCCTGGCTGGAGGCTTATTAATTTTTATTTATCTTTTTGAAGGACCAGCTTTGAGATCATCGATTTCTCTATTGATTTCCTGTTTCCAACGCCATTGGTTTCTCTAGATTTTTTATTCTTTCTCTAGTTTCCAAAGTTAAAGCTTAGATTATTGATTTCACATCTTTCTTCTTTTCTGAACCACATGGCAGGGGGTTCCGTCCGTACACATAGCTCTGTGGGCTGCAAGTTCTCTGGGCAGGAGCCAGACTGGAGTTTCAGCAAGTATTTATGGGAATAGAGTAAACTGGCCTACTTCTTTAGGCAGTAAATATGTATCACTTACCTCTTCTGCGTGCCTTTATTTGCATGTGCATGTGTTTATTATGGTGGCCAGCCTACACACTCCAAAGATGCTGACCAGTGGGCTCTCAGCTTGGGCGGCATTTTGGAATCACGGGGTTTTTGTGAAACGCCCTGGTGGCCGAGCCCCACCCCGAGCTCCTGGTGGAGTTGACCTGGGCATGGGGCTTACTGAATGCACTCAGGTGGTTTGGATGTGAGCCCAGGGGGACACTACTGTCCCAGACACTTCCCGTCATAAACCTTCATTCACCCCTGTCGCCCCAGAACTTAAATGAGTATTAATTGCTAAAAAGTGGGGAAAAGGGGCGCCTGGGTGGCTCAGTCCGTTAAGCGGCTGCCTTCGGCTCAGGTCATGACCCCAAGGTCCTGGGATCGAGCCCCGCATCGGGCACCCTGCTCGGCAGGAAGCCTGCTTCTCCCTCTCCCTCTGTCTGCTGCTCTGCCTACTTTTGCTCTCTCTCTCTCTCTCTGTTAAATAAATAAAAATATTAAAAAAATAAATAAAAAATAAAAAGTGGGAAAAAGAAGTCAACATCAAGGCAACACCCCAACAGTAGTCTCAAGCTGAGTTCTTAGTGTCCCTTACCCCTAAGAAAGGGGCCTGCCCATGTCACCCTGGGATCTTTCTAGGATGGGAATTCTAAGGAACTTGGGAAGATTAAAGAACCTCAATGAAAAAATGCCTAAAAGTCTTGCAAAAAGATTTCTTTCTGAACGTGCCCATCAGGTTGCCTCCTACATGAGGCTCAATGCCCAGGAGTTGGGAGCCCCATGGCCCAGTGGGTCCCTGCCCCTTGGGTGCTTACAGAGACTGGGGGCGATGGGGCCCTGCCTCAGAGTGGGACCCCAGGAGAGGAAAACATCCTCGTTCCAAAGCTTCTGCTGTTGCCTTTGTTTGTAGAGCCCAGAGCAGATGGCCTGGGGGCTTCGATGGGCCCACCAGGAGTATAGCCTGGGGGCGGGAATGAGGTCAGGGCTGAAGGCCCAGAGATAGACATCCCATTGGTGGGTTGGTAGAGAGGAAGAGGCAAGAGGGCCACATTAGGGGTGGGAGTGAGAATGTGGGACAGATCAGGGAGGAGGAGAAGAGAAGTGCCCTCGGAGTCTCCGAGGGAAAGGTGGGGAGAGCTGATTGCCCCAGGGCAGGGATGGCCTCTAACAATAAGGTGAGAGAGAGAGAGAGAGGGGCCAGGCCCCCCAGGGCATCCCACAGCCATCATGAGGGTCATCTAAGGGCCTGGAGGACCAGCAGGTGTAGCCACGCACCTGCTCCCTGCCCCATCTCTCACCCCCCCGCCAAAAGAGCCGGCCGCGGGGGGGTGCTCTCCAGAGCAGACTGGGAGATTGCTCCAGGCCAGGCCTCCTCTGCCTTCTTCACAGGTGGTCTACACGGGGAGTGTAGCAGCTCAGGGACCAGGGCACAGGCCCAGGGAACAGACGGAAGTGGTGGGACCAGGCAGAGGTGTCTCTGAGAGTGTGTGGGGGCCCCGGGGAGGCGCCACTCGGGTTCCCATGGCCTGGCTGGCTCCGACCTCGTGTTCTCTCTCGTCTGCCTGTGCGTCACGTGCTCCTGCCCTCTGTGTCTCTCCCAGATCCGGACGAAGGACAGGGTCTTTGACAGCATCAGCCACCTCATCAACCACCACCTGGAGAACAGCCTGCCCATCGTCTCAGCCGGAAGCGAGCTCTGCCTCCAGCAGCCGGTGGAGAAGACCCTGTGACCCGCCAGCCACCCTGTCCTGACCCCGCACCAGTGCTCAGGAGCCCTGGGTCTTCCCGGGAGATGGGCATGGGGGCTCCAGAAGCTTGGGCAGCTGCCTGCGGGCTCAGAGCCTCGTCCAAATGCCCCAGGAGGAAGGTGTCCGTCAAGTGCAAGTTTCATAAACTTGTTCTGATTTTCTCATGTGCATATTAAAGGTGTACATACCTATACATCCTGTACAAATTATCCCTCTATATTTATATTTTTTAAGACTAAGAAAGATGTAAGACTAACGTTCTGTGCTGTATGTTTTTAATGGAAAAAAAAAAGTTTGACTGTAGTTGTCCGGGCAAAAATTTAATTCAGCTGACCCATTCTTCTGAGAAATTCCACTAGGAAGGTGTTACCTGCGGGTTTTACCTGGTAAGCCCCACTCGGGGAAGAGAAGCAAGCAGGAGGGCTGGAAATCACCGTGGAGCTGTAGCAGAAGGCAGGATGCTCCCCAGAGCGGTTTAGCTCTGCGCATATCGCTCCATGAACGGTTGGTCCCAGCGCCCGCCACTCCACGTTGCCGGCGCCCCTTCCTCGGTGATGCCGCCTCCCCTGCTGTCGGCCTCACACCTGTGTGCTCGCGGCGCACGACAGCCGGTGCTGCCGCGCTAAGGAGCAGGTGGTGCCCCAGCTGTTTCGGGTGGTGCCGAGCACAGGAATGCCGTCCGCCTTGAGCGCTGTTGTCCAGGGGTCTGTTTGATGGCAGATGTGGCACAAAGTGAGCCTCAGTGACCAAGAGCATGCTTCCCTCATTCTCACCTGTATAACGACAAACCAGTACGTGCGGAGGGCTGGTGGGGGCAAAGTCTTGGTTTCTGTGTCCTGCTAGCCAGTACGCTGACCGCAGGCTGCTGGGGTAGCTGCTGGGAAATTGCCCCCCCCACCCCGTTACATCCAGCAGAGAAAAATGCATGTGCACGCGCTGTCAACACGCGTGCTCAGTCCTGAGACATTCGCACAATGGCTGTTGTTCCTGCTCCACGTTTGCCTCAGGCGGGGGACTCGGGAGTCTGGGGGATCGGTTTGAGGTTTTGCCTCTTGAGTGGTTGGTGGGTAAAGTGGCTGGCTGTCTCTGCAACAGATTTCCCAGTTGCTCCCTGGAAAGGGCCCAGGATTTCTTACCGGGTCATTTGGTGTCAAGAGGTCAACAGTGTTTCCAACTTTTAAAAAAACATCTGGGTTGAGGTTACCTCATGATTTAACAGATGCCGTCTTTTAAAAGCTAGAAGGACTCACCCATTGGTTGGCACCCCGTCACTGGTACCACAGCCCAGGCTCCTGTCCCGTGCCGTCCCACAGCCCGCGGCGGCCCTGGATCAGGGCCGCGGAACTTTCTGCACACTGGCATGGGGCAGGAGGAAATTCAATGCTTCAGGAACGAGGAGTTAAGGGTAGATTTTGCAAACTCTGAGGAGTAATGATTCTGCAAAGTTCTAATGTTAAATGAGCCCCATTTCTGTTTTCAGGGGTGGGTGTGTGTCCAGGATGGTAGATGGGGTGGAGCTCGTGGGTGAGGATGGGTTGGGCAGGTCCGACGATCTGTGTGGGGACTTCTTAGGAGTTTTCGTCCTTTGAGGGTCCCGTGAGTCCAAGAAGACAGTGGCTTCGATCTTCTAGAATGTTCTGCCATGGATTGGCACTAATGTAGGACCACCGTCTCTTCCTGGTGCGGTTCCGGTTTCAGTCGCAGTGTGGATACCGCACTCCACGTTACCCAGAAGCAGTGGGAGCTGAACGGGGCTGGGGCAGCAGCTGGTTCGGTGGGGGCCCGGCTGTGGGAACCCCCCCTGTGCCCCATCCTCTGCAGGCCTGCATCCCTGCAGACATACATAGAGGTCCCAGCCCTGTGTGCCAGTGTCCACACATATAAAAAAAATGGGTAAAAATGACTTTTCTCTGGACAGCCTGCAGGGCCCCGCTGGGTAATCTTAAGGGCACACCCCAAATGCTAATGTTTAAAGGCAAAGTAGGCTGGTTAGGGACCCTGAGCCCCTGGACAGCTCACCTGCTTTCTTTGCCCTCCTGGGGATATGAGAAACGGTCATCTGCAGGGTTTAGAGCTCTCTGCTGTGAAGTCAGTGATTATCTCAGTGGTGATAAGCAGTATATATCCTGTTTTTTTGCATGAGAATCGATTTAGAAAATTAGAAATATTGAGGGGAGATCACATTTGTTTCAATATTAATTCAAAATATGCATTTTTAAGTTCAGATTCCAGGATTGCTTACAACACAACAGGGCCCGTGGGAACCCCTGTAGCCGCTGGAGCGCCCAGCAGACCCAGCAGATGGCTGCCATTCTCTCATCTTCCTGGGGCTCCACAGGTCACCGCAGCTCCCCTTCAAGGCCGTGGGATGGGCATCATGGGGAGCCCCACTCACAGGGGGAGAAACTGAGGCACAGTGCCCCCCCCAAGCCACACGGTGGGTGGGCTCTGCTGCACCTGGAGCTCAGGATTCCCAGGCAAAGACAGGGCCACTCCCTGCCCAGCCTGGGTCCCCCCCTCGCCTGGACCTGGACGGCACCTCTGCCAGGCAGGGCTGTGTTCCCAGACCCCCGAATCCCCGGGTACGTTCGCTCACTGTGCCGGGTCCCCCCGGAGCCCACGGTGTGCCGGACCTGCTGCCTCTCCGCCTAGACCTCTGGGCGTGCTGGGCGCGCACGGCAGGTCCCACAGGCCCACAATGGCCCCGCTGTGGTGTGGCCCCGGAGACCCCCACCCACTGCCCCTCCCACCCACACCACCGCGTGTGAATGAGCAGGACTTCCAAATGACCTTCTCGTCCCCCTAGAGCCTGCGGGTCCATGCGGGACTGCCCACCCTTGGTTTCAGCGAGCGCTGATGCTCGAGGCCCTGAACCGCCCTGTGCACTGTCTGGTAACACATTCAACCATCTCCCGCCCCGACTCCGTGCAGACACAGTCTCTCCCGGGCTTTTACACCCGAGAGGCCAAGGGGCCCAGCGGCCGCGTGGCAGTGACCTGTGTTCACATCTCGGGTGTTGGGGCGGGTGGGTGGACCACAGCCCAGGTGCAGGGATGGAGCGCTGCTTTCAGGTGGTTCCAGATGCCGCATGGCTCCTTCTCAGAAGTGACACGTGGCGACGAATGTCCTGGTTCTTCTTTCCCTGAATCGGTCCCCAGGGGAAGGCGATTCCCACGAGATCACAGGCCTCCCCCAGAACCACGTGGCCTCACGCTTGTTGCTGGGTGTCTCTGAGCGGTGGCCCAACCGCTGCACCCCCCCCCCCCGCCCCGCGAGATGGCGGGGAGGTGCTGGTGAATATATGGAAACAGGAAGGACAGCTGCTTCCTGGGACACCTCATGAGCAGGTGTGATGGGCTCCCTCTCCGTGTTCACACACCTGCCGTCCATCCCCACCTTTCTGCGGGTGGTGACAGCCCAATAGCAAAGGGGACAGGGATTGTGGAAATACTGCACTTAGGTCACTGTGTGTCACAGACAAATCTCGGTCCTGAGTTTCAGAATAATATCTGGGTCTGTAGTGAAACTTTAAAAATTGGTCCTGAGAGAGATGAATTGGGAAAACCACTTTACAGGAAGGTGTTGCAAACCTGGGCGTGCCAGGGCCCCCCAGAGGATAACAAGCAAGGGAGCATTCTAGGATCGTGCTGCAGCAGAACCCCCTTTTTAGTGCGAGAGCTGGGGCCAGGTGACTTGCTGGAGTGTGGTGACAGTGGCTGAATCTCGGACAGAGCGCAGGACTTATTAGGGTCCTTTACAGTTTGGGTATAAAGCTCAGCGCCTGATGGAAAATGGCACATAGCTCTTCCCTCCTCCTTGGGTGTGCATTTATGCTCATTCTTTTTGCAAAAGGCATAAAGACGGGAGTCTTACACCGACAAGGAAGTGTTTCTGTTTGAGGGCCTTCAGAAGCAGACCCCAAGAGGGTCTGACTGTATGTCGATCCTCTGGGTGATGCCCCAGGGGTGGGGAAGGGAAGAAAGCTGAGGAGGAGGGCATGATGGGGCAGGTCACCGTGAGGCGGAAGACTGATGGCGCCGAGGGACAGCAGGAAACGGGGCTGGACGCACATCAGTGCTTACCCAGCGTCACTTAGCCACTGGCCCATCCCAGGGGGAAAACAGGCCCTGTGCACACCTGCGCGCACTCCCGGCGCGGGGGATCCGGCAGGGCGACGGGCCTCCGGGCCACGCAGGTCCCGAGTGGACAGGCAGCGAGGTGGCCCCCGGGCCTCACCCCTGGAGGTCTGCACGGGAACCAAGAATTTGCATTTCTAATCAATTGAGCGATGCTGGTGGGAAGTGTAGACTTGGAGAACCACCATCAGGTGTGAGCTGCCGGCCCTTAACCCTCCCTTACTGAGGGCTTTCCCCGTCCAATTTATGACTTTGTTTTCCCACCGTCTCATGTCCCAGATCCCAGAGTCCATGCTCGGAGTTTTAAAAGTGGAGGATTAATAAGCATTTAGAACTCCATACAATCACTGCTGGCGGATAAGATGCCATCTGCCAGGCACAATTTATTTATAATGGGGTTTATACATATTTATAAGTTTGCAAGCAACAAATGCACAGTCTTAAAACTGGCACACTTTATAGCAGCCAGAAAAACTGCAATTTTATACCAGGACTTTGAATGTCAACCTACACTGATTAGGACGGATGCGCACCTGTGTGTGTGTGTGTGCAGGCTGGCTGTGCACCTCGAGATGCGCCCCTGCACCTTGGTATTTCAGCCAGCAGAGACAAGCAGAAAGTTAAGCAGCTGTGAAGAGTTTGGCATCTGCGGACACATGGAGGAGGGTCCTGGATGCTGCAGGATATGGGATCCGTGTGCAAAGGGAGCAGGACCCCGGGGCGGGGGGCACTGTGGAAGTGACAGAGGGACGGGAGGGAGACAGCAGAGGACAGAGGTAAGAAGGGTTTCCTTGGTCAGCGTGCAGCGTCTGTCAGAGGCCAGGGAGGAAGGACACGAAGGGGCAGTTGGGGCAGGGCTGACCCCCAGGTGTGCTGGGGGTGAGCTGGCTGCCCAGGCTTGTAGGCATTCCCGGCCAGACTTCTCTTGGCCTCATCTGTGCGTTGGTTCCTATTAGCAGGCGTGGTGCTGGGCTCCTCGTAGGAAACAAGCACGCACGGGGCATGAGAGTGTGACAAGCCTGATGGCTGACGTGGTCACGTTCCACGGGACAGAGGAGGCGGGGGCTCCCAGGTGGCTGTGGAGAGTCTGAAGGCTTTGCAAGCTGGAAGACGGGTGGATGCCGGTGGGGTGGGAGTGCCAGAGCAGGCGGACAGGCTGGGGGCCCCGGGGGGGCGGGCGCCCTCACATACAGTGGCTGGTGTCAGCAGGGACACTGGGGGCTGGCGGTGCCCCCCTCAGGCCTCCTCCTGCCTCCCCGATGCCCTGAAGAAAGGAGTCCCTTGAGCTCGTCCTGGAGGGCTGGGAGGACCATTCTCATGGACGAAAGGGCCAGATTACGTAGCAGCTCACTTTGCAATGCTGTAGGGAGAGATCAGTGTGTAGGGAGAGCACGTGTGGTCCTGCATGTCACAGCCAAGGAGCTCACACTCACCTGGGATGTTTCTCCCACCACCAAATTTTCTATCCAACCGAATCAAGCAGCAATCAACACAGCAGAAATAAATGGGCATACCCATCTTTGAACACTGAATTACCTTTTTCTGTAATGACTATGTGTTGGTGGCAAGTGGAATGTTCTCTGTTCATTTGCCTTTTGAATAAAATTTGTTCCAGAATAAATATTGTAAAAAATTAAGTATGTGAATGTTTGTTTGCATTCAGAATTAGATACGAATTAAACATCTGATGTGAAAATCCAAGGATCAGGAGAGAACTCCATGTAAATTTCATGTGTAATAATGAGATATTTATTACTTTTTAAAAAGTATTTGGATGGCAAATTATATATATTGATAAATATTATCCGAGAGCTTTGTGTTTTGTTTTCCGTTAAGTTTTGTGGAACAAGCGAGGATTACCATGAAGGTCTCTTGTCCGGGTATGTTGCCAATTTGCCACTTTCTGCTTTGATGCTGGGACAGCATTTGGATTCTGGGGAGTGGAATTACCAAACCAACCTGGAGCTTGCTAAGCTCTATTTCGGGAAAGCTGGGAGCGCCTGAGCAATGTGGGGGACACAGAGAGGCCCCACAGCACGGCAGGGAGGGGAGCGGCTCCCGTGCCTTCCTTGCCCTCGGCACACCCCCCACCCTTCTAGGAAGTGACGCGGCTTTGGGTCCGAGCCCTGCGCGCTGGCGGCCGCGGAGCACAGGCCCCTGCACAGCGTCCCCCGGGGTCACCCCCACTGGGGCCATGCCACATGTCTCCTTCTCACTGGTTATCAGAAAACGTGCCTTCATTTTCGGGATAGTGGTGTGTGCATTTCTGACTAGGTAGCAAACCCTTTGATATTTTGACTTAGATGCTGAAAACATTTGGGTGTCGAGGTTTTGTCCTCGTGGATACAATTTCAAAGCATGGACTTGGTAATTCAATTAGACATTTTCTATAAAATGCACCAAGTTACATGTGTGCGAAAGGCTCCTCACCAGCGCGGAATAACCTCCGGTCAGGGGTGCAGAGAGACAGCCGCTTTCTCTGGCTTGCCGTTTAAACGACTGTCAGTGTAACTCTGGGAGCAATAAAGGATTGTGTGAAAAGCCTCTTACTTGGGTGCTGGATCTTGTGTTGCCTCACGAGGGAGGGGGGAGTTTGGAACCTTTCCGTGGACAGCAGGTACTCTGATATCCCCAGACCTGTTACACCACCATCACCTGCCAAACCTCGCCCTTCTGCCGGGGCGGGGGGGGTCAAAGTGGCGGCCTGGCCACAGCCTTCCTGGCGGGCTTCACGGTCACGTCTGCCTGGTCGCGTCGGGCAGAGTGCAGGGTGGTGGCTGCAGGCTGCGGTCCGCGAGATCTCTCCGTGAACATCAGCCCCAGGCTAGTTATGCCGAATGCAGGCCTCATGCAGCGCGGACACACACACACACGCGCGCGTGCGCGAACATACGCACACACCCAGATGCACACGCATGTGCTCACACACACAAACATGCACACACGTACATGCACACACACGCACAAACCTACACGCATGCACACGTATGCGCATGCACACACGTGTATACACGTACACGCACGCACACACCCACATATGCGTGTGCGCACATACACGCACGCACCCAGACACGCACGCGTGCGCTCACGCTCACAAACATGCACACACGTGTGCACACACAAACACGCGCACACGTGCACACACAAACACGCACACATGCACACACACACACAGGCTAGAAGTTGTCCTCTGTCAACGAGGATGCTGGGCAGCAGGCCAGTTCTGACCTCTTCCCTCCTGTTGCAAATGGAGCAGAACCAAACGGCCCGTCTCTTTCAGCCAGGACGCATCATTTTCTCCCCGTTGAAGGGTTCAACCGCCTCAAAATGGCCCGGCCTACCAAAACCTGGCCACCGAAGCTTCCCTGGACACCAGCTATGCCTGGGGGACGCGCAGGGGGAATGGTCATGGGCTTCCGAGAGTGGCTTCCATCCTGGGCCACCACCCTCCACGCCACCAGGGGCTCTGGTGCAAACAACCCCCACGCCGACCCCCAGAGACAGGTTTATAAGCAGGCTTTTGGTTTTATTTTGTTAACAAACACACACGGGACAGGGAAAGGTTACTGACCGAGTGGTATCTAATGCACGAGTTCTCTGTCCCTTGGAAACTCCCACACGCCCCCAGCCACCTGCTGAGGATACCGTACACAGCGGTATTAAGATTGATCGTTTTCTGCATCTCTCAAACGAACACAATTACTCTTTTGGCATATTTTTCACTCAGACTGCCTGAAAGTTCTGCGTTCTCGCAACAGGAAGCTGGGTTATGGTGCAAGTGTCACTAATACTAACTCCAGAGACCCAGGGTCCCTGGGCCCCTCAGGGCCAGTGCGGAGGGGTCCTGCGGCCACTTTGTTCACTACATGAACACGCACTGCCCAAGGTTGTGGCTCCGAAACACTGCCTCACTTTCTCCACGCTTTACTTTCCAGACACGCTATCGGAGTAGAGAATAAGCTCTTTTCAGTGATGTGAGGAAGCATGCCAAGTGTCTCCTGACAAACAGGACTTCTCTCATCAATAACAAAAGTGAGGGAAGTCTTTGGTGGGTACGTGGAGACCCCCCAGGACCCACAGGATTGTTCCTCCGTCAGGGGAACGTGCATCGGACAGCATGCAGGAGTCAACCTCTCCTCGAGAGAGCTAACGTATCGAGCTGTCTCTTGAGTCTTGACTCAGCCGAAACATCCAGCAAACCAGAAAACCTCAGGGGCTCTGATGTGGGCTTGCCCAAGTAGGAGTCCTTCTGAAGGTTGCTCTGTTTTGCTTCTACCAGAAACCGAGCACGTTGACTCTGTGGTTATGAGATCTCTACAGACGTGTGCACGTTCTCCTCGTCTGTCTGTCCTGCAGGTGGAATCCTTGGGGGAGGCATGCACAGAAACGCCTTCTAAGTAACTCCCTACCAACGGGGACGCACGGCCAACCTATACTGAAAAGGGGAATTACAGCATCATTACATTTCCTTGAAGAATGTGCACACCGCCGGATCCCAGATGTGCTCCTGACACGGCACGGTCAGGGTCAGCTTTGGGGGGGGGGGGGGCAGGGGCTGCCGACCGCCCCGGCTTCTCCATGGGGACAGCATGGGGTCACTGACTCGGTGCTTCTCTGATCAAAGTGAGTCAGACTCCACACAGGATCAAGTAAACCTCTCCTAATTCAGGACAAACGTTCCGTCACGTTAAAGGGGGCGCAGCCTCCGGCTTCCGGCTAGGGTGTCTGTCCTCTGCTCGTGTGGGTTCTTTTCCTGGTTGGCCTAGGGACAGCCTCCTGAAGGACCCTGGCTGGCTTTTCTGCGATCTTTAGGAACGGGGCTTTGGCCGTGTGTAAGACTCCACAGGGACACAGGACAGAGGAGAAACAGGGACGCCGCTCCCAAAGCTCTCTGGCTCTCCGTTCCCTCTGGGTCAGCCCTATGCACCCGAGCCCCACTTGGGAGCAGCCCTTTCTGGGAATTCAGGCAAAGCCTGCTGAACACAAGACTTCATGTCAGTTGAGGAGACTGGGACTGGTGTGTGTACCTGGTTTCTAGCCACATCCTTACACCTGGTGGTTCAAGCAGGACGCTGCACCACGTGCCCCCACTGGTACCATGTACCGATGGCAGACATCGGAGACACAAGGGCTCCGTAGCCCAGACGTGACGAATGCACCAGCATCCACGCTGTGCACAGTCAATGCAGTGTGAAGTTCCCAAACCTCACTGTGGCGTCTGGGGAAGCACGCCGTACGTTGCGTGGCCCACCACCACCTTCCCTCGGCAGGCACCACGGAGAGCGGCCACTGGGACTCGGGGGAAGGCAGCAGGTCACGTCAGCAGCCGGGGACATTCGGAAGACTCAGGAGCCGAAGCGGACAAGGCACGTTGTCTACCGTGGAATAAGCTGGCAAGTCCTCGGGTCCCCCCTTAGTGACGTCCACGCTACGCAGGCTATTGGCAAATAGGTTTCCCGAGCCCCAGCTCTGGAACTCCCAGGGTTGAGGCATGCAATAAATAAGACCGTGGCTGTGAGCAGAGTGCCCCTTGTCCCGTGGATGTGTAGGGATCCCCGTTCCTGGAGGCCGCTGCTCTCATTTACAGAGGGTCCCATTCTGCACCGTTTTGTTCCTGTCGGCTATGCAGGGCGAGGTGGCTCTCTGCGGAGGGTCCTCCTTGCTCTTTGGCGAGGGGCTACTGTTGTTGCTGCCGCTGGACTTGCTTCTGCTGGGATCGAGAGTGGGCTGGGCAGGCGAGGAGCGGGCGCCCCAGCCCCGGACCAGGCAGGTGCAGACCAGCCGGAAGAAGGCCCGCCGCATCTCCTTGCTGGCCAGCGTGTAGATGACGGGGTTCATGGCCGAGTTCAGCACGGCCAGCACAATGAACCACTGGGCCTTGAACAGGACGGCACACTCCTTCACCCTGCAGGCCACGTCGACGAGGAAGAGAATGAAGAGCGGGGACCAGCAGGCGATGAACACGCTCACCACGATGACCACAGTCCGCAGCAGGGCCATGGAGCGCTCCGAGTTGTGGGGGCTGGCCACCCTGCGGCTGCTGGACTTCACCAGGAAGTAGATACGTGCGTAGAGGACCACAATGGTGGCCAGGACGGCCGTGAAGATGCTGATGCAGAAGGCGATGTACTTCTTGGAGTAGAGGGGCAGGATGGTGGAGCAGTCGGGAAGGTCGTGCAGGCAGTTCCAGCCCAGGATGGGCAAGGCGCCCAGCGAGAAGGCGATGAGCCAGCACATCCCAATCAGAAGGAAGACGCGGTGCTTCTTGTTGGCGTCGTACGGCCTCATTTTGATCATAGTCAAGTGCCGCTCGATCGCGATGGCCAGCAAGCTGCAGGTGGACGCCCCGAGGGCCACGAACATGCTGCCTTCCCGCAGGAACCAGACCGTTGGAGACAGGCTCAGCGTCCTCTTGCCTGACATCAGAATGTTGACCTTGTAGGCAATGCCGGCCAGCAGGTCACAGAGAGCCAGGTTGCCGATGAAGAAGTACATGCGATTGTGGAATTTATTATTCTTCCAGATGGCAATGAGAACCATGAGGTTCTCCAGCACGATGAGGCTGCAGATGATCAGGAACAGCACGGTGGTGAGCATGCTGCCCTCGGGGGCCTCCTTCAGCCTGCCCTCCAGCTTGCCCACGTAACTGTAGTGCTCGTACAGGGTCTGGTTCCCGGGCTTGGGGCGCGGCATCAGGACCGTGGCCATGGCTCGGGTGCACAGAGGCTCAGCTCCGGATCCCACCAGAGGGCGCCCTGGGCATGTCCATCTCCAGAGAACAGGCTCTGGCTCAGGCTTCAGGGGTGGCCCGGGCTGGACCCCAGCCAGGGCATGCAGAGCAGCAGCCTGCAAAGAGAAAAGAGGGGCGCCCAGCGATTAAGGGGCTCTGAGACCACCTAGGGGCAGCGGCCGCAGCAGAGTTGGAGGAAGGCACCCGAACTCCGCAAGCGTGAAAAAGGGTGGTCACACAGGGGCCCAGAGCTCCCCGGGCGCTGAGGTGGCCACGGGAAGCCACTTGGTGTCTGCAGCCTCTGGGAGGGAGATCAGTGCGTGAGCGCCACGGTCGTTCACTCATGTAACAATGACACACAGACCGAGTAAACATCCATCAGGGAATCCCAAGGCACTCGTGAGTGCTAACTGTGCATCCTTGATCCACCACGCGGGAGCGGCCAAACCATGATTCCCCGTGACCCGGAGACAAACGGAATCATCCCAGGACAATGCAGTAGGATGGAACCAGAATGACGCCTCCGGGAAGCCCCCCCGGTGAGCCTGAAGCCACATGGTGACCACCCGTGGCCCCGATGGCATCCCTGGGACCAGGCCTGGGGACAGAGTCGGGTCCTGACGGCCTCCAGGAGAGGCCGGAGGCAGGGCCACGCAGCCACGGAAGGAAGGGCAGTGTAAGGCACAGCAGAACCCAAACCCGTACCTCCACCGGGGGTGATGGGAGGAAAGGCAGGGATGAACACTTGGACTCTGGACTTGGCTGAAAACTCAGAGTTCAGATCACACTGTCTGAACCCCCAAAACTGAAGCCGTGCACGTGAACTGAAAGAAAGCAGCAGACCCGAGGCCTCCACACGCCCCACGCCAGGCAGCCCGGTGCCAGGCGCCGGCAGCCACTCTGTCCACTAGTCCTGCATGACTTGCAATCATGAGTGAGTGACCACCCACACAGTCTGAATTGCAGAAACACGCGTGTTACCTGAAAGGGCGAGGAATGTGAATTGTTCGTGAATTTGCACCCACAATGGGGAGAAAGGGCTCCAAGCAGCCACATCTAAAAGGTCTGGAAACCACAGTACAACTTCGGCTTGTCGGCTGTGACTGTTTCCCCAGGATAACTCCCCGCCATGTACATCCTTCCCTCTGCACGCACCCCACCCCTTTGCAGGGGCCATAAGCAAGGACAGGGACGCATGTGCCCATAAACCCGCTGGACCTGGACCTCCTGGACGTAAAGAGCAAGGACAGAGAAGTGAAGGAGTTTTCTTCGCGGCACAGGCAGGGTTTTGAAAGAACTGAGCAGGGCAGGAAAACAAGCCAACAATGAAGGCGGTACCCAGCAGCAGAGCCACCACAATGAAAACAGTGGAAGACGTGCCGGAGAGCCACCCAAACCATGCGTTTTGAGGGTGAATGTATTTTTCCTACTAATGCCTGATTTATCATTTCCGTTGATTAAATATTCATCACTCAAAGAGCACATTTTTTTCAGAACATCTCTTGCTAAATGCTACTCTCCGCATTTTTTGTAACTGGAAGACATCTGGCTCTCTTTACAATCTAAAAGCTTATTTTCTTTGGTTTACCAACATTAGACCGTAGACTCCATCCCAAGAGTTACGTGCTGGGCCAAAGGCCAGATTGATTTTGGATGTGTCTGAGCGCTGTTACTTGTGGTCAAAAGCATCACAGAGGAGTTCTGCCCCCACCTCTCCGGGGCACGGCAGGACCTGAATTTGCAGAAAGAACACTCTGCCCCTCCCGCCCGCCAGCTCGGAGCGGCCAGCCTGGCTCGGGACCAGGTGGGGCATCAGCTCTCGGGCCACATCCATCCTGAGGCGTGCTGGGCACTGCGAACACAGCCCCTGGGAAGCCAGCCTGTTCCACCCCTCCCAGCCACACCACTGACCCCCAAAGGGACCGCTGGCTGGCTTCTCAGCCCCTCGAGGGCAGGAGCCTGTTTCTGACCTCCACGTAAAAGGGGCCCCATAGCCTACAAATGTGCCTGGCGTCTTTCTGCCAACGTGATGCTCACCCGAGTCCTAGGCGGAGGTGCATTTGGATGCTGGTAATTCCTGCTCCTGTCAGGAAACAGATGCAAAATCACCCTTGTCTGTGGACACAGGGGGGTTTCTACAGGTTGCGGTCCTAACAAGCGCTACGGGGCCTGGGTAGGGGCATCCTTGTGAGCTTGTGCCAGTGCATCCATGGGCTGCCTTAGATTTCTGAGCATCGGGCTGGTGTCTAGGAGGGGCTTTGATGCAGAGGGTCCCTGCAGAGGCTAACGGCACTCGGCTAGCTGGAGAAGTCCCCATGGGGGCAAGACGTACACATTACAAATGCTCACGTTTTTCTTTATTTTAAAAGTTAAGCATCTGGGGCCTGGCAGGGACCACCATCTGACTTTTCATTGCAAGAGTCTGATCACTGCTTGATTTCCCCCGAACAAGTTAGAAATAGAGGCCAGTGCTGAGGAGGGTAGTCTTGTATGTCTCGGAGCGCCGGGCCTGACCCAGAAGCTGCTGCGTGGGACGGGCACTTGGGAGAAGCACCTTCTGGAAGGTGTCTCCGCCATGCGTCACCCAGGTTAGACCGCGTCGCACCAGTGGGGCCGTCATCCCTCCATTCCAAGGAGGTGCGTCCGCGGGGAGGGGCGGCCCGGGTGGCCGATGGGTTCCAGATGTGCTCTCTGCGCTAGTGACTCACTTTCTCTACACATGTCAACTTGAAAAATAAACAAACTATAAAAAGAAGGAAAAGAAAAAAGTAAAGGGAAATATTTCCACAAAGTCTGGGGTCTCTCTCCCTCTCCGTCACAGAGGACCAGAAAAGCGTGAGAGGACAGTGAGGAATTTCTCCCGGTCAGACACAAGGTGCTGTTTGTCAAAGGCACGTTTTCCCAGGGAAACCAACGAGCCCATCCTTCAAACTGAACTGAAACACCAAGCATTTGCCAAACAGCAAAATTTCCTGGAAAGCAGTGTTTTGTTGTTGTTTACAAGATTTAGGAAAGAAAGACCAGGCTGGTCATGTCGATGCCCCAGGAAATTCCTTTGCTAATGAATATTTCCCCTTGCCCCAGATTTCTGAGCAACCCCTCGGGGCTTTCAGAGGTAGCTTCCGGCAAGAGGCCTCACACACACACGGCCCCGCACGCCTGCACTCCGCTGGGAGCCCAGGCCCGGAGCCCCCCGTGAGGTCGCTGGGGTGAGCAGGCTCCCCACTCCCTGGTGGCTTTCCCACACGGGACTCTCTCGGGCAGGGAAGGTGAGGGTGTTAACACGGATCGGGTGCAATCCTGCGAGTGCATGGACATGGGGTGGCCAGCAGGAGTCCAGGCACAGGTCCCAGGGGCTGCCTCTGCGCTCGCTCGCCTGGGTGCCCAGACTTGTCCATTGTAAGGCAACCGATCTTAACACGGGAGACCTTACCCTCTGCTCTTCAACCAGACTTTTCAGACTCTCCCTTCTCTGCCTGTTCTTAGTGACGGGATTGGACTTCGGCCCAGATTGCCGTGGGATGAGTGAAGGTGTGTGGGAATGAGCTCCTCCGGGCAGCTAAGGGCCTATGCAAATAAGAGACATCTGGCCCAAGAAGTCCTAACTGTGGGGTCCCTCCCGCCGGTTCCTGGAGCCACGGTGATGCAGCCCACAATGTCCCTTGCAGGCACCCCGTCTGTCCCCATGGCGGCATCTGCCTTTCGAGTGTACACAGAGGGAAGCCGAGGCTGGGCTGTGGGGGTCGCGTCCTCAGTGGCACAGCTCGGCCGAGGCAGTGCTGGGCTGGATGGCTGGGTCATCTGATTCCCATGCACCACAGCAGGGGCTCACTCTTCTAGAGTGTCCACCCCCCCAATGCTCTTCACCTAGACAGCGGTGACAAGAGTGTCACCAGCAGGCTCGCCAAAAGCTGGAATGCTGACATGAGCGGAAACCTGACCCGGGGGGACATGAAGCAGCATCTGCAAGCCCCAAGAGCCGCACCAACCTGCTCAGGCCTTGCTCCAGCGCACAGGGCTCACCGGGCTGGCCTGCTGCCGGGCCTCCTACAGACGCAGCCACAGAAATAGGAGGAAAATGACACAGAACAGAGGCTGACCATGCCCAGCACAGTCACAACCGTCACTGGAGTGCGGGAGTCTCGGCACTGGATGGAGTTCACCGAGCACGTCCTGTTACCTCTGAAAGCTCATGGAACGTCTCTTCAGGCAATTAATTAATTCAACAGAAAATGGGTGCAAAGGAATCATAAGAAGTGGCTCCAAACTGATAAGACAGGAATGAGGAAGCCACATGGGAGGCAACAGAAAGGTCCCCAGAAAGCACAGCACAGTGGTCCCAGCTACCACCACAGGCGGCCCTTGGCCTGGCTGGTGGTGTCAGCGCCCGGCTCACAGCACCGAGTCCTGCAGAAGGACAGGGGGCTTCACAGTAGGGCAACCCCCAAATTTTCAAGATGACGGCATGCCCAGATTCTCATTTTTCCATCATAGAAACATATGCACACACTGTAGGTATCGAAGTGTGTGTAGGAGGAGGGAAAAGACACCACAGGGTCACATCAGTGCCGTAATTTCCAGAGAAAGGAGGAAAATCAAGTCCCTGCATTTTGAGAACATTGTTAGGCCAACATGTGAGGCTCCTTCTTCAGGAGATGCCAGTTTTCTACCATCCACACATGGTAGAAAATTAGGAGAGCCACGCACTTTACGAAATTCAGAAACATAAAGAGGAAAGCAGCATTTATGAAGGTGAAGCTGAGGGAGAATCCACTCCAGCCGCATCTTCACAGGAAGCTTCTGAGGGCTGATGTGCAGTCTCTGGTGGCAGGTGACAGAACAACCAGACCGGCAGGATGTGAAGGTTGCTGACTGAGAAAACCCACTGTGTGGTCCTCCTATGGCCACAGAATTAGTCATTCTGGATGGAGCTCTGCATCTCAGTTCCCTGAGAACTCCTACAGAGCCAGACACTTCCACGACTCCTCGAGGACAACACGCCTGCCGCCGCCACCCCCAGCCACAAGCATGGCCATCCACCGTGTCCATCACACACCCACGGGACCTAATCCTGCCCCGGTACTTCTAGGAACTGTTTTCCTTAACCACGCCTGCAAGAATGTCACTAAAATGTGTGCATTGAGTGTTTGCAACTTCTGACCAAGAATGTTGCAAAGATGAATGAGGAAGATGTGTGTCTGCAGCCTCTGACTTCCAGACTTTAGAAAGATGCCTCATTCTGGAAGTCGTCAGTGCTCCAGCTGGGGGTGGGTACCGTGGGCAGGGTGGACCCTCCACTTTTGAAATAATCGCCCAGGAGAGCCCCGTGTTCATGCCACTCGCTTTGCTTTAACTTCCTAACAAAACGTGCTCCCTTTAAACTCCCAACAAGTTCCTCTCTTACATCTAAATATAAAAACCCACAAAGAAATATGTCACCGGGAGTGGCCAGCACCAGAAGAGAAAGAGAGAGACACAGACCGTTTGGAGCCAGGGTGGTTAGAAGCGCCAAAGCTAGCATGGGGCCCAGGAAGGACATGTCCCGTCCCTTCTCCAGGCTTTATCCAGCTGCGAATGCAGCACATGGGAACCTCATGATTGCAAAAGTAGGGGCTTTATCTTCCAGCCCTGATTCTGACAGTCCTGACTGCCTACTTCAAGAAACGGAAGAAAGCAATGGAATTTTGTGGCAAATATCATTTAAAAAGAACAGTTTCCCCAGGAGAACGACGACAACCACACACTCCCAGAGCCCCCAGGTCCTCATCCTGGGAGGCTGAGGGTGCCTAACTTTTCAGTTATTCCAGAAAAAGGACAGAGGGGACTTCTCTGGGAAGAGCCACTTATGTCTCCTCCAGGTCCTGAAGGTGCAGCTCAGTCTGGACCTTTCCACTGTAGTTAAAAAGGAACCATTCCCTCTCCCCTGGCTCTGGCTGGTCAATGGTTCTCGTCACTAGAGTGGAAAAAGGAACCATTCCCTCTCCCCCGCTGGGGCCGTCACTGGAATGGATGGCCTGGAGGAGGGGCTGATGGGGACGTGGTGTCTTCTTGGGCCAGGTCACAGTCACGCCAGGGATAGGCTGGAATTTGGTGAGAAAAATGGGCCCAGCGGCCCCCAGCCCACCCACCCAGCTTGGGCGCCCCGGACTCGCAATCCCTGCCCCACCGACTCACCTCTGTCTGGAAAGGGCGCTTGGGCCACCCGCATCCTGGCGACCCTTCCTCCGCTCAGAGGCGGCGGGGACCGGGGCACCGGGAGAGTCTTGGGGCTGGAGCGGGGGAGTCGGTCCCCGCCGGGGGCTGTCGCTCGGGCTCCTCCTGGCGCCGCGTCCCCGTCGCGTGTCCCCAGGACCGGCTGGCTCAGTCTCTGCGCACGCAAGCCAGAGCGCAAACTTTTCCAGAGGCCCTTAGGGGCGGGGCGGTGCTCCGCCCCGCCGCCCCCAGCTCCCCGCCCTCCCGGCGCCCCCTCCCTACTTCCTCCGCGCTCCCGAACCCTGCTCCCCGCGGCCCCTTTCACCTCCCTGCCCCAGGTCCTCACCTCCCGCGTCTCCTCATCTCCCGGCCTCTCCGCGCCCCCCCATCTCCCTGCCCCAGGCCCCACCTCCTCGCTTCCCCCCGCTCGCCCCCCTCACCATCCCCCCCCCCCCTCCCCGCCCCCCCCCCCCCCCCCCCATCTCCCTGCCCCAGGCCCCACCTCCTCGCTTCCCCCCTGCTCGCCCCCCTCACCATTCCCACTCCTCTTCCCGCCCCATCAGCAACCCCCAACCCCCGTCTCAGCTGCTCCCAGGCCCCTGCCCCAGGCGGGCGTCCTGCCCCTGCGCCCCTTGGGTGAGCTCCAAGCAAGGGTTTGGGCTGATGATGATATCATCATCATCATCATCATCATCATCATCATCATCATCCTTACTGTGAAAGTGATCTTGATCATTTCCTTTTCAAATTGCCTTTCCACTGGTTCCTGGGTTAGCATGCTTGGGCGCTGGCTGTGGCCCCCAGGCCCACCCCACACAGGGCTACCCAGCTCCTGGACCTGTGGGCCCATCTCTGGGGCTGCTGTCCCCACAGAGATGGACCCTCTTGCATGGATGCATAAAATAGCCCTGACAAAGTGCTTCCAAAGAAGAATACCCAGGGAGGCAACTAGACTGCAGAATTTTCCACTGGAGAAAGAAAGTAAAGGCCAGGTGAATGCACACAGCAACCAACCCTAGAAAATTTGGGGCATGGTGGGGAGAGGGAGGAAGGAGAAAAGAAGCAAGAGGGAACCCCAGTCCCGTTACCCACAGCCAGGGTGCGCCTTCCTGGGCAGACAGAATAGGGGTGCAGGGGTACCAGGAGCCAGGTGGGAGGATGTGGGGGAAGGGTCTCCCTCAGGTACCTGCCCCAGATCTGAAGTCCTCCTGCTTCCAGAGAAGGAACCGTCCCACCTTCCCCAGAGCTGGGAGCAAATCCTTATTTAGGGCGAGTTTGAACCCTGATGGGCGCCTGGCATGTTTTGCACTTTGCTGCTCTTGTGTGTTTTCCCCGGGGAGAAACTGGAGCCCTGGAGAACACGGGGCGGGGGCACCACAGAGCTCTGGCCTGCCCTTGGGGCTCAGAGGAGGCTGCCCCTGCCCTGTCCTTGCTGCCACTTAATCCAGTGGGCCATATCTGCCGTGAGTCCCGTCGGCACGGTGGCCTTCCAAATGGACTCAGCGTGTCTTGTGCAAGCTCTGGGGAGCCACTTCCGTCCCAAATTGTAAGTGGGATCGACCGCGCCTCCTCCAGCTTCAAGCCAAGCGAAGGAGAAGAGAGACCTGCTGCTTTGGCCACCTGCCAGAGCCAGGGGACAGTACAGCGCCCTGGTCTCCATGTCTCCACCTGACCAGTCAGTTGGTTCATCAGTAATTCTTTAAACTAGTTGCTTTGCGCTATATGTGAAATCACTGGTTATTGGCTGAAGCTTGCCATGATTGGCGCCCCGTCTCCGTTCACTGGGCAGGTTCTGAAATCCAGACTGAACAGAACAACCTGAGGTCTGGGGATGCCTCCAAAACCAGCCTCAGAACGGGACTCCCGAAGCCTGAAAAACAATGGGGCTTTTTACTGCAGGCGCCCCAAGGGAGACACGAGGATCTGACATAGAGGCATTCCGGAAAATCCTTTTTCAAAAATACTCCTTTCCCCCAAAGATTCCCCTCCTGATTGCTCTCCCCACACACACCTCTCTCACTGAAGCGGTGCCCCACCCCACCTGCTCTTCCCTCCCTGGGCTATCAGGATCAGACACTGGACCCTGACTGGGGGGCCCTCTGCGCCCCCACACAGCCCTGAGAAACCATATTCTCTCCAGAAAACCAGGCCTCCCTAAGGGTCTGTTGGATAAAAGTCTCCCACTCTGCCTCCCTAATTAACGAGGGAAAGCTCTTTACAGGGAATGCCAGCTCATAAATGTAGAAGGAATGGGGAAATTTGGAGCTCTGCGTTCTGGATTCCTCAATGAAATTACCGAGCGGAACGACGAGGCAGTGTGAAAGCATGTCAACCACACAGTGCTACCTGGGAAAAAAAAACCACTCTCCACCTCCATCGGAGACATCTGTCAGCACCTTCACGGGGATTCAAACTCAGCATCACCCGTGCGGGGCCAGCCTGACATCAGGGGATGCAAAATCCAGCACACGAAATCACCGATGCTGTGTTCTTGCGGAAAACACTTCCCTTGAGTCAGAGGCCAAGCCTGTAGCCTTCACTTCCAGTTTACAGGAAAGTGAAGGGCTAGAGCATCTGGTAAGGACACTGGGAGAAAGGACCAGACAGGCTCAGAGAGCCAAGCATTTGGCATCCCTCAAACACGTCAAGGTCAAGAGAAGGGTAGGATTGGTCCGAGGATAAAAACAGCCAAAAGAAGCAGCGTTTCTAACACCCAGCATGGGCCTGACCGACACCTGGCAGCAGGAGAGATCGGGAGGACATCTCGGGATGGAGGGAGTGTTGAATGATGTCGCTGACTCACTGGTAGCATGAATTGAGTGGATAATAGCACGATGCTCACCTGGAAGAATGGCCTTATTTCTAGGAGACCAGTATCTTGGTGTCTAAAACTTGTTTTCAGATGACTCGGCAAAAACAATATGGCACGTGAAGTCGATAGGACAAAACCAGTGGTTGGAGTTGGCTGGGGGACAGCAGGGAGCTTACAATGTGTCCCCTTCTCTGGATGTTTGAAATTTTTCCATAATAAAAAGTTGGAGAAAAATAAAATGTCAGGTACTGGATAATTTAAAAATTTCTCCACCTCTGTTCTCAGGCTGTCAAATCAAATCCAGGCTTACAGGAATAAAATAAAAAGATAACATGATTTATATGTGAATGCTTTTGAAAAACCATCTGGCCCCAAACTTGACTATCATTTGAACAAAGGTATTACATATTATGACATATGCGTAATACATACTTGTTCATAATTTTACAAAAGGAAACACATTTACTTTCCGAGCGCCGTGGTGCCTCCAGCCCAGGAGGCAGGTGCAGGGAGGTTGGAGGACTCTGACCCATAGGGAGGCCGTCCCCAGCAGAGCTAAGGTGCTGTGGGAGTGGATTGCGGCGGAGTGGCTGTCAACACTGGACACCTGGGCCTGTAAATGCGCCTCCTCTCCGCCTCCCTTCCCTCTCCCAGCCTCTGCCTCCTGGATCCCGGATGCTTCTCTCCACCCTCAGGGTCAGAATTAGTGGGCACCACTCCTGTTCCTAGCTCTGCTTTGGCTCTTAGCTTGTTGCATATGCCACCGTTCTTGGTTTCCAGAGGCCACTCCTCTGGCGCGCACTCAGGACGGTGTGGTGTGAGCTCACTGTGGACGGAGCCCTGCGGGAGGTGGGGGACGGCTGGGTGAGCCCCAGGGAGGGGTGTCCGGTAGGAGGAAAGGAGCCCTGAGGATCTTCGGTCTCGTGGCTGTCCCACAGCTCGCCATGATGGAGGCATTCGCGCAGCGCTGGGAGAAATGGCTTTCATACATCGGTCTGGATATGGATTTGCAAATCCAAAGTTGTACAATAACCCTGACTGGACCCAAGTGAAGCCTCTGAGTCACTGGATTCTTGCACAATAAGTATTCACTCGCTGACAGACACAACCGAAGCTGAACCTCACAACTGTAATTGTGACTTCCAGGTACCACCTTGTCTTCCTGTGCCTTCCCCGTCTCCGCCCGTTGCTGCGCCACCCACCGGGAGCCAGCGGAGATCCCAGGAACTGTTCTGTTCACATTTCTTATTTTGTAAGGGCACCTAAGTAGTGTGTATATGTTCACATAAGGGCGTAACATGTGTGTACATATGTGGGGTTGCACACACACGTGGGATGTATATGTGCACACAAGTGGGGGTGTATGTGCACATAAGCAGGGGGATATGTGCACACGTGTGTGGAGTGTATGTGTGCACACAGGGGGGGTGTATGTGTGCGGTCTGTGGGTGTATGTGTACACGCACATCAGGGTTGTGTGTGTGAGGTGTATGTGTGCACACGAGTGGGGGTGTGTTGCACACGTGTGGAGGTGTATGTGCACACGTGTGGGGTGTGTGTGCACACGTGTGTGGGGTTGTATTGTGCACACGTGTGGGGGTGTAAGTGCGTGTGGGGGGGTCTATGTGTGCACATGTGTGTGGGGTGTATGTGTGTGAACACGTGTGTGTGTCACAGAGGGACTGTACTGTAAAGGAGGCAATATGTTCTACCCTCCATGGACAGTGAACACATGGACCCTCCGGTAAAATACAAAATACATATTTGGTCTTTGTTCCTTTCTTGGCACAGAGGTCCTACAATTCTTGAGTTTATTTGTTTTTGTACGTTCACGAGGTGACTGGTGGCTGGGGGCCCAGACAGCTTCATGATGGGGGCTGGTTGACAGAGGCACCAACCATCGGACCGCAGGGTTGGCACTTCCAGCCGGTCCCTCAGACTCCGGGGAGGTTTGGAGAGACCCTGGGTGGCTGGACACATCTATGTGCAGGGAGAGGGGCTCTGGGCCCCTTCCCCTCACCCTGCTCTGTGCCTCTCTTCCACGTGGCTGTTACTGACCTGGACCCCTTATAATAAACCAGCAAACACAAGGAAAGCGTTACCCTAGTTCTGGGAGTTGTTCAGTTGTTCTGAAGTGGGTGTGGGAAACTCCAAATTTGTGGTTGGTTGGGCAGAAGATTCAGTGGGAGCGGATGGGGAAATGTGAACTCAGCCTGGGAAGGTGGCGAGGGTCTGGTGTGTTTGTGTTTTCCGTAGAAGTCCGTGTGTTCTGGGAGTCAGAGGAGAAAGGACAGGCTGGGGGAGGCACCGTGGATTCTGAGCCTGGTCCTGAGAGGGGCCTGATGGCTGGCGGTGATGCCTGCCTCTGAATCCCACGAACTCAGGAACTCTGTCTGCAACAGCCCTGGTGCTGATATGACTCAGTTGTATTAGTCCAAAAAAGTGTCCTGTCTTCTCAGATGCCCCACCTGGGAAACCGCGGCGGGGCTGGCTTGCTGGAGCAGTGCCCTCTGCTTAGGAAGACTGTTTGCACACTCCGTCTGCGGCGTAACTCAACAAAAATGCCGGGTTGTGTTTATCCGGTCATTCACAGAGCTTGCAGTGGATGGGGAGGTTGTGCGTAAACCTGTCTGCATTCTGCTTGGACTGGTTCTGTGTATTCCTCCCGCGCTCCTGGCTTTTTGAACAAGTGTCTGCAACATCACTGAATAACTTTGCTTTTTCTTGGCTGAGCGAGGGTTTGCTCGGGGTGGGGGTGGGGAAACAGGGTGACCATGAAAAGCAGCAGTAATTGCTGATTTCCTCACTCCTCCAACATCAAAGTCCCGTGGGTTTGGGGCAGAAAGGACTGGAGGAGTTTGGACGGGACTGTGAGAGCAGAGATCAACACTGACCTGATGCTTACTCCGGCCAGGCACTGTCCGAGAGCTTCACATAGAATCACGCCTCAACTCTGCTATGTGACCCACACTGGTATCATCCTATTTTTCAGATGAAGAAACCAAGGCACAGAGATGATCATACATTTGCCCAAAGTCACCCAGCTGGTAAGTGGCAGACTTGGAATGCCCCATCCCTTTGGAGTTTCTTAATCTAATTTGGCTCTTTGGAGGTTGCAACCCTCCTTAAAGGCATTGGCCTGAACTTTGTGCATGAATGACCAATACCTGGGGTGCCTGTGGAGTGGCCCAGGGACTGCTCCTGCCACCACTCTTGGCTTAAGCTGGAGGACAGGAAGGGGGGGAGGAGGAGGAGGGACACAATCCACACACTCTCCCTCTGGCCAGCCCCCACATCTGCTCTCAGTTCTGGGCTAAGAGTGGCTGGTCTGGGGAGACTGGATGGCACTTACCCAGATCCCTTACCGACAGCCCCTGCTCTAGCCCCTGAGGACAGCTTGGGAAGGCTGGAACACTGTGGTGGGCAGAGGAATGGGGAATCTTGCTTCTATCATCATTCTTAATTCTTAATAAAGAAACTTGAATTTCTGAGTGTCAGAGTCCCCATCTGGAAAATGGTATATTGTGCCATATTCAATGGGTACAATGTTAACTATTGGGGTACTTAAATGGATCACAGAAGTTCTACAACTTTCTACAATATGCACATGTGTGAAAAGCTTCCTTTCCATATTAATTTAGTTGAAACTATGCACAAACCTTTCTCCTTCATTAAAAAGTGTTTTACTTATTTATTTTAAGTAGACTCCATGTAGAGCATGGAGCCCAACACGGGACTTGAATTCATGACCCTGAGATCAAGAGTCAGACCTATAACCACCCAGGCCCCCCTAAAAAATGTCTTAAAAAGCTGAGTTTAGAAAGAGAAAAAAATCTCAGATGAATAGTCTAGCCTCTCATCTCATGAAACAAGAAAGAGGAGCAAAATAAACACAAAACAGGATAAAGGAAGGGTAAAACAAAGATAAGAGTAGAAATTAATGAAATGAAAACAGAAAAATAATCAATGCAACCAAGGCAGTTCTTTGAAAGATCAGTAAATTGACAAACTTTTGTAAGATGGACAAAGTAAAGAAGGGATCAGACAGAAGGCCGTCTTGGGGAGGAGGCAGAGACTGTCGCTACATATCCTGAGGGCATCACAGGGATAATAAAGGAAAAATATGAACAATTCTACACACATATGTTTGACAACTTAGATATAACAGGCCAATTCCTTGAAAAGTACACATTTCCACAGTTCTTCCAATATGAAATAAACAATCTGAGAAGTGGAATTCATGGTTTCTGAGTTCACAAAAAAGAAAACGTCCAGCTCAGCTGGTTTCACTGAAAAGTTCTACCAAGCCATATAAAAAAGATTAACACTAATACTAACAATCTCTTTCAGAAAATAAAAGCACTGTCCAAATCATTTTATAAAGCAAGAATTTTCCTATACCAAAACCAGGCAAAGACAGTACAAAAAAAGAAGACCACAGACCAATATTCCTCGTGAATACAGATACATACATTCCTAAGAGAATATTAACAAGCAGCATTCAGAAATATACAGAAGGAAAGATTACTGTAACCAAGTTGAATGTTCAGGAATGGAATACGGGTTTAGCATTCAAAAATCAAGCAATACAATCCGTAATATGAATAGCCTAGAGAAGAAAAAACATATGATCATATCAATTGATGGAGAAAACATATTTGACAAAATTAACATCAATTTATGATAAATTTCTCAAAAAGCTAAGAATAGAGTCAATCCTCCTCAACTTGATAAAGAGCATCTACAGAAAACCTATGGCTGACGTCAGACTTGATGAAAGACTGAGCGCTTTCCCCTAAGATCAGGAATAAGACAAGGTGCCACCCTCACCACTTCTATTCAATATTGTCCTAGAAGTCCTAGCTAGCACAATAAGGAAAAGAAAGGCAATAAAAGGCATATAGATCAGAAAGGAAGGAATAAAAGTGCTCCTATTTGTAGATGGCATGATGGTCTTCCTAAAAATCTTAAGGAATCTATGAAAATACACAAATAAAAATTCCTAGAGCTCATAAACAAGATGGGGCAGGATACAAGATTAACTTATAAAAATCAATTGTTTTTCTATATACTAGCAATAAACATACAGAAACTGAAATTAAAAATAGAGTACAACTTACAATCACTAAAAAAAATGAAATTCTCAAGTGTAAATCTAACAAAACATGCACAGAACTTGCATGCTGAAGACTACAAAGTGCTGAAGAGAGAAATCAAAGATCTCAATAAATGGAGAGACATGCCATGTTCATGGATTAGAAGACTCAACATAATAAAGGACTCAATTCTCCGAAAGACTTAACACAATTCCTAACAAAATCCCAGTAAATTTTTTGCAGAAATAAAGAAAATTATTCTAAGTTATCCTAAATATTCAAAATTGTTCTATTTATATGGAAAAGCAAAGGAATTAGAATTGCTAAAACAGTTCTGAAAACAAAGAATAAAATGGGAGGCGTCACTTTTCCAGATTGTAAGACTTATTATTTAATTACATTAATCAAGTGCTGGTGAAGGTGCAGAGAAACTGAGGCACTCTAGTGGGGATGTAATAAGGTGCAGCCACTCTGGAAAGCAGCTCCTGGGTGGAGCCTGGAATTCTACACCCAGCCAAACTGACCACCAAGTCTGAGGGAATCCTAAAGATGTTTTCAGACAAAGCAAGAGTTCAGACCATCTTGGGACACTACTTGAGGAAGACCGTCGGTGAAAGGAGAGAGGAAATGAAGGAAGAGAACAACACGGGCTCTGAGTGTGAAAAACGCAACCCAGGGAGAGGCGAACCCCAGCTGCCTGACAAGGGAAGTCTCCGGATGGTGGTGGTGCAGGAGGCTCGCTGGGGATGGCCCTGGCCTTCACACCACGGGACACTTTACAGGGGTCCGACCAGCAGCGCAATCTCGCCTCGGGTACCTGCCGGGCTATGCCCACATGGTCTACAATGCTGTCATTAACAAGCCTCTGGGGACGGGTAAGGAGGTGGTTAATTAGATCCTCCTGCCTCAGCCCAGCTCCCCGTTCGAAGGCTTCTGACTCCTGTCGGCAGCCCCCTCTCTGTGGCTTCCCCCCCCCTTGCTAAGGCAGCTTCCGTGCTCCATCCAGCATCCTCTCCTGAAAGTTTGCTCAAGCGTCTCTTTCCCTGAGCGCTCTGCTCTGTCGCTCTCTGTCCCTGGCCCCCAAAGCTTGTAAGTGCGCCCCCACCCTGGTGGGGGCTGTGGGGGAGAAGCGAGTGTGCTCAGTGAGATAAATCCAGCTGGAGAGCCCGACAGCATTCACACCCAGGGAAATGGCTCTCACTCTAAACAACAACACAACAACCGCTCCCTTGACAACCCCCTCCCCCTCCCCACAGCTACCATCTCATCTCTTAGAGGAGAGGAGACATGAGCCACCGCTCCAACCACAGCTCCTGCAGCAGGGGTCACCGAGGACCCCCATGCTGCTAAGTCCAGTACCCATTTTCGGTCACGGTGGCCCCTCGGCCAACTGTCAGTGTGGATCTCACCCTTTTGGTGGCCCTTCTTTCCGTGGCCATGTATTTATCCTCCCCTCTGACGTCCCCTCTCTCTTCTTTGCAGGGAAATCTGGCTTTTTACAAGAACCTCACCCTGGGCTTTCCTCGGGGCTAGACTTAGTGCCATCCCATTTTTAATTTCTGTAACGGTCACGCACAACTCCCCTAATCCATCCTTCACGCTGTAGGCTGGAGGATCTTCTGAAAAGGAAAATAAGATCACATCTCTCCTTGGCCCTCGCCCCTGCCAGCTCCCCAGCATCCAGGGCAGAGCCCTCCCATCGCCCGGCCCCGTGCCCCGAGTGTGTTTGCTCCTGCCACCTCCCCACCTGGCCATGCGTGTATTCCCTCAGCTGTTCCTCTCCGCCTGTGGAAGCCTCTTCTTTGTGGGGTGGCTGCCTGCCTACCACAGGGCCTTTGTACATGCTGCTCCTGCCCCCTCCCTTGAGTGCTTGCCTCCCTCTGCATCTCATTAAATCCACACTCTGGCTTCCAGGTGAAGGCCCTGTCCTGAAGGAGGTTTTTCTCGATATGCCACATTTGCTCTGTGTCCCCTCCTGGCCACTGAAGAAATAAATGGTCCTAATCGCCCACCTCCCCACGTGGGTTCCACAGCTTCCTCCAGAGACTGAGCTTCATTATTGAGAAGCCTCGAGTCTCCGTGGCATTTGAGCAATACGTTTCTGTGGCTTTCGTGTCCTTCAAAAGGGTCCTGCTGTGAGTGGAGGACTCTCCTCTCCATCTACACGCACTGTGCCTGCTTTGAAAGTGCGCAGTTCCCAAGCCCACTTTTTTGAGAAGAGGCTGAGATTTCTCTCTTTTCCGATCTCTTCCGTGAACTGATACTTTTTTTTTTTTTTTTTTTTTTACATTCACAGGATGAAAATGCACATATAAAGGCTGTCAACTTTCAGGACATGGGGAGTGTTTGTGACCTGCACACCGGGACCCAGCACCCTGAGTCCCTGGAAAGCCACCCCACAGCCGGGCCGACCACTTACTCCCCCGGCAATCAGAGCCCCGGAGGTGGGCCAAATGTGCAGAGACAAAATAAGTCCTCATTGACTTTACAGCCTGCCGGGTCATGAGGCTTTTATTCACCAAGCTAGAAAGTTTGACCATCGGTTGCGCAACTTAAGTGGGCAGGAGGCAGATCTGCACTTGGAACCAGGGCTCTGGGAAAAGAGACGGCCTCTATGGATGGATTCCAAACCCTGGGATGGGAGAATGTGGGCCCAGTAAGTCTGCGGTCCCGAAGCTCCACATGACCCTGAGAGCGGCGTGGAGTGTATGTGTGAGTACGTGTGTCTACGTGACTGTGTGTGTGTGTGTGCGTGCGTCTCTCTGTGTGCGTGTGTACGTGTATGTCTGCATGTGTGTGCGTGTGTGTCTGTGTGC
>NW_027397090.1:19232088-19261378 GCF_003265705.2 Callorhinus ursinus
TGTGTCTGTGTATGTCTGCATGTGTGTGCGTCTGTGTATGTGTGTGTGTCTGTGTGTGCATGTGTGTACGTGTATGTCTGCATGTGTGTGCATGTGTCTATGTCTGCATGTGTGTACGTGTGTCTGCGTGTGACTATGCATGTGTGCCTGTGCATGTGTGTGTGTGCATGTGTCTGTGCATGTCTGTGTGTGTGCACACACATGTGGAGCAGAGCTCCCTGCTCCAGACAACCCCTTCTCTGCAGGCTAAGTTTTCAGGCCACCCTGTCGTCCCTCCAAGCTCCTTGCTTAGCAGTGATCTCTGGTGTCTGGTGGGCCTGACGATGATTTTTAAATCTTTTATGCCAGTGACCACTTTGTCTCTCGTATCTTTACCCCGTGTCCTGTTACCAGTGTTGAAAGACAATTTAAGAAGAAAACTCCCTTATTTGCTTACCCCTCTGAATCTGACTTGATTTGGATTACAATGAAGCAGAGTGTTTTCTGTGTTAACCTAGAATTTTCCAACATTCCTGTGGCATCTATACCACACCGGCCTGAGTCTCCAGGATAATAACCACCTGCGAACATCCTGCATTTGAAGATTAGGTCCTTGCATTAACCAACCAACACAGGCTCATACTTGGCCCCTTTGGACTCACTTTGGTAAAGACATCACTAGGCCCGTGTTTCCCTGCACCGTGTCATGTACAGAGTAAATTCCAGGGCTTTGAAAAGCTCTAGAACATAGGACTCAGACACCTAAATGCTCCCCTCCCTCTTACCTGTCACTCACTGATGTTTTAGTCAATCAATCAGCTACCACCATGGCGCCAGGCCAGAACAGGACCACATGTCTGTCCTCAAAGAGCCAGCGATCGAGTAGAGTGGGGGCGACACTCTCCTGGGAGGCTCTCCCACAGGGCACAGCGGGCCGAGATTTGGTGGGGGCTCCCAACCCAGCCTGGGAGGTGGGCAGAGGCTTCTAGAAGGAAGGGCCTGCCATCTGTCTTACAGAATGGATACAACACACAGGCCCCAGCAGCAGAGGGCTGGGCGGCGGGCTCCAAGCCTGGAGAGCGTGTGTCCTCTGGGCATCACACGCAGTTAGAAATGACTTGAGGCCTGTGGGTGTGTGGGCATGGGGACGGGAAGTTTGGGCCGGCAGAGTGGCAGGAAGGGTCACACCTGTCGGTGGCCATGCTGAGCATTTCCAGCTGTCCCAACAAGGCTTTGAAGCAGGTAGCTGTCCTGAGCCAGTGGGCATGTGAGCACACATGTTGGCCATGCTTTCTGCTTTTGGAGGTGCTCTGCCTCGAAGGAGCAGGAAGGCGGAGGCCTGGAGGGGGGCTGGCTTGGGCTGGCCACTGGGGGTTGCCAGAACTTTCACTTCTGAGCCAGGGATCGGCCGGCAGACTGGCGGGCAGGGACAGCCCCGTGACCGGTCACTGGGAACATCACAGAGGTTGTGACTTGCACTTCTGGTCCACAGAAATGCAGATGTGGAACCTCAGGGATCTGCTCTTTAACCGACCGACAGGCGGCCCGGCACACTCGGGGCTGAGGGTCCTGAGTGGCAGATCCCACCCCACCCGATGCATCAGCAGCACCTGGAGGAAACTGCACACTCCTGGCCCAGCCACAGGCCGGCAGCAGAACCAGCTGGCCAGGCGGCCACCAGGCCCAGGAGCTGCCCCACCTGTGGGTCTGGCTTACCTGAGCCTGCATCCCCATCTCGCCATGTAGCCGCCAGACATCAACGTTGCCTGGCCTTGGTCTCCCACGCCCTTTCGATAGGGAGACATTGGCTCAGGGTGCTTGGAGGGTTCCCCTTGCTCTCCTGCTCATCCTGCTGGCTCCTGCCAGCACTGTGTCAGGATGCCCTGTGGGGTGGCTGGGTCCATCTCCTGCATGTCCTAGCCTCTCCCTGGGGAGGAAGGAGTCCACTCCCACTGTCAGCCCCCACCCCCAGCCCTTGCTCGAGCCCTGTAAAGCTCCTGCCCTCTCTGCCGGCCGCCCATGCCGTCTTGGGCAAATCCCCGAGGGTTTCACCAAACCCTGTCCAGACTGCCCTCCTGGCCCGAGCAGGCGAAGGCAGCCAGGAGAATTCCACAGTTCTAGCTGATCAGTCCACTTCACGTCCACCATGTGGCCCTGAGCGGCCCCTGCCTCCCTGGTCCTCTGTTCACCTTGCTCAGAGACAACCCTGTCACGGTGCGTCTCCATACGCAATGCCCTGGCCTTCCGCATCACTCACTGCTTTGTTCTTACACTTAGGAAACAGAAGGAACAGAAGGGACACAGACGTGCTCCCACGTCACAGCCACCAGGCCACCAGCCCTGCCCTGGACACCCAACTTCCTTCCTGTTGGGAGGGAGGAACGCTCCAGAAGCTGCCCACACCAGCCGCCCACTGGTGCCGGGGCCCAGTCACCACCCTGCTCCTGAGCAGGAATGTGACAGCCAGGGCCCCGCTGTCCTAATTAGGGCGAAAACATTGGCTCTGAGGTGTGTTATGGGCCAGTGCATCCTCAGGTCGAGTGAAGGTGACAGGGGGCATGGCTGTGAGGGTCCTGGGTGGCTCCCAGGAAGGTGTAGGGGTCAGTACCCCACCTTGGGGCAGAAGAAGGAGACTCCCCTCCCGGGCTGCCAGGGCCTGACAGACAGCAGAGGCTCCCAGAACAGCCTGGGCCAGGGCCGGATGCGGTCAGTGGGGCGGGCCGTGTGGGTGGGAGCCCAGGCCAGTCTGCCTCCCGAGGCCCTGCGCACCCTGTGGTGGCCCGCAGATTCTGCAGGAATTCCCGAGGAGGCCGGCAGGGGGAAGTGGGCTAACCCCTGGGTTCGTGGTCTGGGGAAATCCTGTCTTTCTAATGACGATTTGAAAATGGATTCCTTTTCTGGCCTTTTAGTGCGGGAAGAACGCTTATCCACAGTGGCTGTGCACAGCGCCCTATTAATGTGCAGAATCATAGCGAAGCAAAGCTCAAGCCCGCTTTCTGATACTGTGAATGCAGCTTTTTGTTTTCAGGCACCTTGGAGAGACGGTCGAGGACAATGCCATCAGGAAAAATGAACAGCAAGAGAGTCGATTGCCCCAGCACAGTTCCCATTCCAGGCACTTTTCAAGGGTGTCCTCAAAGCAAGAGCATTTGTGACGCTTGGCATGGGGTTTTTGAGACAAACACTTGACTTTCAACTTCACCTGCGGGCTTATAGATGGCGTCCTCCTTCCTTGGGTTAGCAAGCTCCCTCTCTGTCTCTCTGACATGCAGACATTTTCTGCTTTAGGCTTTCTGAGTAGTGTCCTCTCCCGAATCCCTTTGCAGGGGCTAGACTGCAGAGGACGTGGTCGGGGTGGGGACCTGAACCATGAGAAACCTTCCTGAAGGCACTCAGCTCTTGGTCATGACGCGGTATAGATCTGAGCTCAGCGAGCAGGAACAGAGACCCAGAAACACAAGGAGAGGAAGAAGGGCTGGTGTGTCAGGAGGCCTTCGGGAGATGCTGAACCCCCCAGAGCAGGGAGGACCCCTCCATGCAGACAGCCTGCTCGGCACGGCGCAGCAAGCAGGAGCTGGGGCTGATGCCCGGGTGGCAGTCTGCACTCACTGGCGGCCTGTCTGACGGACTCAGGCAGAAGAAACTGTGTCGCAAGTCAGGGTGCAGAATTGGAGAGAGGCCACCCACCGCAGCGTGTCCAGAACGCTGACTCCGTGAGGCCCACCATGTTGCACTCAGCCCACCGAGACCCTTCCCCAGGAGTCCCGAGATAAGGGGGGAAGCTGGAGACCCCGCCAGAGCCACAGTTCATCTCTCCTTATTCACGAAAGCCCTGAAAGTCCACTGACATTTATAACCCAACTTGATTTCGTGAAACACCTGCCCCTGCTACTAAATGTCTTAAACTTTTACCTTGGATTTGACCGTATTTTTCTCCTTCGATTGATTCTGCCTCTGAATGAAGTCATCGGGATCCAATGTTTTGGAGTGCTGGGAGGGGAAGTTTGTCCTCCTGTCTGCGGGGTGGGAGCTAGACACCTCCACCCAGGCCAGGACCTGCTGACCTGCAGGGCGAGGGGAGACCCGCGGGGGCAGACTGGGTGACTTCAACATATTTGTTGCTTTTTAAAAAAGTGTTTAAGTACAAGGCATTAATTTCTGATATGGCCATTACAAGAGAACCACCTCTGGGAAGTAAATCCATTGTGATTCCACACAGATATACTGGGTTTCGTGGCCCCACTGATGCCCTGGGCAGGTGAGGCTGGGGCTCCAGGGGCTCTAGGAGACACCTCCTGGGTGTGCCATTCCCGGCCCGATGGGAAGCCCTTCTGGGTACCCGCGAGTCACAGTGAGCAGAAGGTCTGTCCTTACCAGGGTCAGGCTTGGGGAGCCCATGGAACGTGGCAAGGTTTGGATGCCAACCCGTTACCTGTCCAGGCAGAGAGTGGCAGGGTGGGCTTTCCACAGAGAACCCCAAACACCTCAGAGTGTGGCATGAGTCCACTTCCCCTCACATTACAGGAGAGAAGTCCAGAACCTCGCGGCTCCCAGCTTTGTTTTTGGCAACTGTCTGTCTCGCTTGCTTTCCCACTCAGCTTAAGGTCATCCATGTCGCCCTATACTATCGAATCATTCACGTCAAGTCCAGTGGATGGTCTTCAGAGAGGGAGTGCAGATGTCTGGCCTGTCCCTCTGCTTACAGAGGCCGGCACAGGCTGCGCCAGGTAATGACTCTGATCATAGCAAACTGGTTTTGTAAATTAGCACAGGTTAATGAGCTCACTGGTAAAACAAGAAAATCGTTTGAGGGACCATCTTCACCAAAACCTAGAAATTCGCTCCAGCAGCTTGCCCTCAGGCACACACTCGGTCTTACTCGGCAGAAGTTGTTACACTGTTCGAGAACCACCCTGAACAGTGCAGGAGGCTGCTTTCAAGGATGCCAGGGTCCAGAGCTGGAGAGGGCCCTCGGTTGGTACCTCATCCCTGTTTAGGGGAGCGGATGACACGTGCAGTGGGTTTTGGTGCACCTGGAGACAGTCACCAACCGTGGTCCCCAAGCCTCATCATAGGTCAGTCTCCTGGGAAGCCAGGAGAATGGGTTCCTGCTGCCTTTGAGCCCAGCTGGGGGGCAGGTGTGGACTGGGCCTCCCGCAGGCGCCAGGTGGAGGGGTGCTGGTGCCCACTGGACAGAACCTCCACTCTGCAATTCTGGATTCCCGCTTCTCCCTGCGAGGACCCTCTCGGTCAAAATCGGCCAGTCTTGCTGATGTTGGGACACTCCCAGCCCGCTGCCTAACAACAACAAAACCATTTGATTTTGCCCTCCCCGGTGCTTGTGGTCGCGTATGTGTTTTCTTTGTCCAGCTCTTCATATTTTCCACAGTCTGTTGTTTACTTACACGTTTGTTTTTTTTTGTTTTTGACCTACATTTTTCTGGTGTTTAACTCTTCTGTCTCAACTTTTATCAATTTCTTTATTTCTCTATTTTTATCAATTTCAAATGTCACGTTAGTCTGTGGTCTATTTGTCCTTCCCTATTTTTCTTTCTTTTTAATGTTTCTTCTGTGATGTCTCACATATTTCTTTTCTCTCAAACCTTGGATTAAGGTAAATAACTGCTAGGAATTCATAAGCTTCTTTAAGTAAATAAATGCTCGGAAATCATCACTGTGACATACTTGCATTCATCTTACTCCGTTCAATAATATGCGCTTAGTACTCATAGAAATGAGAAGCTGATTTCCAAAATATTAAGCAAATAAATTCTCAGCAACTGAAGTGCACACGGGTAAGTTTTTGGCGTGGTTTCCTGGGCACCGTCCCCAAAATGGCAGGCGGCAGGTGATGCTGGGGGCCCTGCACGGAGGGACACGCTTGTCCCATCAGTGACCACCGGCCCGGCCTTTCTCTTAAGTCCTGAAACGGGTTCTGCTCTAAGCTGCGCATGGTGTGCTCACTGGAAAATGCATAAAGCTCTCGATCCATGTCCTGCCAGGAAATTTTCTCATAAGAGGCTTGTTTTCTTCATGTCGTTGCCCTGTCTTCCTGAACAAATACAGCAGGACGCTGGAGCTTGTGAGGAGCTGTGGGGTGGAGGGTGGGGTGCCAGTAGCTGCAGCGGGGGATGGGGGAGGGACGTGAGCGGGGCAGCGCGAGTGTAGACCCGAGGTGCTACACATATCAATGTTCACCACAAAGTTCTTCCGGCTTCTCTGTTTATTGGGAACATTTCACAACAGTATGTTGGGGAGGAAAGGGCAGAGGGAGGTGGGATGGGGGCTCAAGACCTTGTGATCCCCCATGACTTTGATTTTCTCCCCCAGCTGGTCGTGCACAGCTGAGCCTCGGCCACGGAGCGGGCAGGGGCGCCTGGAGTTGTGAGGTGTGAGGCTTCTGGAGGAGATGTCTGTCCTCCTTGGCCAGGATCCCACTGCAAACCCTCTCCTCTTCTTGACTGTCCAGATCAATGCTGAGCACAGAGTGCATTCCCAGAAACAATTTCAAAGTGGATTGGTCAATCGGTTGTCCCGGTGCATTTCTCATTCTGCTGGCAAACCAGGGCAGGGTCAGCGGAAGCAGAGTGACCCATCGCCCTCAGCCTCTTGCATGTTGTAGGCATTCCGTTCCTTCCTTGTGCAACAAGTATTTCTTGGGGGTTACCAGGGATCAGGCTCTGGGAACAAAGCTGAACAAAGGCCATCACCGAGTCTCAGGAATTTATAGGAAAACAGCAATGGTTATAGTGCCCACGTTTGCTGGGGGAGGTCTGCCAGAGCAGACCCGTCGAGCGCTCTGCCCTTGCCCCTCACCCACCCTGTCGTTTCTGCAAAAGCTCCAGAGCAGGCTGGGCAGTTGGTGGTCAGGATCTGGAGAAGGGGCCCCCCCATGGGGGACAGGGCTGCCTCCACAGCAGGCAGGATTGAGCTCAGGGACCCAGCCTCCATCGGCACCCCTCCCGTCTCCCCCACCAAGAGCTTCCTGTAATCTCCTCCACATGAATGACTGCCACCACACTGCCTCGGCATCTGCCTTGGAAAGGACCCAAACTAAGACACAAACACTAACAGCCTGGGTCCGGGTGGGAGCCAGGTGGGGGCCTGGTGTGTGGCTCTGTCCAGCAGGCAGGGTGGGTACTGTCCAGGTGGGGTCCAGCGGGTCCAGGTGGGATCCAGGGGGGCCAGGTGGGGGCCAGGTGTGTGGCTCTGTCCAGCAGGGGGGGGGGGGGTGGGAAAGCCGCATGGAACAGAGGCGAGACAACACAGCAAGCTTGGGACAGCTTCTCAACTGAATCTTTTACCCACAAGTCAGTGGTTTTTCAAAAGCCCATAGAGCAGGGTGTTTTATCCTTGGCACCACTGATATTTTGGGTCAGATAATTCTTCCTTCCAGGGGCTGTTGTGTGCACTGTTGGGTGGGGCAGCATCCTGGCCTCTGTCCCCGACGCTGTCCCTGAGATGCTGGTAGCACCCTGTCTTCCCAGCTGTAACGACCAAAATGTCTCCAGACATTCCCAAATGTCCCCTGGGGGATCAAGTCTCATCTGGTTGAGAAGCACTGATGTAGATCTTCTGAAGGAGTTTGGAAATAACATCAAAATTCCAGAACACACCCAGAAGTATACTGCCACTGGTGTGACCATGTGTGTGGGGCTGGCCCAGAGGCCCCCTCGCTGACCCGGGTGCCCTGCACAGGAATGTGTCCCAGCTCCTTGGTCGCACGCTGACCCCACAGACGCAAGGCTGCAAGTTTACGTGGGGGTCCCTTAGAAGGGTGGAGTGGGAGAGAGTAGAGCTGAACCTGCCTGAGTCCCCCCACCACCGTGGCTGGTTTCCGAAGCCACAGGCTTGCCCCTTCTCAGCTGCAGGCCATGGGCAGCCTCCAGGCCACACCAGTGGGTTTTCCACATGGGCTGGGCCAGGCCCCAGGGACGACGAGCGTGTGTGGCCCCGCTGGGGTCTGGGCTGCCTCCCAGGACAGCTCAGAGAGGGCTTAGAACGGAAACACGCTGGGGGAGTTTCCTGTTCTCCCCCCAAGCAGGCACAGACCCCAGACCCAGTTCCCGGGACCCCAGGGGACAGTTACATGTGTCTGCATAGACAAGGACACTCCCTGTTCAGCAGGCTTCTCCCAGATGGTATCCCGGTGTTCACAGGGGGCTCGATACAGACAGGGGTGTGAATGCACGGAGGACACTGTCCCGTCCTGGATCTGTCAGATTCAGTATGGAAGACAGGGTGAGCGCATCACAGAGGAGAAACCATCTGCGCTCACTGTCCCATGGATGAATATCACTTCAGACCCCTGGATGCTGCCTAGGGACCTGGGCACACACACCCCCACACTGCCTGAGGTCCCGGCTCTTCACAGAGACGCTTCTGGGCATCTCTGGGTGGGCTTGCCTGTCAGCTCTCCTGTCTCCCTCCCCCACTGTCCCTAAGACGGTCTCACTCCCGGAGTGGCAGTGAACGTGTCCGCCGAATGGGTGGAGGCAGCCTGGTCTGGAGCCATGGGGGAGGTGGTGAGGATGCCTGGGTCCCAACCCTCCACGTGCTGAACGCCGAGTACAAGTCCCCGTGGTCCTAGGAAGCAGCTTCTTGTATTTAAGCAAATGTGCCCAGCTTGTCCGTGGACAGTGTTCTGAGAAGCAGGAGCATCTCGGATTTTTCTGTGAGGTCAGAGAATGGCTGTTTAGTTGTGGGGTTTCATCCTCAGACTGGAGAGCAGGCAAGCAGGCTGAAGGGGTGCCCAAGATCGCTGTGGCATGTGAGAGCACGCCCTCCCGGAGACAGACCGAGCACAGAGGCCCCTCCGACCAGCCACCCGCCCACCGTGGCCGCCGCAGGGAAAGCCGGACGCAGCCCGGAGGAGGCAGGAAGGTGGCGGTGAGAGGAAAATCACCACTGCTCCTCAGCATCCTGCTGACCACACCTTCGGGAACAGTTTCCTGGGGCTGCGGGATTGTCCCAGCGGAAGGATCACCTTCTAACCAGATCCCTTGCCCCGACTGCAGAAGCTGGGTGGGTGTGGCAGGGGACGGTCAGGGCACGGGCACGGCTCGCCCTTGCCTGCCCCTTCTGTGAACGCCCAGGACTCCTCCTTTCTTGGGTGGCTCTCTTTTGGATTCTAGGTTAAGTTGACAATTAATTGGTCCCTCCAGCGAGCATACACAATGGTTCACCCAGCTCTCTGTCCAGGAACACCACGGACCCTCAGAAACCTCTCCCAACAGATAGGAGTTCTCAAGGTGTGGCCCCAGGACCGTCAGCATCTGCATCACCAGAGAAATGCAGATTCCTGGGCCCCAGCCCAGGCCCTCTGGGTCAGGAGCTCTGAGGGTTTTGAAAAGTCCTCAGGGGTTCCAAGGCCCAAGAACCGGTACAGTGGAGACTGGATATCTAAAAATGCCTTCACAGCAGATGCTTGCTCTGGCCATGTGGACACATAAAATTAATCACCACAGCAGAGCCACTGGGGGGGCACGGTGCTCCGCGGAGCCATGCAGAGAAGAAGCTGGTGGCAGTGGTTGCTCAGCGGGGCTGGATGCATGTGCGTTTGCTCAGGGACACACTCACACTCACGCTCGCACACGCACACACACGTGGGTCACAGGCTGTAGGAATGTCCACCCAAGTGCTCCCCGAGCTGAAAGAATCATCATGCTGAGGCTTTGCTTTGCACCATCTCCTATATACACATTGCTACACATTCACCAAAGTGGGTCCCAAGCGACACTGAGTTACCCCAAGCCCAGAGAACACCACTGGGAACCCCGGCCAGGTCTGGGAAGGCAAAGCCCACAGAGTTTCGCCAGTTTCTGCTTGGACCCTCCTAACTGGTGGAAGGCGAGCTGGGCAAGAATCCCTTAGTTTGTGAGACGTTAACCCTCATAGTTACCGCTGATGCACCACGTGTGGGCCATCCCCAACGAGGGCATCTGTCTGTCTTCTCCTCTGGGTCTCACCTCCCAAAAAGTACTTCTGTCTGACATACGTCCATCTCAAGAGTTCGAATTCAGCGTTGGACCTTTAGAGGGCTGTGATTTCTGCCATGGTCCTTTCTTTCCACCAGAGCTGTTCTCTCGTTCTTGGAAACGATGGGGATAAAAGCCACAGTGATCCAAGAGCTCTGTGGTGGAATTCTTCCCGACTCGAACGGGGCCTGTTGCAGGGGCATGCTTTCTCGCGGCCAAATGATGGGGGAGCATGGGTCTCCCGGAGCTCCACATTCACAAAGCTTTGGACCAACTTAAACTGATAACAGCACTGAGTATGCATGGGTGACATTTTAGAAAGTTGTTGCCTCTGAGTTGTGTTTGTTCAAGAATGTTTCACACGTGTGTTATTGTGAAATGCACAAATCACAGAACAGCATAAACCAGCTCCTCAGGGTCCCATTGGTGGTGGTTGTGCAGAGAGTGGGGAGGGCGACAGGGAGCCAGCCCAGCCCTGGGCGTCAGGAGCGTGCGAGGCTCTGAGGACTCTGAGGGGGCAGGAGCCTCTCAGGCGAAGGTGGTCTCTTGAGCAAAGTCAGAGGGAATGGGGCTCTGCTGGGCAGGGGAGGAGAAGCACCAGCTGCTGAAATTGGCTGGGGGGATGTCGCCGGCAATTTCAGGACAGGCACATGGAAGCCGTGTCCGGACAAGTGCTTTGTTCTTCTGGCTTTCCCCAGCGTCTCCAGGGACCCCTGGCCTGGCAGGTGGACTTCACAGCCATAGGGAGGAGTGGAGTTGAAAGTGAGCCCTGGGGCTGCAGTGGATGTGGAAATGGGCCCCGGGTGCCGATGCCGATGACGCTGGGAAGGGTCTCAGCTTCTGGCTGAGCCCTCGGCCGGTGGCTGGACGTGCCTCTTCAGAATGGGCAAGCCAGTTAATGAGAACGTTTCCAGCGTTTATTGGCCTCTACTGGACAGGTATGAATGTGAACAAGTCACTTCACACTCAAGTCTGCATGTTGCAAAGACGGATTAGATGACTCCTAAAAGAAATGCGAGCTCGGTGGGCAGATGGCTTCAGTTTTGAGAGTATTTATAAGGTGTGGTGGCTTTTTGGATGGAGGGTGTAAAATAAACCTGTTCAGAGCAAGCATCTGAGCCCGAGCACACCGATGTGGACAAGTGCTGGAATGTTGGCCAGGTGTGTTTTGCAATAAGAAAGTCTGACCTCAGTTTCTCTTGGGGAATTCATATATAGATGTTCACTTTCTTTCTGCTGTTGGACAATTAGAAGCCACACAGCAGTGAGTGTCTTCGTAGGTACCTGATTTTTTCCCCTAGGATACATTTCCAAGTGGAAATGGGATTGCCGAGTCAGATGGTGGAGGCACGTTCTTCGTGACTACGTGGGGTACTGGCCTTTCATTTTGGTGACTCCCCGAGCTGGTGCCAGAAATGCCACTTCTGACCATATATCCGATTCAAACAGCTCTCTGGTGACTGTTACAACCCTTCTAAGGAAGAAATGCATCCAATGGCCACCAGCCCAGGCGGACGTGGGACACACGGTGTGCTTCCTCAGCAAGAGGGAGACCCTGAGCTGGGAAGGGAACCAGCACTTTGGGTGTCCCTTATGTACCAGGTTATATGGCTATTTCCTCAATAAGCCCCTGATGGTCCACCCTCTTGTTTTAGAAATGTTCTAATGTTTCATTTGGATACAATGTTGTATTTACACAGGAGTCATAAGAACAGTGCAGAGAGTTCTACTCTTCACCCCTTGTCCCTGATGTTGCAATCTTACATAACCACCCACATAACCACGGGACACATTATTCACTTCAGTCCAGAATATTCAGACGCCACCCGTCTTTCCGGTGATGCCCTCCTTCTGCCCCAGAATCCCATCCAGAGTTCCCCATGGCATCTGCTGTGTGACTTACTCCCCTGGGGTCATGTTTCCGTGACCACCCTATTCTGCCGAATGTCCCTCTGATGCCTTCTGGTAGTTCGTTACACCAGGCTTATGTACTGGGGGGAGAACCCTCACAGGTGCATCCTCATGGCCTCACACTGGGGGCTGTGTGTGACCCAACAGCCCCCCTGGTGCTGGTACCCCGGATCTCCAGGTCCAGGCGGGGTCTCCGTGAAGTGTCGGTTTTCTCTCCCATGAATTAGAAGCCGGCTCACACTAAAGGGGAGGAGAAGTGGGACCCACCTTCTGGAGGCAGATCAAAGAATCTGCACATATGTTAAAACCACCGTGGTCATTAATAAACATTTTGTGGTAGGGACTTTGAGGCTGAGCCAGGGCCCGCTGATTCAGCATCGGCCGTGGCCCTTGCCAACAGCAGTTCTGACTGTGGTTCTCAGGGTGGTTTCCTCTCCCCTCAGTCCTAATATGTGTATTATTTGGAATTCTTGACAGAAGATTTGTCCCATTTTCCCATTTATTGATCTTCCAGTCATTTACTCGTGCCAGCACGCACTCACGGATATTGAGTTTCTTCTCTGGGTTACAATCTGATCTTTTCCTCATTTATTTTGTTGCTCAACTCACTCCGGCGTTGGCCTCCGGGATTTTCCAGGTGGGCCCCTGTGCCGTCAGAGTGCCCCACCTTGTTGTCTTCTCATTCTTAGTTTCTGGAGCAACAAGATGTCCCAGGCTCATCGTGTGTCTTCTGCCCCCGTGCTAGGATCAGCCGTGTCTCCTGGGGCTTGTGGCGCCTTTGGTTGGAAATTGGTATTTAGGAACAAAGGGGCCTGGATCCGCTTGCTGACCCTGGTGGTGGACGGCACTGGCTACCCTGCATGTGCTCCTGCGTCTCCGTGGTCCCCCTCGTATGATGGCAGACGTGGCTTCGCGCCAGCCTCTTCAGTTTTATTGCATCATCAACCTGTTGATTCTGTGGTTGGATTTAGGATAGGGAATTAAAAATGTCGTTTGGGGGGTTCATACTAATGATGCTTCTCAGAAATCTTTTTTGTTGCATACTTGAGTTTCTAGTCAAGAAAAGACTAATCCACACCCAAAAGCTCATGTGTGTGCTGATCAGCAGAGGGTTTGAGCTCCAGAAAGCCAACTCAGGTTTGCTTTGTTTTCCTTGAGGTCTGGCTCTGCAATTCTGTGCTCCCGGGCTTCAGAGAACCAGGAGGCCTGGAACCTCCTGCCCCCCACTTTCTCCCCCAGCCGACAGCGAATGTCCGTTTGCCCCCTGCATGGCTGATCTTCCAGATGTTTTGATGACCTGTAGCTTGGTCTCGATAATAGAAACAAATTCCATTTTTGTGATTGTTGTTTTAATATTCATGTTCCTAGCCTCCCACACAGTGAAATTTTAAGAAAATGTCTTTAAGTGGATCTCCCTCTCTTGTCTTCCATGTTGCCCTAGCATATCATTTTCAGAAGGAAACCGTTGGGGCTTCCTAAGTTGAAGGTGCCGCTGATTTGCATGCAAAAATTTTGGGGGGGAGAAATCCATGGCTAATCTCTGCCAGCGGAATTATTCTAGCTGAGTTAGTGTACTGGGGGAAGAGCTGGAAACACATAAACCACCCCTGTGCAAAAAGCCCCCATGTCTGCTGGAATACTTGCAGCTGTAGATGACAGAGGCCCCGAATCAGAATCCTGAAACAATAGGAGTGGGGTTCGGGTAAGGGTTGATTCAGAAGCTATGTGATGGCCCCAAGAACCCTGAATACAGGAGGTCATATGGGGTGGCTTTTAAATCTTATCCTTAATAATATTTTTGGAAGGTATAAGTTCCTAGAATTAAAACGATTAGAAAAAGAGATTGATGGTTTTCACTTTGTTTCTTTGTAGATATCTGGACTTTGACAAATGCCACATTAAACACAATCCTCCCTCCAGCCAAGGATACCCCTGCCAGCATCTTGGATTGCTCCAGTGTCTGTGAGCACCAGTGCTCAAAGCAGATTGACCATCCTGTGATGACCTCACCCACCCCACTTGGCACCCAGGCTATGGGGCCATCTTGTCATGGCTTAAAGCCACTTCTGACTCGGAGCAGATGCCCAGCCTTCTGCTTCCTCCCTCTGTGAGGGCCTCTCTGACTTTGAAGAGTTTCCTGCTCCTTTGATGCCCTGCCCATGGTTTCATGGCCTTCTTTCCACAAACCAGATCTCATACAGCTTGATTTGACCTCTTCTCTATCCCTCCAGATTCTTGTCTCCATGTCCAGCTGCCGCAGCTGCTGCACCTTGAATCCTTCCAGCCACCCGCCTTCTCTCTAACTAAGGCTTCATCCCACAGATGGACGTGACCAGGGCTTTAGGGATCCTCACCCCAGCTGGGCTCGCAGAGCCGATGGGCTATATGTTCCGTCCCTGTGCTGTTCCTGGCATCCCCCCTCCTGTGTACAGAATCCCACTCCCAAAGGGTAGGCACTTGGAGGAACAACAGAATTGCTTAGCTAGGTTTATTGCCACGAAAAGGGAAAAAGAAATCCCCTGTTAAATGACCCTGTAAAAATCTTAATTGTTTTGTATAAACAAAATGTTTTCATGTCATTATACCATAAAATATCATAACATTTCTGCAGGACAAGAAAGGCTATTCTCCAAGGATTTACTGAGAACACCCTCTCATACCCGTCAGCAAGTAAACAAAAACCGAAATGATACATCTTCTTGGTGGAGAAAAACTCGGGGCAAAGCATTGCCTAAGACTGTAATTTGCTAACTGCAGTGATGCCCAACTTCCCTGGGAAAGGACGAAAGAGTGAACTGAGGACCTGATTTAAGATATTAGCAGTTTTGCTTACTTCTTCAAGAACTGTATTTACTACCTTGAAATTTATGTGGGCCGATCTTTGCTTTGTGATGAATTGTTTGTATGACCCAACTATGCACAGTTTCATTTTGTTTATTTTTGAACTTCAGAAAAGGATACCATCTTATATCTATATATAGTGTCCCCTGGGTCTTGCTTCTTGCCATGCAACTCTGTACTGACGCCCATGGTCTTGTGCATCGCTTATGCTCAGTCACTTGGAATAGACCACAGAGTAATTCTTCCACATATGGACTTTTTCATGGTCTCAGAGTCTTAGCTAGCACTGACATCTTTGTGCAGATGCTCTGGGGCACGTGTGTAGGAGTTTCCCACAGATACACACTGAAAAACAGAGTTGCTGAGTCATATGTATGTGGTTATCCAACTTTGAGACATAACAGTCAGCTCACCTCCAAAGCGGTCCTCTGATCTGCACCCCCCAAGACTGTGTCTGAAGCCCTGTCCATCCGCAGCCTTCCCCACTGCTGCCATTCCCAGATTCCTTATTTTTTGGCCAATCAAATATGGGTAGTTTAGTATCACATTTTGGTCTTAATTTGCACTTTATAAGTAACAACCTCCAAATCTCTGACACCAACTAGGTGTCCAACAATTCAATTCAATTTGATCCTGATGCTTTCGACCAAGAGTTAGCACAGATCCCACAGTTAGGGGCTCAGCCCTGCAACGCTGCCCCCACTTCTGACACCAGCTGCAAATGGGGCGCCCAGAACACCCATACTTTTGCCTGTCCAACTACAAATGTGGGGGCTCCCACAAAACCCTTAGTTCTGATCATCGTCTTAATGTATTATTGTATGGGGATAAATACACTTGTGTTAATTTCCTAGGGCTGCCATAACAAGTATCACAAACCAGGTACTTAAAGCAACAGAAATTTGGTCTGTTCAGTTTTGGAGAGCAGAGTCCTCAAATCGAGGTGTCAGCAGGACCATGCTCCCTCTGAAGATGCTAGAGAGGAAGCTCCCTTGCCTCCTTGAGCTTCCAGTGGTAGCCCACAATCCCGGGTGTTCCTGAGCTCACAGTACATCACTGTAGTGTCTGCCTCCATCCTTGCATGGCCTGTCCACCCCTATATGGCTGTGCCCACATCACCTTCTCTTATAAGGACACCAGTTATTGGATTTAAGACCACCCTAGTCCAGTATGACCTCATTGTAACCTAATGACATCTGCAAAGACCCTGTTTCCAAATAAGATCATATTCGGAGGTGCCAGGTGGGCATGAATTTGGGACACTACTCAACCCAATACGTACCTCCCTCACAGACTTATTGCAAGCAGTAAACCAGATGCTGTTTCTAAATCACTTAGCACTGTGCATTGTGGGCACACAGTAGGCCCTTAGAAAGTGTGTGTGTGTCCACGTGTGCAGCACATAGGAAGATCCCATGTCCTGTCTGTGTGTTTGTATGTTCACACAGCACAGGTAAATGATATCTATGGGGAACCACCAGGTATTGTGTGGTATAGTTAGGATTGTACAGCATAACGTCTGTCTTGCTTGTTAGAATAACTTGTATTTTTTCTTTCTGCCTTTAAAAGACAGCATAAAACATCAGAAACACCATTTTCAATGGTTGTCTTCCACCATATCGTGATCATTTACTTGTCACATGCCCCTCCCACCTGACAGCGAAGGGGTACCAGCACTCCTGCAATGCACCTCTTCTGTGGAGGCCCTTTTCTGCCCTCGGCTCTCCCAAGAAGGGCAGCAGCAACCACATGCTTCTGAGTCTTGTCTGGGCTTCTGGTTCTGTTTGGAATCAGGGCCACATGTTCTGTGATATCTGCTTCCCCTGAAGGTCTAGATTCACACCAGCTCCCCAGAATAAGTTAACAATTCCCCCGTAGGGTTGGCGCTACAGTTCCTGACCTTGCTGGTCAGCCTGGGACAGTTCTTGACAAGAAGTTTTCGCGAGTCTTTCTCAGTGGTTGGATTACTGGAAGAAGTCAGTCTTACTTCTACAGATGGGAGCCTTTTCCTAATATGAAACACAGGACTGTAGTGAATCCAGTTGTACGTAGGTATAATTTACCCTTTGTCCTTAACAGGATGATTATTTGCTAAGAATTTTTTTAAATTAAATTGAACTATTATCTAGTCTCTGTGAAAGTCACATCTGCATTTAATGTCTCAGGTTAGCAGTTACATCACCCTGAATATTTTCCCGGATGTTCGGGGATAAGCTGGGGATAAGGTGCTCTGAACAGAGATGCTTCAGGTCAGAAATGGGGCCGTGGATGCTCCTGTGCTGTGGGCAGGAGTAGAGGGACCCCCATTGCTCCCTGGGGCCCATGCTGCACCTGCGCTCCATCCCAGGGCCCTTGAGCTGGCACAGAGGGCAAGGGGGGGTCTCTGGGGTGCATGCCCTTGGCCACCCTGCCCTTGGGTGGTGGCCCAGATGGGAGAAGTCTTTCGGAGAGGTATATTCCTACACCTTCCTACAACTGCTTTTCCATTCTCAATAGACTGGCTGTCAGAACCCAAGTCACACTTGTACCAGTTTCTGATGTCATGTAACAGATGGCCGCCATGTTTGGTAGCTTTTTAAAACAACTTAGAGGACTTCCAAATGACCAATAAGGAGCTCCGTGGACTCTTTCTCAAACAAAACCACAATTTCAACTTCAATAACAAACCAACAGTCCTGTAAAGTCTCTGAAAATCATCCTAAAGCCATCCAGCAAGTCATGGAACATTTATTTAAGAAAATGGACTAAACCTCATAAAGGATTTGTCTCACTCATGCAAAGTTGATTTAATCATCCAAAAATTAGTGTAATGCAATATATAATGGAATAAAGACAAAAAAAGATTTTATCAATAGTTGCAGAAAAATTACTTGAAAAAAATCCAAGACTCTTTCATAATAAAACCACTCAACAAACAAGAAGTAGAAGGGAACTTCCTAAATCTGATAAAAAGGACATTTATGAAAAACTCGCAGCTAACATAACCTTAATGTTGAGAAACTAAAGGCTTTCTTTCTAAAATCATGAACAAGATGAGCATATCTATTCTTGCTACTTCTGTTTAACCTTGTACTGGAAGTCTTAGCCAAGACAATGAAAACCAAGAAAATAAAAGAAAAAGAAGAGAAAAGAATACATCCAGATTGGAGAAGAGATAAAACTAATATTCACAGATGGCATGACACTGTATATACCAAATCTTAAAGAATCTACCATAAAAATCTACCATTAGAATTAATAAAGGAGTTCAGTGAGGTATCAGAACATAAGATCAATATACAAAGGAAATTGTATATCTATATACTGGCAATGGACATTGTGAAAAAGAAATGAAAATAAACTTCAATTTTCAATAGTATCAAAAAATAAGATGCTTAGGAACAAAGTAAGCACAAAACTTTTAGACTAGAAACTATAAAACCTTGTTGAAGGCAATTAAATATCTAAATACACGGGAAGACGTTCCATATCGCAGTTGACAAGAGTTAATATTGTTTAAGATCGCCATACTCCCCCCAAATCATCTACAAATTCAATGTGATCCTTATCAAAATCCCAACTGACATTTTTTTAAGCAGACATTGACCAGCTGATTTTATAATTTATATAGAAATGCAAGAGAGGCAGAATAGCCAGAACAATCTTGAAAATGAAGAACAAAGGTGGAGGACTTATACAGCCCAGTGTCAAAACTTAAAACAAAGCTACAGTAATCAAGGTATAATGATAGACATATAGATCAATGGAATAGAATTCAGAGATGAGAAATAAGTATTTACACGTATGGGCAATTTTCGACAAGGGTGCCAAGACAATTCAAGGAGGGAGAGAGTAGACTTTTCAACAAACGGTGTTGGGACAACTGGACATCTATATGCTGCAGACTAGCGTTGGTCCCATACCTCACACCGTACAAAAATGAACTCAAGATGAATCATCAGCCTAAATGTAAGAGCTAAGTCTATAAAACTCTTAGAAGAAAATACAGGAGTGATTTTCATGTTAGCTTAGGCAATGGCTTCTTAGATAATGACACCAAAGGCACAGGTGACAAAAGAAAAAAAGAGATAAGTTAGACTTCATTAAAATTAAAAACTTTTGTGCCCCGAAACGTACATCAAAGAGATGAAAAGACAACCCGTAGAATGGGAGAAGTTATCTGAAATCACATATCTGACTGGGGACTTGTATCTAGGATATATAACGAAGTCTGACAACATTGAAATGATATAGGGCACGTGAACAAAAACAGTCACTAAAGACCTCATACCATATGATTCCATATATATGAAGTGTCCAGGATAGACAAGTGTAGAGAAGTAGAAACTAGATCAATGGTTACTTAGGGGCTAGGCAAGAGTGGGGAGCGGGGGGGATATGGAGTGATAGCTAATGGGTCTGGGGGTTCTTCCAGGAGGGATCAAAATGTTCTAGAATGTTCTAGGATGACTGCATAACCCTGTGAATGTACTAAAATGCAGTGAGTTATAATGGATGAGTTGTAGGTATGTGAAATATATTACAATGCAGTTGTTTTTAAAACAAAAAAACGCACCATTCATAATCCCACGGCATTGGCGAGTCAGGAGTCCTGGCTCGGCTGGACTGAGTTCCAAGCTCAGGATCTCACAGGGCTGCGAACAAGGTCCCCATCGGGCTGTGTGTTCCTCTGAAGCTCGGGGCCCCCTGCCACGCTCCCGTGGTTGTGGGCAGAAGTTGGCTCCTCGTGGCTGGGGCCTGCATGTCTCTCAGGCAGGACGACGTAGCCTTGTTGGCTCACTGTGACCTCCTCAGGTCCGGCACGGTCCGTCGCCTGTGCTGGGCTCTCCTGGGGGGAAGCAGGCCCAGGTGCACCCACACCCCGGCAGGGGATGGCACCGTGCCCCCCCCTGGAGCTGCAGGTCCCCGAATTCCCCCGCTCACCCATGTCCCAGGCCCCCCTACTGGGGTCTCCATGGAGACATTGTTTTTCCCAGTGGAGCCACTTAGTTTTAAACCAAATTTTCTGCCAGAAACTTCTTAAAGGGGCCGATTTCTCTTTCTTCCCTGCCCACCGCGCTCCCTCAGGAGGCTCTCCCTTTCAGCATTTTCACCCCCTGGGATGAGGCAGACTCGTGACAAGCCTCCCTAAAGGCAGCTAGGACCAGTGCGTTTACAGTTTTCACGGGTGTGGGGGAATTACATGCCCCCAAAGCATTTCCCATTGTCGCTGCCATAAAACCTCCCTTGCCTCTTAGAGGCTTCTCGTAATTAATTAGGGAAAGTTTTTATGTGAGGGTTTTCATGTTTATGGAGACATGAAATGACTGTGTGAGTTTCGGGAGAACCACAGAAAGCCTTCATTCTGTGCCCTGTCTCACATCAAACGCCACAGACAACGTGCTGCAGCCCGTCCCCCTCCGCCCCCCCCCCCCACAGCCCATCGCCACGCTCCGCACACCTGTCCTCTGCACACACCCCGGCACACCTGTCCTCTGCACGCCCCCCGGCACACCTGTCCTCTGCACGCCCCCCAGCACACACTTGCACACAGCTGTCCTCTGCACACCTCATAATCACCCTCTACTCTTCCTCCCGAAACATACCCCTGATTCAGCCACTCTCTGAATCAGCAGTTTTTTTATTTCTATTGTTGGCCCAGCTGACGTTTCTTTCTGAGAATGAGCTCACGTGGTTCACCACCTTAGGGGTCCACAGATGGCACGCTCCAACCTCTGCACATGAGATCAGTGTTGGGTGGGAACCGAACAGAAGGAGATGCCCTCAGGCACTCTTGTCCTTGGTCGACAGGAGACGGACCCAGGGCCAGCTGGGGTGGCTCCCCTGGGGGATGGGCGCAGGCAGTTTCTCATCTGCACAGCACTCAGCTCACCATCAGCCCCGTGCACAGCCGGGCTCTTTGCTCCTCGGAGAGGGAAGCCTCCGGGCAAGCTTGGAACTGCTGTCAGATGTCCCCAGGAAGGAGGCCCTTGCTTGGAGGCCATAGCATTCGGCAGAAAAGCCCTGCAGGGCCCGAGGGACATCCGGGCACGGACCGGGTGGACGCTGCCGGTGAGTGTCTGCTGAGGGAGAGACTCCTTCTCGTCACCAACACTGTTCACCTGCCTCCAGCTGGGAAGAGAGCTGAGCTGTCGGAGTCCGAGGAGGGCACGCATGGGGAGTAGACCGTGTTCCCACAGCGGGTTATGGAAGGTGGGATTTGCTAAATAACAGTCTCATCCTCACAGAAAACATGAGATAGAGCTGGAGCCAATTGGCTGGCCTACCTCTCCCCAGCCGGAGAATGAGGCTGCGAGGTGGGGATGGGCTGGGGGATGCTTACAGTCTCAGAATCAATCCCTGACCTGAGTCCCCAAAGCCAGCGTCCTTTGTCCTTCCGTGGGCTCTCCAGGGAGAGACTGTCCCCCCAGAATGCACAGCCCAGCTGTCCAGTCAAGTCCCACTGAGAATCTCACTAAAGCATGCTTTGCCAAAGGGAACTTGATTTTATTTATCTTAAGTTTAAGACATTTATTAACCAAGATGCTCTTGACCTTGACATGAACTGGCTTAACCTTGGAATAAAAATGAAAATCTAGGTTGATGGAGCCTGAACGTGGTTTTGTCCACTGTTTGAAGGTGGGGTGTTGATGCCGTGGTCAGGAAGGCGGGAAGAACCTGAGCACCAGCAGAGAAGCCCCACTCTTGGGGGGTGGGCATGGGACTCCTGGGCTTGGGGTCCATGAGGCATTTATTGGCTCCATGCCTTTGGGGAATGAACCATGGACCTTTGGTGTCTCACTTCCCCCCAGAATGAGATGACTTGTGTGCATGTTCTTTGTAAACTCAAATACTTGGGGGCTCTCACGCTCCAAAACATGTGGGGTGCCCCCCAAATAGTCCATCAGCCACAGAAAGGGTCCACAAGGGCACCTGGGTGGGGTTTGTCAAAGGACAGGAAACGGCATCACCTGGGGAGGGTTTGTCAGAACTGCAAGCCTGCTGCACCACACGGTTGTGACTCAGCCACGAGGCCCCAGGAAACACCGAGCCACCCAATGCTCTCATCTGACCATCGACACGGGGTTGCCTGGCTTTCCAGGCCTCTGGTGGCGGCTGGTCCGCGGCCGAGCTGGCTGGAGCCTGATGCGGCCCTGTGGCCACCCTTCCTAGTTCTTACTCTCTGAACCAAAGGGAAGCCGGCGCACCCACTAAGTCACCGACATCAGGCTTTTAGGTGTCGCTTCCAGGTTATCAACATGAGAGACACACGTCTAGGATTGGTGCCAAGCCAGCATGGGAGCTCCGCAGGAGACAGGGCGAGTGCCAGCCCCGAGCACAGGCTCCCGTCCCCCCTCAGCCCTGCAGCAACTCCTGGCCTGCCCCGGGGAAGTAGCTTGACTGCTCAGAGGCATACGGCACACCTGCTCCCAGCCTTTCTGATAGTCGTGTATATGTGGTGAATCAGTCGCGTGGCTTCTGGCCATGGCTGGCTTTCCGTGCGGCACAATGGCTGAGCCGACGTGAGTGGCCACACGGACACCAGCCCCCCGAGGTCCCACGGATACTCCAGTCCCAGAAGCCTTACAGACGTGGGAGCTGGTCTCTCAGACACAGATCACGTCTGGACCCCGGCCAGGGTGAGCCTACCCTTCACAGGCAGCGGCGATGTACTGGCCTGGGCCACTGCCACGTTGCTCCCCATCCGATCGTCACACGTGTGACACCAGCTCCTGTCCAGCGCCGTGAGCGCCGGGAGGCCATGGTGCTGAGTGAGCAGCCTGGGGCCAGCATCCCCCCACCACCCCGGGAGCTAAGCCAGCACACACATGGTTAACCCCGTGGGCCCAGCAAACAAAGCAGTAAGAAAACCACACACGGGGAGCCCAGCTTGGCCTTTTGTTCATAATTAATGGAAAATGTCCCGTTTCGGAGATCCAGGATTATGCTAACATTCCTGAAGATGAAGAAATCTGTTCTCTGCAATCAGGGAGAGAAAAATGTCTGAGGGCAAGGGACAGGGAGCGTGCCCGCTCGAGGCTCCGAGTTAGGGATGCAGAGGGGAGCCGGCAGCATGTCGCAGATGTCACGTCCTCTGCTGCCCTCCCACGTGAGGCACAGTGACGCCGGTGAGCGGGCACGCGCCGGCAGTCAGGGTGCACGAGAGGACGCAGACCTGCGCCAGCCCCACGACTGGCAGCGCCGGCCCCCAGGGCGCCGTGCAGTGTGGCCAGTGTCTCCTGGGGCCGCACGCCTGCTCACGTCTGGGAGTGGGCACCACGCCACCGCATTCCCGCGTCTCCAGCCCAGTGAGGCGGACACGTGGAACGCCAAAAAGAAAAAGAAAAAACCCTTCCTGCTCTGAACTCTCATAACCAGCATGTGCTCAGAAGAAGCCAACATAAGGGGACGTGTGAGTATACGGATGAGCCAGGGTCCAAGATGAGAGCACGTTATCAACATGCAGTAAGTCCACACGGAACAAACCAGAGAGGAAATAACCACGGCAACGGAACGCACCAAGAGACAAGGAGGTCCTGTCGGCAGAGCTTAAGAATAAAGAAAAAATTGGCTCTTTTTCTACATCTTCATTCGGCTGGAAACTTTATGGGCAAGAGCTCTGCTGACAGGACGGAAACAGGCCCTTTGCTTTCTCGGGTGCTAGGAACGCACAGGACTCTTGCCTGTGAACTTCCCAGCCTGTGACACTCTGCAGGTAAACCTCAGAGATCAGAGTTTGCCACAGACAAGGTCCTGTCCAGCCTCCCACTCCAGTGAGCGCTGTGGTTCCTTTGTTCGGCCCCAGCCATGGAGAGAGAAGGGGTCTGGTCGCGCAGGGTCCCAGAGGAGCTGCTGGGGGTGCTCCAGAGGTTTCCAGCACTCGGGCCATGCACTATCTCTGGGCTGCCCCGACCAAACCTCATTTCTGCATGTTTATGGACTGAATTGTGTCTGCCCCCCACCCCAAAATTCGTATGCGGAAGTCATAACCTCCAGCACTTGAGAACGAGCCATTATTTGGAGACAGGGTCTTTGCAGAAGCAATCAAGTTAAGAAGAGGTCATCAAGGTGGGTCCTAATCCAATATGACTGGCATCCTTACAGAAAAGGGAAGTGTGGACGGAGACACGCACGCCGGGAGGATGAAGTATGAGCATGGAGACAGCCAGCTGCAAGCCACGGGAGCACCTGGACCAAGAACCTCCCTCCTGGCCGCAGAGGGACCCGGGACTGCCCGCCTCCAGAGCAAGGGGGGACGATGGATTTCTTTTGACTCAGCCTCTCCCCCAGCCTGGGGTGCTTTTCTGCAGCACCTTGCAAACTCCTACGCTGGGCCTGAGTGGCGGGGGCAGACATGGTTTCCTGCGTCCCACCTCCCCTTCCTTCTGCCTGTGTGTTCATCGCTTTTGGAGATGGCACTAAATCCCCTTGGCCACTAATTCAGAACTGCCTGTGTGGACCCTCAAATCTCCTGGGGATGCTGTGACCACATCAGTTCTCATGAGGACATCCAGATGGGCCTGGATGATGCGGGGACACCCGCCCGGGGTCACTTAGGGGAATTCAATGCCTTGGCCTTTGTTACTCAAAGCAGGTGCGCAGACCTGGGAGCTCTGTCCATGTGCAGGGCCTCAGAGGCGCCGTCCGTGCCCACAGGGACTCAGTGTCTGTAGCAACCATCAACTATGAAACCAGTGAAGGGAACTCTTTCATGAAGCAACTGTATTTTACAGAATCTCTGAGGTCTTGAAGCTGCTTTGTTTTCGATAAAACAGCATCCTCAGAGTTTGCTTCTTATGCACCACCAATGTCATCACCATCATGTTCTGATTCATACAACGAAACACCGTGGGAGAGTGGGTCTTCAGCGGGTGTGGGGGCTCCAGGCGTAGCTGGTGAGAATTTGTTGGGAATTTGTACATTTCCATTAGGATTCCCCTTTTGCTGGTCATGGGAGTTCTAAATCTTCCATGTGTGTTTGTCTGCGTGTGTGCATGTCTGCGTGTGTGCATGTGTGTACACATATGTGTGGTGCGTGTGCCTGTATGTGTGTCTCATGTGTATGAGTGTGTGGTGCGTGTATGAGTGTGTGTGTGGTGTGTGTGTACATGTGTGGTGTGTGTGTGTGGTGTGTGGTGTGTGTGTGCATGAAAGAAAGATGAAGGTAAACGACACTGTTACACATGTGGTTGGTTTGAACCATTGAGAAGACATGCTTCTCTTTTTTTAAAATTTTTTATTGTTATGTTAATCACCATACATTACATCATTAGTTTTTGATGCAGTGTTCCATGATTCGTTGTTTGTGCATAACACCCAGTGCTCCATGCAGAACGTGCCCTCTTTAATACCCGTCACCAGGCTAACCCATCCCCCACCCCCCCCCTCTAGAACCCTCAGTTTGTTTTTCAGAGTCCATCGTCTCTCATGGTTCGTCTCCCCCTCTGACTTACTCCCCTTCATTCTTCCCCTCCTGCTATCTTCTTCTTCTTCTTTTTTCTTAACATGTGTTGCATTATTTGTTTCAGAAGTACAGATCTGTGATTCAACAGGAAGACATGCTTCTCTTGCTGTCGAGGGGGTCAGGTGCTGGGCTGTGCCGTCGGGAGCCTGGCTCCCAGACACACTTTGGAGTCCTCCACTGGGTCCATCCCCTACAGAAGCCATCAGCCAGTTTCCCACCTTGGTCTTTGGTCTCTTGGAAGGCAGACGTGTGCAGATCTCTGGAGATGGCTTCCATACGAGAGAAGATGTTCAACTTAGAATTCACGTGGGACTCATTACGGGACATGCCACCCGGAGGAGGTGACGGGGGTCCCTGCAGCAGGGCTGGGCGTGCGGACAGGGCCGCCCCCGTGGGACCTCCGGCAGCGGCTGGGGTGTCAGCCTGGCCTCTTCCTGCACTGTTCCGGCCCGGGGCTGTGATTTCTCCCTGCCAGTGAGGCAGGAGCGGCCCTCCACCCAGGGCGCCTTCTCTCCGAGCCGTCTGTCCAGCTCTTTGTACCCTGAGGGGGTCCGCACGCTCGCTGGCCTTCCTCCCCACGCATGTGGGACTCGGGCTGACCCCAGCCCTTCACACCCTGCCTTCCTGGCCGGCGGCACTGGCCACACACCTACCACGGGGTCGAACACCTCCGATGAAGGCGTCAGACTTTTCAGAGCACATCCAACCTGGGACGGCCCTGGAATGTCCCGGAGACCCAAACAGGCTCCAGGAAATCTGTGGGCTTTGGGCGGCGTGGACTCCGCAGCCTTCTGAGTCCTGGAGAACAGAGAGGTTGGAGCTGGTGAGGAGACGGTGCGGGGACAAACGCCCGTGTCTGAGGGACTGATGGCCTCCGGAGATGGCCGGCTCCATTCTGCACACACATTCCTTCAGTTGTGGAACCCGGCTGCCGTGGCCTCTATGAAGTCCCGAACTTCAGTCTCCTTCGGGCACTGGACGTGTCGCTGCCACTGGGTGCGACCACCAGCAGCAGCATCGGCCGTGCCCAGGGGCGTGTGGGCAGGGCCACCCCAAGGCCAGCTCGCAATCCTAGTCCCATCAGCGCCCCTGCCACCGGCAACCCCGGGCCCTTCACTAACACAGCAGCGAACATCCGCACGGGGTTGATGGCGGGAGAACCCCTGCAGTTCTTGCAGCATCCTTAAAAATGCTCACAAACGTTTGTGGTAAAACACAGACAACATAAACTTTGTGACCTTAATGAGTTTCAAGCGCATGACTCACTGGCGTTAAGCACATTCACACGGTAGTGCACCCTCACCACCGTCCAGCCGGAGAACGTTTTTATCTCCCCAAACTGAAACTCTGTCTGCACTAAACAACCCCGTATTGCCTGTCCCCAGCCCCAGGCACCACCATCCTGCTTTCTGTCTCCATGAATGGGACTCCTTGGGGGACGTCATCTGAGACAGCCACACAACATTTGTCCTTCTGTGTCTGGCTGATCATGCCCTCAAGGGCCATGCACGCTGTAGCAGGTGTCCGGATGTCCTTCCCTTGTCGGGCTGAGTAACAGTCCACTGTGCATATGGACCACATTTTATTTATCTATTTGTCCATCAGCAGACACTGGGGCTGCTCCCACCTCTTGGCTATTGTGAATAATGTTGCTATGAATGTGGGCGCACAAATATCTCTTGAAGACCCTGCTTTCAATTCAGGGGGTTATATACTCACTGTCCCTTCTTAACACCCCATTTCATGCTAATGTTCTATCAGACGAGGGGAGGTGGGGGGACATCTCCAGCGACCTGGACTCAGGAGCTAGTAGCGAACGAGCTGACACCCCTCAGAGTGAGTCTGGGTCCCGGGCCCTGCCTCTCAGCACTGGCCTGTTTCTGGAGGAGCCGTTGTGTTCATGCGGAGCTTCAGGGTTCCCCTGAGCAGTGACATGATGGTCTGGGGATCCACAGGCACCGCCCCACTGAAATCCTGAGAAAGGAAATGATGCTCTTCACTGCTAAGCCCCCCAGAAGGCAGGCCCGGGGCCACACGGAGGCTGACGGCGTGCAGAAGGAGGCGCTCTTTCCTGACCGCCCCCTGCATGTTTCGGGAGCGACTTGCACATGGTTCATTGCTAGTGCTATAGCCTAAGGTATTGATCAAGAAAGAATAAAGATTGAAGTTGATGACTCACGTGTGCCTCTCAAGAAGGTAGAAAAAAAATAGCAAGTTTAAGTCGACCAAACTGGACGGAAGGGAATCCTGATGAGGGGCCAGGAAAATAGAAACGTACATGGGACACAGAAAACCCGCAGAACCACTGGCCAGTTATGCAAAAAGACGGATAAAGTTGATAGATCTTCAGAGAGCCTGGGGGCGAAAAGACGGGCGACACCGGGGTAACCCGCAAACCAGAGAAGGATGGCAAATACAGGCTTTGCCTATCAAAAGACAGCATGAAGATTATAAAACAGCCATTTGCAGTTTATACAAATATTTGTCGAAGGGCTCTTATCCAGAATATGTAAAGAGCTCCTATGAATCAATAAGGAGGAATGGTAATGAGCAAGGAACAACGAGTGTATGGAAGCTCACACACTCCTGGTGGGAGGATAGATACACAGCCACTTGGGAACACTGTTTGTCAACACCTGGTGCAGCTGAATGCACACCGGTTGGACGACCCGGCCCCTCCAGCCCTGGGAGAGAGCCCCAAGGAGGAACCTGCCACCCGCCAGCCCAGGGAGGAATGTCCGCATAAGCGGAGGTCTTTGGAGACGGAAGAACACCCCTGATGTGATGCCGAGCAGAAGAATCCAGACACAGGAGAGCACACACAGAGCAGTTGCGTTTCTAGCATTCCCAGCAAAGTGTGGGAAGGCAAGTCAGCACAGCGGGTTTTTGGAGGGACAGTGCTGGGGAGGGTTTGCTTGGGGGCATTTGGCTCGCTGGCCAAGGCTGTATTTAACGTCACCATGCTGGTGGCGCCATGGTGCTTGCCCCGCGAACATTTATTGGGCTCTAGGCTTGTTTGGGCTCGTGGCAAGCATGCCCCCCAGGGTATGTGTTCTCCCCCAGGCTCTCACGGAGCACAGGACGGCTTCCTCTTCACAAGCTCTGCAGTCTGGCTTCTCTCTTCTTCTATGTCAGCGCACGGCACAAGTTAGGAGAGAGAACTAACGGGCTGTTCCTGGCCCCGATGGCCCCATCACCGCGGTGAAGGCGGGATCGATCCCACGGCTATCAGCCCAAGTAAATGCTTCCCACCCAGCACAGAAGCTGGCCATGAGTAACGGCCACAGCTCAATAAAAAGGAGCTGTTTTTATTGTGAAAGTGAATTCTAAATCATACTTTATATTAAATACAAATGAACAGTACTTTCCTTTTGACTATTATTAAGAAACAGCATTAGCAACAATTAAGATTGACTTATTTGAAAACCAAGACTTGCATCTGTACAGAACAATTATTTTTCAGTGAAAACTTAACAAGTTTCAAATATAGGGTGACTGATAACAAGAAGGTTTCCCATAATTTTCCTTTTACACCTGGAAAAGTCATGTCTGATGATTTGCTGTGGGTAGGGGCTCATTCTGAGTTGGTGAGAAAAACAGAAGTAACAGCGAAGAATCACAGAACCAGCTGAGGGGTGGCATCTTGACAAGCCACCAATGTCAAGGGCTCTCACACACAGATGCTCATCCTCCGATCTGGGACCTGTGTTTTTAAAAGCCCTTAAATGCTCCGGAAATGGCTTTCCTGGTGATTCTAACCATCAGCCAGGATTGTGGATCAATGTGGTCCCCCTCAGCTCTTAAAAAGAAAACTCAGCCATCAGCAGCATGGACAGCGCTCTTGCTATTCAAAGTACTTAAAGGAACCTCGTGCACTCTGGGTGGGAACGCAAGGTGGTGCAGCCACTGTGGAGAACAGTATGGAGGGTCCTCAAAAAGTGAAAAGTAGAGCTATGGTATGATCCAATAATTCCACTACTGGGTATCTACTCAAAGAAAATGAAAACACTAATTCAAAAAGATATACACACCCCTGTGTTTATTGCAATGTTATTTATAATAGCCAAGATATGAGAGCAACCCAAGTGTCCATGGGTAGGTGAATGGATAAAGAAGATGTGGCATGTGCGTTCACCAC